>NC_091448.1:40895238-41195238 GCF_964237555.1 Oryctolagus cuniculus | reverse complement strand
ACTCACATTCCTTCAGAGAAGGGCCCAGAACCTCGTCCAGCTTGTGAAACTCCCAAGAGGAACCCGTGTTTTGGCATCCAGTTTACCTGATACTCGCTGTGACCTGCCCCATTCTGGAATGTTCCTTCAGAGGCTCCGTGTGCACACAGAGACCTGCTCCTAAGAAAATGACTTAAAAGGTCAAAGGCCTTGAGCTGCTCTGGGAACTTGGGAATTTGAGGAAGGCATCAGATGAATAAGCTCTGTCCTTTTCCTCCTGTTCTTCTTGTGGGGGAAGAGGGGCTGGAGGTGTAGAGCCCCAGGCGCTGTGGCAGAGTTGAAGCAGGGCCAGGGCCAGTGCTGTGGCGGAGGGGCCCTGGGGGCCAGAGGCGGGGTGGGCAGATGGGGAGAGTGGGGAGGAGCTGGCGCCTGGGCACACAGGAAAATGGGGGAGCTTGGGGCCAGGAGGGGGCGGCTGGTTTGGGAAGTGCAGGGGATTGGAGGTCTGGGATGTAAGAGGCGAGCTTGGACAGCTTGGCAGAGCGGCTGATCATGGGGTAGGAAGCTGGGGCCTTATCCCGAGCGCAAAGCGGACCCTGGCGAGGCTCCACGGAGACGAGTGGCTTGGTCAGATCTCCAGCTCCAAGAGGTTTTTGCTTCCTGCCCCGTGACTTCGGCCGTAGGCCCCGTAGGCGAGCCTGGTGCTGCTGCGAGGCTCCCGGCTGAGCAGGGCCGGCAGCGCCGGGGTGGGGGCGGGGGCAGGGGCGCCAGTGTCAGGAGGGGGCCCGGGGCGGCAGTGGCTGCTGGGTCTGCCTCTAGGAGGTTCTCTCAGTGTCTGAACCAGACCTGCGGTTTTGAGAGTTTTTAAGAAGAAAGGGGGTCCTCCTGTTTCATCCTGCCTGTATTTTTATTGTCCCCATTTTGCAGGTGAGGAGCCCAAAGTCCTTGCCAGGGCCTCCACTTTAGTGAGGGTCCGAGCAGGAGTGTCATCAGCGCTACAAACCTGTGCGGGTACCCCTGCTCCTGCCAGCCCACAGCAGGGGCTGGGGTGACCCCACCGCAGGGGTGAGAGCAGACCAGGGGCCGCTCCGCTCTCTTCCAGTACTTTCCACAGAACAAGCAGGGGTTGTGACCCATGCATTCGTTCTGTGGCCAGCTAACCAGCTATGACCCACAAGGTGAGAGAACACAGGCACACAAGGTGAGGGCCAACGCATGGCCAGAGGGTTTTCTTTCCATCTAAAATGAGTTCATTTTATCTCTTTTGTGTAAAACTCACATTTGCCGGAGTAGTGGTGAAAATTGATGGTGCCTGGTGGAACAATGAACACAGGAGACGTGGCTTAGCTCACGGTGCCTGGTGGAATGGTGAACCTGTGAAAAGGTGGCTTAGCTCAGGGTCATCTGCTGAGCCGCTTGACTGGGTCAGGCTCAGGCATACGGGGCTGAGTGAGGATTCAGCACCTCTCTCAAGGCACATATAATCTGGGGCAGAAGGAAACCCAGTGTCATTTTCAAGACTGCTTGGTGAGGGTCTGTGCGTATCAGGAGAGCTCAGAGCAGGGCCGTGAGAGTGCCCTGAGGGAGGCCACAGCACCTGAGGGTTGTCAGGGAGGAGCTGGGTCAGGGGAAGGAGGCTGGGTGGGTTCTGCAAGGCACAGGTGCGAGAGGACACGCGCGTGTAGGGTGGGCAGGGTATGCAGATGTGGTGTTGAGTTTTTCATGGCTACAACAAAATAGCCAAGGCAAGCAACTTCATGAAGAGAAGAGGCTAATTTTGCTTACGCTCTTGGAGATTCAAGGCCAAGACTGGGTGGCCCATCAGGCAGGGCTGGCAGAGAGTGTGCAGAGGGAGGGCCGACCATACAGCCACCAGGAGGCAGAAAGGAGTGTTGGACTCAACTCGCACTTTGCTAACAGCCATTTCTGGTGAGAACGCCTCTTCCAAGCGCACAACCCCAGTGACCCAATGACCTCCACCAACTCCCAGTGGCTCCACCCTGGGGACCAAATCCCTAACACATGACTATCACAGTGGACATGACCTTCCGTACTGTGCCTGGGACAGCACAGCTGGTCCAGCATCACTGGCACCAGACGGGAAGCGGGGCACTGGGGCAGATAGACAGACTCATGGCCTTGCTGGGGTCTGCACTTGCCCTCTAGGTAGGAGGGAGTTACTGAAAATAAAAAAAAAGGCTTTCTTATTTTGTCTCAAGGAACTAGCAGATGACCTCTGCCCCCAGCCAGCCTTTAGCGCTATTCTGATTTGATGGGCAAGCACTGACTCGGCATTGGCCGAACACTCTCCATGAGTTGATTTCATGTGTATGTTCGCCCTCTTCTGTTTTTCTACTGGGACTTCAGTATTTCTTTTATCAATTCATATGAACTCTTTTTACATTAAAGGTAACAACCCTTAGGTTATATTTATTGCATATATTTTTCCTGGTCTTGTCATTACCATTTAGCTTTGTTTAGAGTGGCTTCTAACATCGAGAAGTTTTAGATTTGGTGTAGTCAAAAGTATTGATTTTCTTTCCCTTGGTGATTTCTTCCATTGGTTTTTTGCTTAGAAAGTCCTTTCTCATCCAGGGATCAAATAAATATCACTGAAATGGTTGAAGTAGCAGAGTGCCGTGCATGGATGATTAATAATAATATTTGCAACTTAGGTGCAATGGAAGGAAGAAAACAGCATAGAAGAAACCAAGCCTTCTTTCATCCACCTCAGAGCCAGCTCAAGGTTAGAGGTGGGAACAGGTAGGGATCAAAGAGACGGACAAGGGAGATGAGGTAGGGGAGGGGGAGTCTTGCAGGGGTAGCCAGGGGGCGTCATGCAGGCAGGGTTGGTGGCAGCAGCCCAGGGGGAAAGCTGCATGTCCCAGGGTGGGATTTTCTGGGTGTTGGGGTCACCAGGCAGAGAAAAGCCACACAACTTCTGTCCTCATGGGATTGTAGCTGCTAATCAGTGCAAACTCAGAAACTGTGAAAGGAAAAGACACTTTTGCAGTTTGAGAGACATAGATTCAGGTAACTGTTCCAAGGAAGATGGAAGGGGAGGCACATAGGGGGGCTTTTTTTTTTTTTATGACAGGCAGAGTTAGACAGTGAGAAAGAGAAACAGAGAGAAAGGTCTTCCTTCCATTGGTTCACCCCCCAAATGGCCGCTACGGCCAGTGTACTACACCCATCCAAAGCCAGGAGCCAGGTGCTTCCTCCTGGTCTCCCATGCAGATGCAGGGCCCAAGCACTTGGGCCATCCTCCACTGCCTTCCCGGGCCACAGCAGAGAGCTGGACTGGAAGAGGAGCAACCAGGACAGAACCGGCGCCCCAAATGGGACTAGAACCCAGAGTACCAGCGCCGCAGGCGGAGGATTAGCCTAGTGAGCCATGGCGCCGGCCATAGGAGCTTTTGAACATTGAGAAGGAACAAGGGCTGCATGACTGATAGAAGACAAAACAATACATAAATAGCACGGAAATGTCCCACAAGCAAGAGTCTCATAATGCTGGGTGTGCATCTTGAGTTTCTGGGTACAGAGTAATTATCCCATATTCCAGCTGCCCGTGGTCAAGGAGTGCAAGTGACCAAGGCTCACGCACAGCAGCAGCTAGAATCACACACACTTCCGGCTTCCTAATGGCTCCCAGCTTCATATGACAAGGCTCTGCCAATGGTGCTTTTATTGTAATTTTCCTGTTGTTTTCACGTTGTTTAGTGAGAGAAGACAGCCAGTATGCAAATGACTGCTTAAATAGATATAACATTTTCTGAAAGTGTTTTAAGCGATTGAATTTTATTTTGTTTATTTTTAAAGATCTATTTAGTCATTTGAAAGGCAGAGAGACATAGATCTTCCATTTACTGGTTCCCCCTCCAAATGGCTGCAATGACTGGGGTTGGTCCTGGCTGAAGCCTGGAACTCCATTTGGGTTTCTCACATGGGCGGCAGGGGTCCAAGTACTTGGGCTGTCCTCTGCTGCCTTCCCAGGCACATGAGCAGGGAGCTGGATGAGAAGTGGAACAGCCAGGACTGGAATTGGTGCTCCAGTGGGTGATGCTGGCATTACAGGTGGCAGCCTAACCCCCTGTGCCACAACACCAGCCCTGAGATTGAATTTTATGAAAGATTGTGATGGAAATTGATATATCGGGATGTCAAGGAAGGCTTCCATTCACAGTGATCTATTTTTTTTTTAAACTTATTTGTTTGAAAGGCAGAGTTACAGAGGGAGAGAGAGAGAGGTCTTCCATCTGCCGATTACTCTCCAAATGGATGCAACAGCTGGAGCTCCAAAGCCAGGAGCCAGGAGCTTCTTCCAGGTCTCCCATGTGGGTGCAGGACCCAAGCACCTGGGCCATCTTCTGCTTTCCTAGGCCGTAGCAGAGAGCTGGATCTGAAGTGGAGCAGCCAGGACTCAAACCAGTGCCCATGTTGGATGCTGGTGCTGGAGGTGGCAGCTTTACCGGCCACACCACAGAGCCCACCCCTCACAGGGATCTTGGATCTATCTGGGGCATGAGTAGTAGTTCAGAGGTGGGGCTGCAGGAACACAAAGAACAGGAAGACAAGGACTGTGGCCACACCCATGGAGCTGAGAGCAGTGCAGGAGGGCGGGATGAGATGAGGCAGGATGGCAGGTCCCGCCAGACCTTGGAGACTCTGTGTATTTGTTTGAAACCCTTCAGATGGTTCATTCCAAGTTGCCAGGAAGGGGGTGGCTGGAGTGGGTTGGAGGTAGAGGCACAATCAGCCTTCTCTTTGGGAAAGATCCCTTTGGCATCTCTTTCGCTGTGAATTGAGTTTTGTGCCCTTCCCACGTTCATATGCTGAAACCCCAAGGCATTAAGAGGTGCTGCACCCTCGGGAGGGGGATGAGTTTCCTTCTAAAGTACACACAAGGGAGCCGTCCACCCCTTTGCCATGGAGGACATGGCTGGGAGGTGCCCTCGATCAGATGTGGGCCCTTGGCAGACGCTGACCCTGTCAGCACCTTGAACTTGGGCTCTCAGTTTCTAAACTGCAGGAAATAAACTGCTGTTGGCAAATTACCCGGTCAAAGGCATTTTGTTACAGGAGCTCACAAAGACTAAGACATGGAGAACCAACCAGAGGGGCCAGAAGAGATGGGGCAAGAGGCCAGCCAGGGAGAGGAAGAGTGAAAGTTAGGAGAGTGGACACATCAGAAAGTTATTTAGGGAGTAAAATAAATAGGACTGGGGGTGGATTGGACATGAGACAGTGATGCAAGATAACGATGTGTCTAGAAAGATCCCTGGAGGCAGGTGTTTGGTGTAGGGGTTAAGATGCTGCTTGGGACACCTGCTTCGCATATCAGAGTGCCTGGGTACGAATTCTGGCTCTGTTCCCAATTCCAGCTTCCTGCTAATGCACACTCTGGGCTCATGTACTTGGGTTTCTGCCACCCACGTGGGAGAACTGAACTGTGTTCCACGTCCTGGCATTAGCCTGGCCCAGCACCATCTCTTGCAGGTATTTGGGGGAGTGAATCAGTGAGTAAATTACATCTCTCTCTTTCAAATAAATAAGCAAATTTTTTTAAAAAGGAAATATTCCCACCATGAGTTTATACACCTGCATGGGGATAGCGATCACTGGTACAGCAAACACTGGCAGAGGATCAGGTTTGCATAAAAAGTTAAAGCCATGTATTCGTATTTTGAACCTGAAGAGTTTGAGGTGCATTTGAGTTGGATGCAATGGTTGAAGCTCAGAGAAGCCTGAACTGAAGACTTTCCATGAGTCTTAGCATTCTGACAGCCATGGGTGAGATGATAGGGAGAAGACCTCAGGAACTCCACTATTGGGTACATCCTGGGACAGTTCAAGGCTCTGTTGAGCTATTTTGCTGGCTGAGTGACTTCCCATCTGCTGAGTGCAGGTACTCGGTAAACATTGGATGTGTCTCCCTCCTCTTTCTCTTTGTTCTCTGCTCCCTTTATGTTATTCCTCTCTCTTTTCTGGCTCTGTATATTTCAGCCAGAGATTCAAACCTAATTTTTCCCAGTTGAGATCCCCTCAGATAACCTGGCACACATGCCCAGCGTGCACTGCTCTCACTGTGAGACCCGGTCTCGAGAGACTGGAGAGCTGCCTGCGGCTGACCTGGGG
Organism: Oryctolagus cuniculus; assembly: GCF_964237555.1. Lineage (NCBI taxonomy): Eukaryota > Metazoa > Chordata > Mammalia > Lagomorpha > Leporidae > Oryctolagus > Oryctolagus cuniculus. The sequence continues at coordinate 41,189,121 of NC_091448.1, read as the reverse complement.
ACTCTGGGGCTCTGTGCAGTGACCGATGATCAAAGCTCAAAGAGTCAATTTTCTTAGCACGTACAGCAATACCTACTGGACAGTCACACCTTAGAATGATAATCACACCACCTTGCATTTTACAACCCTTTGTATTTTTTTTTTTATTTTTGGAGAATTTTCACAGTGATTATCTCAGCTATTCATCACAGGATTTCTCATTATGAAGCGCATTTGCATATTTTATTTACCTATAATCCTTTCCCCACTGCTAAGACAATAGTGTTCTTAGCAAACACCCATTTGAGAGCTTACAGAGTCACGCCACTGATATTCAAAGCTTGCCTTCTCTTGTTTTCCTGTTTCATTTTTAAATCATGAGTTTTATCTTCCCGGCCATATTCTCTGCAGCTATCCTCGTCATTGTGATTCTGTTCTCTGCTCTTGCATTTTGGCACCTGCCCTCTTCATCTCTTCTCACTAATCCCGGGCCTTCTGACCCCCAGACCTGCTGTGCCTGTGCAGCGGGGGGGCTTACGTTTCCACTCCTCTCTGTTCTGCACAGACCGGTAACTAGATGCCCGTTATGCAAGACGAACCTGGTGGTCGTGCAGCCTCATAGAGATTCTCCCTTTGCCCCTGGCATCTTAAAGCTATTCCGTTTCTCAGTCACAAGTCCTTTTTTTTTTTTTTCTTTTATCCCTTGGCGTTATATTTTCCCGATATCCTTTTCTGTATTTTTAGTCTTCTGCTATCTGTACACATCCTCTCATTAAGCTTGTGTCAAGTGCCCACTCTGAGCCAGACCCTGTGCTGGGCTCTGGGGATTCAGAGACCCCCCCATGCAGGACCCCATGCTGAGCTTGAAGCACCCCCCAGTCTGCAGCCATGGGTCTCAACCCTCGAGGCAGATTTGAGTGGTCACCCAAGAAGCTTTGAAGACAAATGTGCCAGAATCCTAGCCCTGGAGATTCTGGGTTTGTAGACTTGAGTGGGACCCAGGTGCTGTCATTTTCACAGAGAGATTCTAGTGTGCAGCCGGGGGTGAGAACCACTCAGTGTGCCAATGGATGAGACAGATGTGGAAGCGTGTCTTTAGTGCACTACTGTCAGAAGTGAGCATGAGGGGCTGGAAGGGCATGGTGGAGGAGCCCCCCATCTGAGCCGGGAACGGCCACCTGAGTAGGTGACTCAGACCTCCATCTCATTCCAGAAAAACCTTCCCACAGAGCCAGCCCACCCTTCCCACCTACCTCCCAGGGGGATGGGAGAAAGTAAGACAGTTACCGGAGAGTGACACGCATTCGGATCCCAGCTCGGCCGCTCCCTTGCTGTGCAGCCTAGGCAGATGGCTGAACCGCTCTTGTGTTTCAAGGCATTTGTCACCAATGAGTGGGTGTGCATGTGTGTATGTGACCTGAGGGGTCTGCCTTTTGCAGTGCACCTAGCCCACTGCCCAACACCCAGCAAGTGCTCAAAACACTGTCACTATATAAACATTCAGGTATCACACATGTCTCAATGAGGCGCTAGGTCTCTTCCGGCCCCAGGCACACTCACATGAGCATCTGTGTTCAACCTGCAGGCCCACCTCCGCTCCAGGGCAACACGTCCCTGGTCCACGGCTCCACAGCCTGCGAAGGCTGGCCTCTGAGCCTCAAGCCCTGTGTGCGTGCGTCTCTCCAAGTCCTCTCGCTTTCCTGCCCTGGTTATTTGGCATCTTCTTCCCCTCCAGAGTGCCTGTGAACATTGCTCCCTGGCCCATTGTCTGGTTCAAAGCATATGGCTGATGGGAACACGGTAACTCAAACGGCTTCCTCTGTGGGCTCCGCTGTGGTTTCTCCTAGGATGGCCCAGTGGTTCATGGCTGCCCAGTGTGGCACCCACAGCCTTGCCTGCGGGTGCCGTGCTTATGGTGGGACTTTGGCCCCAGTGGGGGGCTCCCACTCTTCCTGGCTGCCCTCTGTCCTTTCTGAGTGTATTGTTTCCTTGCCCTGCCTTCTTCTTTTCCTGAGTTTGCCTGGTCATGAGGTAGCTGGAAGAATGTGATGGCCTGACCCTAACTCCCTGGGGGCGTGTTCTTGGCTTTTCTAGCTTGGTCCACTCTGGAATTACGCTCCATTCTGCCTCCTGCACAGTCTGCCTTGTCGCTTCTCTAAGCCCCCACAGAGGCCCTGGAACAGAGCTGCTAACACTGCTCTGATGTCCAGCCTTTCTCGCTGGCCCTGCCCTTCTCTGTCCCGTCTGTGCCATCAGCTCCACAGCCGCCTTCTCATCTCCTAGTGTCCCCCCAGGAGAGTCTGTGCCCTGAGCCACCCTCCTGCCTGCCACTCTGCCTTTCTCTCCTGATTGCCAGGATTCTGTGTTTGGACTCCTCACTTGGCCCCTTTGATTGTTTGAAAAGCCATTTCTGCTACAGTCCCTCATGCTCACCAATGCTCTCTCACGAATGCTGTTCTTTGTTAATTACTCCTGCAACTGGGGTTGTCTATTCTGCTCCTTAAAACTTTCAGCTCTGTTCTTCCTTGTGTAAGTCTTTCTCTTCCTGTCTTCCCAGCTTATGCATGTCAGTGGTTTATGAAAGGTGAGCAAGGCTCCCTTTGTCTTCAGTACTTTGTCATTTGGCTGATGGCTTCCTGTCAACCTAGTGGGACTTCACGTAACCCCCACGGCCTCTCCTCACACTCTGCACCCATCTAGCTTCAGTCCATGGCCTCTTTAAAAATAAAATATACCTGGGAGAGGGGCCCACATTTTCCTGCAGTGGGTTAATCTGCCATATGTGATGCCAGCATCCCATATCAGAGCACCGGTTTGAGTCCCAGCCACTCCACTTCTGATCCAGCTCCCTGCTGATGTGCTCTCTCTCTCTCTCTCTCTCTCTCTCTCTCTTTTTCAAATCAATCAGTCATTTGTCTTTTGGGAAGACCAGGGCACTAGCTTTTCTTCCTGTTTTCTAAATTAGGAAAATGAGACTTAGCAAAGAGGGAAACTGAGGCCTAGGAAAGTGAACTAATTCCCCATGCAGCTAGCAAGGGAAGAACTGGGGAAAGAATGCATGCCGAGGAATTCCTGGCTCACTGCTTGGCCACGCGGAGAGACAGTGAGCATCTCCCCGGGGCGAGCTCTGGATCCAGCTCTCAGGAGGTTACCAGAACGTCCCTTTGCAAGTGAAGCTGTAACCCTGCCCTACTGGTCTGGTGGTTAATGTTTCAGGATGGCGGGTGAATCACCATGTTTCTGTTTATTTTTAGGGTGTCACCCACAGGGACTATGGGAACAAGATTCCTTTGTACACAGTATACAAAGCATGCAGTGTATTTCCAGTGGTTTTCTGGTTTAGTCCAATTTCTGTGTGTTGTATGAGGATGTGACGTTCCAGCTATCAGGCCAAATTCTGCTGTTCCTGCACAGGTGGGAGCAGGTGGAGGGATGTGTCTGCATGTTTAAGGGTAGGGGCTGGCCACTGTCTCAGCTTAGTCTGCTGATGGCAAGAGGTAACATTTCTCCTTTCCTTCTCCCTTTCTTGGGAAATCGCACTCAGCACTTCCTCTTCCCGTGATGGCGTTGTGTTATAGTACACACGCTCTCTCTCCCCATACCATTCTTTGCTTCTGCCCAGGAAGGGCAATGTCCAGCCTGGTGGGCCTGGGCTGCTGCCTATTGGCCCACCTTTCCCTAGTGGGCTCCAGTGACCAGAGTCACGAACCAAGTCGGCCACTTCCTCCCTGACTTCCTGCCCACAGGCTCAGTGGGCCCTCTTTCCCCTGCTGTCTCAGGGTGGACCAACATTGGGCTGGCTGGGCTTGGGCTGCCTCCTAGAAGTCTCATATCCTTGTCTGCATAGCTGAGCTCCCTCCATAGACCTTGTCACAGCTCTGTCTGCAAGCTTCAGGGTATGTGTGACTGGGTAGGGGTGGGTAAGGTACATTCTAGTATCTAGATTTGGGGTGAGGGTTAAGAGGTCCCAGTGACACTCATGGCCTGATCCAAATTCTCTAACACAAATGATAGGAAGCTTGTGGCTTCTGAGCTGGAGTGTGCCAGAGTAGACAGGTGAACTTGGTGTTTCCCTCCTGTTGGGTGTGGGATCCTTGTGTGTCCTGTGTTGCTGATTTGATCTCCTTGGAGCTTGAGGAGAGGAGGGGAGCACGCCCTAATATCTGTCATTATGTCTCAATAAAAACATAAACAATGAAAACAGTTCAGAGGTAAACTCCTCATGTTCAGGAACACAAGGTCTGAGTAGGGCAATCAATAGTTCATCTGATCACCTCGTGGTGGAATGCTGAGGCTGAGGGAGATGTGAAACACAGGGGTTAGCGTGGGTCCCTGCTAAGGGGCGAGAGCTGTTCCATTTAATCTCTGTGCAGATGAATGGTCTCTATGTGAGACTCCTGCGATTACTCCCACCCACCCAAGGCTAAGAGAGGTGGAGGCGCTTGCCCAAGGTCCCAAAATGACAGGATGAGAACGGACCAGGTCTCCCAAGTCCCATTTTCTGGGATTTTCTTCCCTCTCATGGTCCCCCCAGTCTTTGGAAGGACAGACCTGTACATGGTCCCCGAGTGAGTGATGCACTCCTCTTTGGAAGGACTGACTCTTAGGAGGACAGCCCTGTCCCCCCACTCCCTGCCCCTTGCTGGCTGCAGCACCCTGGCTGGATAGGGGTATGGGTGTTGCCTTATGTAGTTGTCCCTTTATTAAGCACACAGAAAAGATAGGGGACCTGGGGACAAAGTTCAGAGAACAGCCTCACCCAGAAGGTGGGGCTGGGTGCGGCAAGGCTGGCCGGCTGCCTGCAGTGAATAACTAACCAGAACACCTGAAAGCCACACCAGGCAAAGTGAGCACCCAAGTTTATGTACTTCCCTCTGGGCATGAGGCCAGCCCCACCCCCCTTTCCATGCTCCTAGTGTGGCAGCGTGGGTGCAGGTGGGAATCCCTTCCCTTCCCTTGTAGCAGAGTTTGAGGTTCATGTCTCAGGGTCTTTGACTCTGAGGGCTTTCCCGAGGTCTCTTCAAATCCAATACATGATCACTGAGGACCCGAGCCGTGCTGAGACTCTGCTTAAGCTCTGGAGCTGGAGGCTGAGTCCTGTTCATCCCCAACAACGTGACTCATCTGCCACTCCTCCCAGTCCCACATCCGGCCGCGGCTCTCTCTGCCTGGGACAACTCCCCTGTTCCTCAGCCCTCCCTCCTGGCACATCTCAAATGCTGCCTTGTGTGACGACAGCTAACCCACACGACCACCGTGTGCCACATGCGTTTATTCACGCGTTCAGTTCATAGCTTAGATACCCTTGTTACTCGCATTTTGCAGATTCGAACAATGAATCCAGTGTGACATTGTTAGCAAACAGCAGATCTGGGATTGCACCCAGGACTATTTCCAGATACAGAAGTTGGCAGTGAAGCCTGGAGTGGATTCAAATCCTGGCCCCACCGCTTAAAGCCTTGTGAGCTTGAGAAGGGGCTTAGTCTTTGAGTCTCAATGTTCACATCTGTAGAAGAGGCTAATACATCCGACACCACAGAGTTTATGAGATCTAAAAGGGATAAACAGTGAAAGTATTGATCATTTGTGAATAAGCAATATTAATTCCCTTCACTTTGCCTCTCTCAACTTTGAATCCATCAGTTGAATCAACCAACGGAATCAATACAGATGGATCAATGTAGAATATGTACATAAAAATCCATATAAATATAAAATTACAGCACAGAGCGGGCTCTCAGATCTGGAATGGGTCTTATCGACAGCCGGCCCATTGCACTGACCGAGGGTGAGGAAGTGACAGCACCGGCTTGAGGCCCTTAGCGGTTGTGCACAGTTTGTGAGTTGCCTTTTCTGATGTCTCCTCTTCCTTCTTTCTCAGCCATTGAAGCTCTGGTTTTATATGGGCTCGTAGTGTCCTGGAGAAAGATGACATTTCCTAGCTTTCCTTGGCCATTTGATTTTATCTGGCCAATGAGCTGTCAGTGGGAAATTCATGGGGTCTTCTCTGAAAGCCTCCTTTAGGAGGGGGGGGCAGCCCTCCTCTCTCTCTTCTGCCTTGCTGCTGGGAAGGCAGATCTGGTAACTGTCTCTCTAGCTGTCGACTGGGAACAGGAGGACGTCACATCCTAGGAATGATAGCACCTTTACACTACCCCGAATTGTGTATCTCTGGGTCTGTTTCACATGAGACAGAAATAAACTTGTGTCTGCTTAAGCCAACATGGCTTGCAGTCTCACCTAATCCTGACTGACAGCATTAAATGTGGTTGAGAATCAAGGTCAGTGAATGTTTATGGAGTTGATGGCGGTGCCCCCAGAGGAGCCTGGCCTGGTGTTTTCTGTCTCTGCAGGTGTGGGTGAGAGATGCTGGAGTTCTCACAGCGGAACACCTCGAAGCCCTGCACTGACTTCTTGCGCCTTGTGGGTGTGGGTGGGCTTGCCTCTAGGAGCCTGGGCCGAGGCTGGAGGGTGGTGCTGGGGAGCCGGGTGGACCATCCAGGCTCCGTGGTCCTCTCCTCTCCTGGAGGCAGAGGGACAAACCTGTGGGTGGAGCCATTCTGTGGCTCCAGACATGGGTCTCTGTGTAAGATCGTCCCCTGAGTTCTAAGCCTGCAGGCTGGGGGCAGCCTGGAAGAAGTTGGGCGACAGTCGGATGGCCTCCCCTGGTATTCCTGCCGCCGCCACTGGCACATTTTGAAGTGGATGATTTTTTTCTTTCCCTTCAAAACTTTGTTCCTCTCTTTGCCTTTACTTGTTTTAAATTCATTTTTTTTTCAGCATGAACTGTTTGAAAGATCAGACAAGAATAGAAAACAACATAATGAATACCTATTTATCCACCATTAAGCTTTATCAAATCTCAGCATTATGTCATATTTGCATCAGATCTCATTTAAAGAGAGGAAACATTGCTGATATGATTGAGGCTCCCTGTGTCTTCTAGCGCCAGCCCCGTTCCCCTCCCTCCTCCTCAGAGGTAAATATTACCATGGAGCCAGTGTTTATCATTGCTATGTGTGTTTTTATGCTTTGACTGCATATTTATGTGTCCATTAATACAATCTAGCATTGCTCAGTAGGGTTTTAAATTTTATATATAAATTGTGGCATGCTCCACTTATCATTGGGAATTCCACTGTATAAATATCTCACAGTGTGTGTCTCTTTCCTGCTGGTGAATGTTTAGACGACTTCCTTTGTTTCTTCTTTAGAGCCAGGACAGTGCGGTGATGAATTCCAGCACTTCTTCCCTGGGGCACATGTGAGAAAGTCTCCTTAGGACAAGTGACAGCCATCGATGGCCTCTGGGTACGACCTGGCTGCCACTAGTTTCTGTATGGGCCGTGAATTAGAAATGGCTTTTGCATTTTTATTTATTTGAGTTTGAGCTTTCATAATTGTGATACAATATGCGTAAAGGTTTATTGTGTCCACCAGAGTTCAGTGGGATTGCGTGCGTTCACATAGTTGTGCTGCCGTCCCTGCCATCCACGGTCCCAAGTGGGAGCCCTTGAGCTGTGAAACAGTGACTCCTCTTTCAGGCTCCCCTCAGCCCTGACCACCAGCACTGTCCTTCCTGTCTCTCTAACCTGACAGTTCCAAGGACCTCCCAAAGTGGAGGCAAATGGTGCTCATTAGTGATGGGCATAATTCGCTTAGCATAATGTCTTTTTTAAAATAGAGATTTATTTTTATTTATTTGAAAGGCAGAGCTACAGAGAAGGAGAGAGAGGGACAGAGAGAGAGAGAGAGAGAGAGAGAGAGAGAGAGAAAGATTGTTCATCCACTGACTCACTCCTACAATGGCCACAATGAACGGTGCTGGGTCAGACCAAAGCCAGGATCCAGGAGCTTCTTCCAGGTCTCCCACATGGGTGCAGGGGCCCAGGCACTTGGGGCATCCTCGGCTGCTTTCCTGGGCACATTAGCAGAGAGCTGAATTGGATGAGGAGCAGCTGGGTCTTGAACCAGCACCTGTGTGGGATGCCAGTGACACACAACGTGTTCAAGGTTCATCCATGTTGAGGCATGGTCAGAATTTCCTTGGTTTTTAAGACTGAATAAGTACTCCATTGAATGTGCAGCCCGTGTTTTGCTTATCCATTCTTTCATTGACAGATGGATCTTACATTTTTAATGGTTAAAAAAATATAAGGAGGCTATTTTGTGGCATGTGAGAATGATACGAAATTCAAATTTTAGTGTCCATTACAAAGTTTTGTTGGAATGCAGCCATAGGCATTCATTTAGTGTTGTCTGGCTGCTTTCACACTAAAATGGCTTAGCTAATTAGATGGCTGCAACAAGACCGTATGGCCTGCAAAGCCCAGAATATTCACGGATAGCCCTGTGCCGGCTCCTGCTCCTTGCTATATGAGGTGTGGGCTTCAGCAGCTTTACCAGGTGTTGTGAAACTGTCCTCCAGGAGAGAATGAAAGAGTAGCTGGAAATTTTTTGTAAACATTGTATCTTTTTAAACAGCTGGATTCTTTTTTCCATAATTGTATGTATTTGTTGGGTACAGTATGATGTTTCTTTTTTAAATATTTATTTATTTATTTGAAAGTCGAGTTACAGAGAGAGAGAAGGAGAGGCAGAGAGAGAGAGAGGTCTTTCATCTGATGGTTCATTCCCTAGTTGGCCACAATGGCTGGAGCTGCGACGATCCAAAGCTGGGAGCCAAGAGCTTCTTCTGGGTCTCCCACACAGGTACAGGGGCCTAAGCAGTTGGGCCATCCTCCACTGCTTTCCCAGGCCATAGCATGGAGCTGGATTGGAAGTGGAGCAGCTGGGTTTCGTTTCTTTTCTTTCTCTCTCTCTCTCTCTTTCTTTCTTTCTCTCTCTCTCTCTCTCTCTCTTTCTTTCTTTCGACAGGCAGAGTGGACAGTGAGAGAGAGAGAGACAAAGAGAAAGGTCTTCCTTTTGCCATTGGTTCACCCTCCAATGGCCGCTGCGGCCGGTGCGCTGCAGCCGGTGCACCGCGCTGATCCAATGGCAGGAGCCAGGTACTTATCCTGGTCTCCCGTGGGGTGCAGGGCCCAAGCACCTGGGCCATCCTCCACTGCACTCCCTGGCCACAGCAGAGAGCTGGCCTGGAAGAGGGGCAACCCGGACAGAATCCGGCGCCCCGACTGGGACTAGCACCCAGTGTGCCGGCGCCGCAAGGCGGAGGATTAGCCTAGTGAGCCGCGGCGCTGGCACAGCTGGGTTTCAAACCGGTGCCCATATGGGATGCTGGCGCTTCTGGCCAGGGCATTAACTTGCTGCACCACAGCGCTGGCCCCATGTATACATATATATTGTGTAGTAACTTATTTTTAAATGTATTTATTTATTTACAAAAGAGTGAGGGAGACAAAGAAGGAGAAGGAGAGGGAGAGAGATCTCATTGTTGTTTTACTCCCCAGATGCCTGTAACAACCAGGGCTGGGCTAGGCTGAAGCTGGAAGCTGGGAGCTCAATCCAGATCTACCTTGTGGGCAGTGGGAACCCAAGTACTTGAACCGTTCCTGCTGGCTCACAGGGTGTCCGTGAGCAGGACGCTGGGATTGAGAGTAGAGCTGGGACTTAAACCCAAGCACTCTGATACAGCAAGCTGGGTTAACTGCCATGCCAAAACCCATCCTGCATGTGAGGTGGCAGTTGGAATCTCAGTGCCAAGCTTGTCCTTAAAGGCTGCTTTGTGGGTGGTCAGGCTGCTGCATTACAGGTTGGTTGGGGTTTGACTGATCTGTGCGGGGCTCAGCTCAGCCTGACTCCAAGCTGCGGCCTGGGTCCAGTTCCGCTCCACATGCCTCTTGCTGTCCGTGAATTTGTAGCTGAGGCAAGTTTTTCTCGTGGTAAAGGGCATGAGTTCAAAAGGTTAGGTTCAGTGGCACAAGCACATTTTACATCTTTGCCTGTGTCGTGCAAACAGGCTACCATCCAAAGCATAGTGAGGCCAAAGTCAAGTGTCGCTCCCCGTCTTCGTGGAGGAACGACACAGGACCCTGCGTTGTTCTTTCGTCTGCTCGGCCCTCCCCGGGTTTGCTGCTGGTTCTTCCCGGTTGGCTACCGTCCCTTCCACCTCCGTGGAAGGGCGGTTCCCCCTGCCACTTTCCCCACTTCCGCGGGGGAGCGGCACACCGCCGGCCGGCTCTCTTGGGGGCTGCTCAGGTGTTCCTTCAGATAGATGTTCCTTGATGCATGTTGTCTCTCTCCTCCTTTATAGTCCTCTTCCACCAATCCCAACTCTGCTATCCACACGCCGAGTACACTGCTCTCCTCCAATCAGGAGCAGGTCCTGCTGTTTATTGGTTGAACTGGAGGCAGCTGTGTAGAAGCTGTTTCCTCCTCTCCCAGCGCCATATTGTGGGAGAGCAGATGCATAGAATAAGTCTTAATTCCAGTAACAGTATAGTCCGAGTTGCTCCCCACAGTCAAGGGCTCGGAACTGCTGTGTGCACCATACAGCCATGGTGAAGGGGTGACGATCTGGGACCAAGAGTTCAGTCTCCCACATCCATCACCGTTTTTAACTTCAGAGTCCCTCCCTCCCTCCCTCCCTCCCTCCCTTCTTTCCTTCCTTTTTCTTTAAAGATTTATTCATTTATTTATTTGAAAAACAGAGTCACATAGAGGCAGAGAGACAGAGAGAGACAGAGAGAGACAGAGAGAGAGAGAGAGAGGAGAAGGAAGAAGGGAGAAGGGGAGAGGGGAGAGGGGAGAGGGGAGAGGGAGAGGGAAAATCTTCATTTGCTGGTTCATTCCCCAAATGGCCACAATGGCCAGAGTTGGGCCGATCCAAAGCCAGGAGCCAGGAGCTTCCTCTAAGTCTCCCACGCGGGTGCAGGGGCCCAAGGACTTGGGCCATTTTCTACTGCTTTCCCAGGCCATAGCAGAGAGCTGCATTGGAAGTGGAGTAGCTGGGACTCTAACCAGAGCCCATATGGGATGCCAGCACTGCAGGCAGCAGCTTTACCCGCTATGCCACAGCGCTGGCCCCCAGAGCCTTTTCTGGAAACAAAGTGATATGTGGAAGTGTAATACAAGTTATGGAGATAGTGAAGCTGCTCCAGTGGGGGGCGGGTAGAGCCCTGGGCAGTGCCCAGTTTCCCTCTGCTTCTCTATGGGGTCTCCTGGGACATCTGAGCAGAGTCCCCCAAGCTACAGGGACCCTCTCTGGGTAGCCAGTACCCTCAGCAGTTTCCTCCCCCAGGATCTCTCAGAAGACCTTCCTGCAGGATCTGGGACCGGAAGTGCTGCTGCCCCGGAGCAGGTGTTCTCTCATGGCTGCCTCTCCACATGTGGCCCCCAGGCCACCTCAGTGCTGGCCAAGTCAGGCCCCAGGACAACAGACAAAGGTGGTCCCAGCTGCAGCAGCCCCCACTCCTTGCGTGCTTGGACTCCCATTAGGAAGACCCAGGTCCACCTGGCTCTCTGGCCACACGTCTTTTTTTGGAGAATGGCGGTGTTTTGATCATTATTGCCTTTTCACCATGATCTCGGCTGCACCCTTTGAGCAGGTGGCCTGGTGGATGTTTCCAGCACTGAGCTGCACCTGAGTCCCATCTCAGGGGTCTCTCTCCTTCTTTGCACTCCCACATGTGTACAAGAAGCCCACGTGCAGGAGGCAGAATACTTCGGTGGCTGCCCACACCCTCCAGCTCCAGGCTTGCGGGATTGCTCCCGGTAGGTTCTAGCTCCCCAGGTCAGGCCAGCCCAGGAGGCCAGGTCCAGCCTCTGTCCATGCAGCCATGGGGACGGGCCCTCAAAGCTTCGGTTGCCAGCTCCACTGGCTCTGAGAGCAGCCGCCTTTTCTTTCCCAGCCTCTATTCCCAGAACTCAGCTAGCAGATCCATGCACATTGCCCATTGGATTTCTCCTCCAATCGTCTTGTCCTTTACCACCAGACAGTAGCTGGACTTCTGTTCTTGGGATCTAATTAGAACTAGTGATTTAATGAAAACCACCTTGGGAAATCAGGGGGAAGCAGCTTCCTCTCTTGTTCCTCGAGGGTGGGGTGCTGGAGATAAGGAGGGTACGGGGCCTGTAGGGGCTTTGCCTTGGATTCATTCATTCCAGAAATATTTATGAAGCGCCCATTACATTCAGCATCAGGGTTAGCTCTGGGAAGATAATGGCAAACCAGAAAAGAGGGTCGGAGACCTGTTTCTTCTCTGCCCACCTGCTGTGGGGCCTCGCCCAGATGGCCAGATTTTCCAGGAGTGGCTTCCGAACGTCTGGCTGATCGGCTTGGACATCTGCAGCTTTCACTCTTGAGCTTGCTTGGCCTTTGAACTAAGTGCCTTGAACCTCGAAGGGCTGTCTTCTCCAGGGCCCCAGCCCTGGAGTGGAAATTCCCCACTTTCTCGCCCTTGTCCTGAGCTCCAACCTGGCTTATCCCCCGTATCCCCACCCCCACCCGAGACCCCAAGGAAGTGGGTGCTTTTTAGGGAAGGCCGAGCATGGAATGCTTTGGATACGCACGGGCTCCCACCTTTGCCTTTCTATCAGTTGGCTTCACTGATGAGAAGACGGAGCGATATTTAGAGCCATCTTCTCGGGAGAAAGCAGGAGTTAGCGGGGAGAATGTCTAAGGACCCGGGACTGGGGGCTGCTGCTTGCCTCTCTTTCCCGTGTCTGCTCCGTCTGCCTGTCTCCTTTCCAGCTCGACTCTCACCGTTCCTGACAGTTTGCAGGGCTGCCTTACTTGCCTCCCGTCCCGTGAACTCCGCGCCTGTTGGCAGGGCTGCATTTTAAGCAGCGTGGGTTCAGTCGAGGTCAGCCCCCCGGGTGGGAGTGTCACGGCAGGATACTGGTGCTCTGTGTGTCAGAGCCGGTGGGGCGGCGGAGGCGCTCGTACTCCCCCAGGCTCTGTCTCCTGCATCCTCAAGGACTGGTTTTAGACTCTCAGCCGTAGGACTTGGCATTTCAGAACGTTAGGTCTCTGCATAGCTTAACTTATCTACATTCTTGTTGACCTTTAATCAATAAAAGATGGTCTTGGCTTAACCATGAGAGAGATTCTGTTTTACAAAATCCCTTCTCTTTTAGAGATGTGGGTAGGATGATGCCTTTCCCATACAAAGCAGACTTATTTGTTTATGAAAGGGAGATAGAGAAGGAGGGAGGGAGAGGAAGAGAGAGAGAACACTTCTCTCTGTTGGTCCATTCTCCAAATGCTGCAACTGCTAGAACTGGTCTAGGCTGAAGCTAGGAGCCCAGAACTCACGCAGGTCTGCCCGTGGGTGGCAGGAAGCTGCCTCCCCGGGTCTGCAGTAGCAGGAAGCTGAGTCAGGAGCTGGTGGTGGGGATCCAACCCGGGCACTCGATGTGGGACGTGGGGGCTGAACCACTAGGTCCAGTACCTGGTCCCCTTTCCCCCTTTGTAGCAGGCAAGAATGCTCATGGGAACCTCTCTGGATGGCTGTGTTCTTGGGTGGAGGGAGGGAGAAGATGTGGGGAGAGCAATTTTATATCCCCACCCTTCAGATCACAGACACTTAGCCCATCACATGCTATTGTTAGCTCTAGGGATGTAAAATGGCGTGAGTGTGGTGTATGTGTGTGGTGTATATGTGTGGTATGTGGTGTGTGTGTGCTGTATATGTGGTATGTGTATATGTGGAGTGTGTGTGTGCTGTATATATGGTATGTTTGTAGTGTGTGGTGTTTATGTGGTGTATGTGCAGTGTGTATGTGTGTGGTATGCATGTGATATGTATGGTGTATATATGGTGTGTATGTGGTGTATGTGATGTGTGTGGTGTATGTGTATGTGGTTTGTGGTGTATGGTCTATGTGATGTATGTGGTATGTGTGTGTGTGTGTGTGGTGTGTGTGATGTGTGTGTTATGCATGTGGTATGTGGTGTATATGTGATCTGTGTGGTTTATATGTGGTGTGTATATGGTGTGTGGTGTATGTGTGTGGCAATTGGTGTGTATGTGGTTTGTCATATGTGTGTTGTATATGTAGTGTGTATGTGGGGTGTGGGGTATATATGTGGTATGTGGTGTATGTGGTATATGTGGTGTGTGTGGTGTGTATGTGTGTGCTATATATGTAGTGTGTGTGATGTGTGTGGTATATATGTGATATGTATATATGTGTGATGCGTATGTGGTATGTGTGGTGTGTGTATGTGTGTGGTGTATATGTGGTGTGTGGTGTTGTGTGGTGTTTATTTGGAGTATGTGTGGTGTATATGTGGTGTGTGTATGTGGAGTGTGTGTGATGTTTGTGTATTGTGTGTGGTGTGTATGTGTGTGGTGTGTATGTGCTGTGTGTGTGTGCTGTGTGTGTATATGTGTGTATATGTGGTGTATATGTGTGTATGTAGTATATGGTATGTGTGTATGTGTGTTGTATGTCTGTCTGTATGTGTTTTTTGGTGTGTATGTGGTGTGTGTATGTGGTTTATGGTGTGTATGTATGTGATGTGTGTGGCGTATATGTGGTGTGTGTGGTGTGATGTGTGTGGTATATGTGTGGTGTGTATGTGGTGTGTTGTGTATGTGGTGTGTGGTGTGTATGTACATGGTTTGTGGTGTGTGGTATGTAGTGTGTGTGTTGTGTGTTGTATGTGTTGTGTGTGTGGTGCATATGTGGTATGTATGTGTGTTGTGTGTGTGGTGTATGTGTGGTGTGTGTGGTGTATATGTGGTGTGTATGTGTGATGTGTGTGATGTATATGTGATGTGTATGTGTGGGATGTGTCTGGTGTGTGGTGTGTATGTTGTGTGTGGTGTGTATGTATATGGTTTGTGGTGTGTGTGGTGTGTAGGTGGTGTGTGGTATGTATGTAGTGTGTGTGGTGTGTGTGGTATATATGTGGTGTGTATGTGTGTGGTGTGTATGTGTGGGATGTGTATGTGGTGTGTGATGTGTATGTGGTGTACGGCATGTATGTGGTTTGTATGTGATGTGTGTGGTGTATATGTGATGTGTATGTGTGTGGTGTATGTGGTGTGTGGTATTTGTGAGGTGTGTATGTGGTGTGTGTGGTGTGTATGTGGTGTGTGGTGTGTTGTGTGTGTGCTGTGTATATGTGGTGTGTATGTGTGGAATGTGTATGTGGTGTGTGGTATGTGTGTGGTGTATATGTAGTGTGTATGTGTGGTGTGTGTGTGGTGTGTATGTGATGTGTATGTGTGTGGTGTGTATGTGTGGGATGTGTGTGGTGTGTGTGTGGTGTGTGCTGTGTGTGCTGTGTGTGTGTGGTGTATATGTGGTGTGTATGTGTGGTGTGTGTGATGTATATGTGATGTGTATGTGTGGGATGTGTCTGTGGTGTGTGGTGTGTATGTGGTGTGTGTGGTGTGTATGTTGTGTGTGGTATGTGTGTGGTGTGTATGTGGTGTATATGTATATGGTGTGATGTGTGTGGTGTGTATTTGGTGTATATGTGGTGTGTATGTGTGTGGTGTGTATGTGTGGGATGTGTATGTGGTGTGTGGTGTGTATTTGTGGTGTGTATGTGATGTGTGGTATGCATGTAGTATGTGTGGTGTGTGGTGTGTGCTGTATGTTGTGTGTGTGGTGTATATGTGATGTGTATGTGTGTGGTGTGTATGTGTGGGATGTGTGTGGTGTGTGTGTGGTGTGTTTTATGTGTGCTGTGTGTGTGGTGTGTGTGTGTGGTGTGTGTGTGGTGTATATGTGATGTGTATGTGTGGTGTGTATGTGTGGGATGTGTGTGGTGTGTGGTGTGTATGTGGTGTGTGTGGTGTGTATGTGGTATGTATGTGTGGAATGTGTGTGTGGTCTGTGTGTGGTGTGTATGTGGTGTATATGTATATGGTGTGATGTGTGTGGTGTGTATGTATGTGATGTGTATGTATATGATTTGTGGTGTGTATGTGGTGTGTATGTGATGTGTATGTATATGATTTGTGGTGTGTATATGGTGTATATGTGGTGTGTATGTGTGGAATGTGTATGTGGTGTGTGTGTGTGGTGTATATGTAGTGTGTATGTGTGGTGTGTGTGGTGTGTATGTGATGTGTATGTGTGTGGTGTGTATGTGTGGGATGTATGTGGTGTGTGTTTGCTGTGTGTGTGTGTGGTATGTGTGTGGTCTGTGTGGGATGTGTGTGTGGTCTGTGTGTGTGCTGTATGTTGTGTGTGTGGTGTGTATGTGTGGGATGTGTATGGTGTGTGTGTGGTGTGTGCTGTGTGTGTGTGGTGTGTATGTGTGGAATGTGTATGTGGTGTGTGTGTGTGGTGTATATGTAGTGCGTATGTGTGGTGTGTGTGTGTTGTGTATGTGATGTGTATGTGTGTGGTGTGTATGTGTGGGATGTGTGTGTGGTGTGTGTGGTGTGTTCTGTGTGTGGTGTGTGTGTGTGGTGTGTGTGTGTGGTGTGTGTGTGGTGTGTATGTGTGGGATGTGTGTGTGGTGTGTGTGGTCTGTGTGTGTGCTGTATGTTTGTGTGTGGTGTGTATGTGTGGGATGTGTATGGTGTGTGTGTGGTGTGTGCTGTGTGTGTGTGGTGTGTATGTGTGGGATGTGTGTGTGGTCTGTGTGTAGTGTGTATGTGGCCTGTGTGTGGTGTGTATGTGATGTGTGTGGTGTATGTGCTGTCGTGTCAGAGGGCTTCTTTATGGCTCAGTGTCAATCACAGGAGGCACATATTGGTGCGCAGATTGTTCTGGAAAGTTAGACATGGTCCCTGCTTTGGCTCTTCCTTTTCCCTTTGAGGATCTTTGTCCTCTCACACGTAAGAGGGGGCATTAGTCTGCCCTAGTGATGAGCAAGCTTCTACTCCGGCTTCCACACCCTGACCTTGAGAACCCGATGTGCAAATATAGGTGTTGGCAGGTCGTATTTATTTAAATTGAGAGTGACAGTAGTTTTATTGCGTCCTATGGGGGAAAATGTATATTCTGACAACTCAGGTTATCCTGCTTTATTACCAGGCAGAGTGTTAATAAAAAGGACATTTCAGCCACTAAAATGTTAATAACCAAACCTTTTTCAGGAAGAGCAACATAGAAGCAGGCTTCCAACCATTTCTCCTAAAATTTTATCATGTGCTGTGAGCTATATGGCAAGTGGAGATGGGCCACCAGATAGGCGTCTCTGGGTGTGGTCGCCGTGGTGTCTCAGCTCTCACGGATAGATAGTAGAGCTACTTGTTTTTTAATATGTGCAAGGAGAGTGCCCCCTGGTGGTGAGACCTCAAGCTCCAGCAAAGCAGATGCTCAGCAAAGGATAGAGGAACTCGGGTGTTACCAACGACGGTTTATTCAGAGAGTAACCAGAAAAATCACACCTTAGGGGGTTTCAGAGAGGCAGTGATGGGTCTTGAGCTTTGGGTCTTGGAACATGGGCTTTGGCATCAGCCGTAGTTTCAAGTCATTCCTTCACATAGGTAAGTTATTGAACGTCTTTCAGTCGCGCTTTCTTCATCTGTGAAACTGAGATGATAATACTCACCTCTCAGGTTTGTCTCAGGAATAAAGGGAGGAAGTAGGTGTTGGGAGAGTGATTGGAGATGAAGCTGGAAACATGAGTCTGATCACCAAGAGCTTGTGTAGTGTGCTGAGGGGTTGAACTTGACCTCAAGAGCAATGAGAAGCTGGTGGAAGGCTTTAGAAAAAGTGATGATAGGACTTGTGTGCTGCAAGGGTCTCTGGTGGCAATGCAGACACAAAGGGACCTGAGGGAGGGACCTGAGACTTTGGTGGTGGCAGTGGAGCTGGAATAGATGGGAAAGCGATTTTGGAAGTGTGATTGATGGATGTGGAGATGCAAAGGGAGAGGGTGCAGTCCAACATGGCAGCGTGCATGTGTACACCTGTCAAAATGTTTCTCTCCTATAAACTTTCTTACATCATCTTGCAGTCATTTTATGGGCTAGAGATGATAATTATCACCTCATTTCATATGTAAGGAACTGGATGCACAAGGAGGTTAAGCCAAGAATATGTAGTTAATGGCAGAATCATACTTTTAAGCATGGGTCTTTGGTTCCCGCTGTGGCTGTGTCTCTTTGATCACACCATCCCTCAAGATTCAGTGCACAGCCACCGCAAGAGGGCAGGCCATCTTGGCCCAGGTGGGAAGCATACTGGCCTCTGGGTTGTGCCATCTTCCTGGTTGCTAGGAGTCTCTGACAATTGGAGTCCCCAGGTTGCTAGGCAACGTGAGTTGCTAAGAGTTTCAGTTTATTATAGGTCTTGGTTGTTAGAAGCCCCAGGTTATTCAAATTTTGAATTTACAAAAGTCTCTGTAGGGGCCGGCGCTGTGGCATAGCAGGTAAAGCTGCCGCCTGCAGTGCCAGAATCCCATATGGGTGCCGGTTTGAGACCTAGCTGCTCTAATTCTTCTCCTTTTTTTTTTTTTTTTTTTTTTTTGACATATAGAGTTAGTGAGAGAGAGACAGACAGAAAGGTCTTCCTTCTGTTGGTTTACCCCCCAAGTGGCTGCTACAGCTGGAGCTATGCCAATCCAAAGCCAGGAGCCAGGTGCTTCCTCCTGGTCTCCCATGAGGGTGCAGGGGCCCAAGCACTTGGGCCATCCTCCACTGCCTTCCCGGGCCACAGCAGAGAGCTGGACTGGAAGAGGAGCAACTGGGACTAGAACCTGGCGCCAATATGTGATGCTGGCGCTGCAGGTGGAGGATTAACCAAGTGAGCCACAGCGCCAGCACAGCTCTACTTCCAATCTAGCTCTCTGCTATGGCTTGGGAAAGCAGTTGAAGATGGCGCAAGTGCTTGGGCCCTGCACCCGCATGGGAGACCCAGAAGAGGCTCCTGGCTCCTGGCTTTGGATCAGCACAGCTCTGGCCGATGCGGCCAGTTGGGGAGTGAACCAGCAGATGGAAGACCTCTCTCTCTCTCTCTCTCTGCCTCTCCTTCTCTCTGTGTGTAACTCCAACTTTCAAATAAATAAATAAATCTTTAAAAAAAAGAAAACAAAAGTCTTCCTGTACCTCTGAGTCCCTGTATTGTTAGCCATGTCAGGGTTTAGGCTCCTGGCTCTTAGGGCTCTGGGCTCTCTCGAAGCCATTAGATTGTCAGCTTATCCTGGTCGCTAGGGACCTCAGGGTTTCAGAGCACGGGGTTTGTGGAGGCCTTCAGCTTTTCATGGTGTCTGTGGACTCAAAGCCTCACTTTTTAGCACCTCCAGCTTCTCAGGGCTCCTGAGTTATTAAAGACCCAGGTGGAATTCTGGGTCACCCCAGCTTCCCAAGGCGTTAGGTCAGCCAAGCACAGACTTTGTTCTGCTCAGCTTCCTTCTGTGTGGCCGGATAATGTAAGCTGGGTGGGTGGGGGTGGGAGTGTGGTCAGCGGTTAAGCACCTCTTGGGACACTCTCATCCCATGTTGGATTGCCGGTTTGAGTCCTGGCTGCTCCGCTTCCAATCCAGCTTCCTGATAACATGCCTGGGATGAAGCAGGTGATGGCTCAAGTACTTGGATCCCTGCCCGCCTCGTGGGAGGCCTGGATGGAGCTGCTGGCTCCCGGCTTTGTCCTGGTGCAGTCCTAGCTGTTTTGGGCATTTGGGGAGCGAACCAGTGGACGGAAGGTCTCTCTCTCTCTCTCTCTCTCTCTCTCTCTCTCTTTCTCTCTCATATCTTCAAATAAAATTGAACAGAAAACATAAGTTAGCCGAGGCAGAACCATGCATTTTCCTTCTTTATCCCTTGCAACTGCCCTGCCCTAATCCATTCTTCTCAGGGCTCTCGCCTGGGAGGCACCCCCCATGCGGAGATGTCTGGAGCAGAAGCTTGCTACACGACTGAGCCTCCGGGTTATGTTTCTGCTGTCACCTCGCACCCCGTGGCCCATCGGCTGAGCCAGCTGCTCCAGTCTTCAAGCAGACCGTGGAAACTTCTGCAGCTGACAAACCCACCCTTCGATTTGCTCACTGCGTTGTAAAACCAGCCTGTGTGTGTGCTTCTCCTCTTCAGGAGACCTTGTCTTCAGATAATTAGAGTCACAGGAAATTGGAAGAGCAGAGCAGGGGGACCCGGCAGCCCTTTCCTCCAGTTCCCCATGGTGACACCTTATGTGACTGTAACGGCACAGACAAGGCATGGCCGCTGCTGTAATGTGTGTATGGCTCTGCCATTTTTCACACGTGGCTTTTTAAATTCGTGGTGTAGCATTTAAGAAGCCGCCTGGGGTGCTCTGCTCCTGACTCCAGCTTCCCTCTAATGTGTACCTTAGGAGGTGACAGGTGATGGCCCAAAGCACTTGGGTCCCTGCCCGTTTCCTGGGGGACCTGGATGGAGTTCCTGAATCCTGGCTACAGCCTCATCCAACCCTGGCTGTTACAGGCATGCGAGGCGTGTACCAGCAGATGGGATGGAGCGGTCTCTTTGCCAGGGTAAATAAATAAACAAATTAATAAAGGTAAATAAAATACTCCCCCCTCCCCAATCATGACCACAGTCAAGAGACAAAACTATTCTGTCACCGCCAAGACCTCCTTTGTGTGACACCCTCTTCCCTCCCCACACCCATGCGCTTCCCTCGTGTGCTCGCTTACTCTGTTCTGTATGCCTCACGCATTGATAAGTCCAGGAAACACAGAGCTAAATAGAACACACTCGTTCCTCTGGAGGAGCTCGGACAGGGCTGCTGTCATGGGCACCATCAGTTCAGCCTAAGCCGGCAGCTGTGCTAGGGAGACACTCAGGATGGGGGCTGGGAGGGTTCAGGAGGCAGAGTTGAGTAAGCTTTCTGCAGAGGTTGAAGGATGAGCCAATTGTCTGGGGCCCAGTGGTGGGCATTTAGCCAGGCAAGTCTGGGCGAGAGTCGGAAGCAGAGAGCTGTGGGAGCACAGTGGGTGAGTGCGGAAGTGATGGGTGGTGGGGCTGGGGTGCGGGAGAGGACGGACAGGAGGATCAATGGTGTCGCCGAGCTGACGCAGCTGAGCTGGCCCTGCCTGTGGCGGAGACCCACGGAGAGGCGTGTTGTGCAGCCCTGTCCCTTAGCAAGAGGCCTGTGGCGTGCGGAGGCCAGGGAGTACAGGCAAGGTGCTTCGGCGGCATCAGCCGTGGTGCTGGGAACTCTCGGGGAAGAGCCGGCTCTGAGCGCAGGCGATCGGGACGGGGTGGGGATTATGGAGGAGATGAGCAGGCGCGTGTGCCGTGATAGATGCTGCTCTTTTTATAAGGCTACATCAGTTTTCCTGAGAGAAAATCCCTGGGCTGTAAGCCCAAGGAGATGACTGCGAGCAGAGTAATTCCCTGCTTATCCTCAGATCTTAGGCCTTCGCGGGCCGGCGCAGCACAGACTTGGGAGCGGGAGAGCCTGTGGCCCGCCGAAGCAGGCTCATGCTGTCATTTTGCAGTATCCTGCAGGCCCGTGCTCAGCGTTTTGACAATTCAAGCATAGTTCTCCAAAGCAGTTTCTCTGGTTCCTTACCCTTGATCTAACAGCTATTTAAAGCTCCTGTATGGAGGGTACTGTGTGAGGTGTGCTGCCCCCTGGCGGTGATTTCTCATTCCCTGGCGAGGGTGCTGAGGCCCAGCAGGGCCCTGCTGGCGGCAGGGCAGCTCCTGCGAAGTCAGGACTCCAGCCCTGTCTGGCTGCGCCCAGCCTGCCGCCCTGCACGGTGGAACAGGGCCGGGAAGAGTCAGCCTGCAGTGGCACCAGGTCGAGGAGAGAATCACCCTGGATCGAAGAACGTGGCAGTTCTCAAATGAGTCTCCACCAACTTCACGTGGGAGCAGTCAGGGCTTGCAAGAGACAACCAACCAACAGGATTGCACACTCTCTATCTTAGAAAGACCCTGTGTGTGTGTGTGTGTGTGTCCATGTATACATATGTATATGTATATATTATATACATTACTTTAAAAGTTCATGGGATGGGGCTCGTGTTGTGGTACAGCGGGTTAAGTCACCACCAGCAACACTGGCATCCTATAGGGTGCCAGTTTGATTCCAGCTGCTCCACTTCTGATGTAGCTCCCCGCTAATGCACCTGGGAAAGCAGCCAAGGATGGCCTAAGTGCTTGGGCCCCTGCAGCCACGTGGGAGAGCTGGAAGAAGCTCCAGCTCCTTGCTTTGGCCTGATCCAGCCATCGGCTGTTGTGGCCATTTGGGGAGTGAACCAGTGTGGATGGAAAACGACTCTCTCTCTCTCTCCTTGTCTCTCTCTCTCTCTCTCTCTAACTCTGCCTTCCAAATAGAAAGAAAAAAGCTCATGGGAAAGTGAAATTAAAATTTGTTTTTGTGTGAAGAAACTAAAGTTCATGCCTAGTTTTTTTCGTAGCAAACATATTCTGTGAGTCTTCTGAGAGCCCTCCGGTGTGGGTGGGTGTGATGGAGAGGTGTTGCAAAGCAGTGGCTCATGTACTTAGGCAATGGCAAGATCAGCATGGGCAGTGGGAAGCTGGAGACCCAGGGAGCCGGAGGCTTGGTTCCAGCCCGGAGACTGA
Organism: Oryctolagus cuniculus; assembly: GCF_964237555.1. Classification (NCBI taxonomy): domain Eukaryota; kingdom Metazoa; phylum Chordata; class Mammalia; order Lagomorpha; family Leporidae; genus Oryctolagus; species Oryctolagus cuniculus. The sequence continues at coordinate 41,166,757 of NC_091448.1, read as the reverse complement.
TGGGCTGAGACCCAGGCGAGCACGTGTTGCGGCTGAGTCTGAACGCAGGAGAGACGGCTTATGCCTCAGCTGCGGGTGGTTGGGCAGGAGGCATTCTGTCTCCCTGGGGCTGGGGGCAGGGCAGCCTTTCCTCCCACTCAGCCTCTGTGGATGGATGGTGGTCCGCCACCCAGGGGAGGGCCACCCGCTTTGCTCAGTCCACCCAGACACCCCCAGAGTAGTGTCTGATCAGGCGTCTCATGGCCTAGGCAAGTGCACACTCACAGTTCGTCACCACGTGACAGGGATGGCATGGTGGCAAAGGAGACGCGCACTGGAAGAACATGGTGTGTGACACTCCTTAGTGTGGGCGCCCGTGGGCTACATCTCTCTACCCTAATGACAGCAGTGTTTGGTTGTGGCTGCACTGTGTGACCACTGATGGAAAGAATGGGGGATAACTTGTGGAGAAGAGGTTAATCCTGTGTTTATTATTTTTTTTAATTTAAGAAACTTACAAAATAATTGAGTACCTGCCACCCACCTAGCAGCCATGTGAGTTCCTAGCTCCTTTCAGCCTGGCCCAGCCCTAGCCAAGGCAGATGTTTGGGGAGTGAACCGGAAGAGGGACGATCTGTCTTTGGCTCTCTTCCTTTCAGATGACTTTTTAATATAAACAGATAAACTTATAAAAATGGAGAAAGAAAACCAGTTGCAAGGCAGATACCACACACACTCACACCTACACCATGGAACTCCCTATCTACTGTTTCATTCTGGAAATTCCTGCAAGAGCTGGGACTGGGCCAGGCTGAAGCTGGGAGCCAGGAACTCCATCTGAGTCTCCCACATGAGTGACGGGGTGCAGGTGCTTGGGCATCACTTGCAGCCTCCCAGGGTGCCAATCAGCAGGAAGCTGGAATCGGGAGGCAGATTCAGTACTCGAGCAGGCACTCCAATTTCCGGATGGAGTGTGGCTGTCCCAAGCAGAGTCTTCACTTCTAGGCCATGTGGATGTCCATAATTCTGCTTTAAAAAATTTAAAATCCATTTTATTTATTTGAAAGGCAGAGAGAGAGAGAGAGAGAGAGAGAGAGAGCTATTCCATCTGCTGGTTTACTTCCCAGATGTCTGCAGCAGCCAAGGCTGGGCCAGGCCAGGGTCTCATTATTCCATGTCTCCCACACGGATGGCAGAGACCCAACCATTTGAGCCATCATCTGCCGTCTCCCAGGGTGCACATTATCGGGAAGCCAGAGTCAGGAGCCAGAGCCAGCTATGGGTACAGGTGTCCTATGTGGTGTTGTAACCTCTACACCAAACACCTGCCCCATTTGCAAAGCTTGAGCTGGGAGCAGATCAGGAGCACTCAGCACTCCCTACTTGTCGCTAGAGGAAGGCATGTTTTCCTGTTGTCCACGGTGGCTCTGGCACAGTCTCTGAGGCCTCAGCACTCTCTTGACTGATTTGCTCCGCACCGGTTCTTCTCCATCAACCGACCAGATGATTTTCAATCATTTCTTTCTTTTTTTCAACTTTGTTCTTGACACTGAGAAAATAGATATGAGAGATACATCTGGTGTCTGCTCATCTGGTGGGAATGATGGAGAAAGAGGGTACTGGTAGTGTGTGATAGAGGATGAGATAATAAGCCAGCAGCAGGTACCGTGTGCCCAGAGGCAGCCCCACAAGCCTGGGGAGGAAGTCAAGATCCAGTGATGCTTCGGGGAAGACAAGACATTAGCCAGGGAGTGGTGGGTTTGACATGCGTGTGCAATGCCTTGTGAGACATGAGTGTAAGCTTGATTTTTGCAATCATTTGGGAACATGAACAAACATACTGGCTGCTGAACACCCCCACCCCTCCAAAAGATGTTGATGCATTTGGCCTGGGGTGGGGCCAAGCGTCTGTGTTTTCTAAAGTACTGCCAGGGCTGAGGACCAGGAATATAAGAGGCACTGCTGGAGACTGGAGACCTTGACCCTGGAGGGACCAGGAGCGGGTCTCTGCTGGGCTGGGGTCAGGAGCCTGAGCTGGCTTTGGGGAAGCAGGAAAGGCTTGCGCAGAGCTCAGCAGAGACAGAAAGAGCTGTCGTCGCCAGTTGCCCTCCTGACTGTGCCTGTTGAGCTGTTGTCCCCCCCCCCCCCACCATGTAAAAGTCAAAGTCAACTGGGAAATAACAAAAGATACAATAAAATAAGATAATCCGAAAGATTACTCCATAAAAAGAAGCAATGAAACAGTAAAAGCAGGCTGATGCAGTAAACCTCCCAGAACTCCTCCACGCAGAACCACCGCCAAGGGCCAGGCAGTGGAAGGAATCGCCTGTACTGGCCCACACACTGCCTCCCCATGCACGGCGGCGCCCGAGCTTCACCACCCTCGGTCTGCAGATAGGATGTCAGGTGCTCAACTTTATGGGGTGAGGGCAGGGTTATGACTCCGTCTTCTTGATTCAGAAGGCTGGCTTATTAAGACTAACCAGCCAATCGGGGCAGAGCAAGCAATTGAACTCAACTTTTCTGTTTTAAAATTTTTTATGTATTTATTTGAAAGAGAGAGAAGTCACCTACTGGTTCACTTCCGAGATAACCAAAATACCTGAGGCTAACCACGAAGCGAGGAGTCTGGGACTCCTTGATCTCCCACGTGGGTGGCAGGGACCCAAGTACTTGAGCCATCACCTGCTGCCTCCCAGGGTGTGCAGTAGTGGGAAACTAGAATCAGAACTGAATTTAGGCATTCCCATATGGAATGCAGGCATCTCCAGTGGTGGTCTTAACTGCTATGGTGCTGTGGCACAGTGGGTAAGGCCGCCTATGGTGCCGGCATCCACATGGGCACTGGTTCGTATCCCGGCTACTGCACTTCTATCCGGCTCCCTGATAATGGCCTGGGGAAAGCAGTGGAGGATAACTCAAGTGCTTGGGTCCCTGCACTCATGTGGAGACCAGGATGAAGCTACTGGTTTCAGCCTGGCCCAGCCCTAGCTGTTGTGGTCATCTGGAGAGTGAACCAGTAGATGCAAGATTCTCTCTCTCGCTCTCTTTCAAATAAATACATAAATAAATAAATGTTTTTAAAAAGTGCTGTGTCAAATGTCTAGCCCTGAGCCCAGAATTTATCATTCAAGTCCAGAGCACTTTCCTTTGAGTAAAGGCTCAAGTTTGGCTGCCCATGGGCACCATCTAGGGAGCTTAAAAAAAAAAAAAAACACTGTACCGATGCTAAATAGACATTGCTTCACGCAAGTCCCAGGAGTTGCCAATAAGTATATGAAAAAATGGCTGTCAGTAGTCAGCAGGCAATGCAAAGCAAAACCACAAGGAGACCTCACCTCACATCTGTCAGGATGCCTATTATCCAAAAAAATAATAAAAAATAACAAGAAGAATAATGAAAGATAAGTGTTGGCAACTGTGAGGAGGAATTGGAACCTTACACACCATTGGGGTGAGTGCAAAACGGTGCAGCTGCCTCGGAAAGCAGTATGGAGATTTCTCCGCAAGTTAAAAATAGGATGACCATGTGATCCAGAAATCCTGCTTGTGGGGGCTCATCCAGAAGAATTGAAATCAGGGTCTCAAAGAGATATTAACAAGTCCTTGTTCATTGCAGCATCACAACGGCCAATATGTGGAAGCAGTCTAAATACTCATCAACAGATGAACGGATAAAGAGAATGTGGTGCAAACACACAGCGAGAGTCTGTTCCGTCTTCCCAGAGGAGGTTTTGCATGTGACACTGTGGGTCTTGCGCTAGGTAGAAGCCAGCTGAGAAGGCTCTGGTGGCCGCTGTCCACCATTGTACCTGAGTGTAGCCAGCAAAGATGCCTTGTACACTTCAAAGTTTATTAAGGGGGCTAAGTGTTCTTACCACAAGTTCTAAACAAAGAACAAACGAATGCTGGTATCAATGCTGGGTTGGCCCCCGATTCCCCCTTGGTTGGGCCGGGCAGGGCCAGGCAGGTGGGCGGAACACCGCGCACCTGGGCTCTGCTCTTGGTCATGACTGCTGCTATCTATCCAGCCCCCAGAGTACTCAGCACTTTCTAGATGTTTCGTGGAGTCCTCCTCGTACCCTATAAGGTCTATATTGTCACTTGCACCTGAGAGATGAGGAACGGAGGGGAAGCCGGTGTCTCTGGGTCACCCAGCTGGTGGTCCCTGGGGCCTGTGCCCTTGCTCAGGCCAGCCCGGGCTGCAGCTGCTGGGTCCCTGTGGAGCTCAGACACGGCTGTCGCAGCTCTCGCGTCTCACACTTGTCCCTCGAGCTGTAGTCTGTCGGAGGACGGTGGTCCTGGATCTGCCCACATTCAACAGTGGCAGTCACAGGAGCTCAGCGGGGCACAGGCTGCCTGGGTAGGCGGTGGGCCCTGCCACCACGCTGGGGAAGGCCCCGAGGGATCTGTGGGGAGGGCACGCATTGTCCTGCATGGGTGTACACAGGCTGAGGGGGGGTTGTGATGAGACATCCCTCACAGGCCCCAGACACTGAAATCTAGGGGCTCAGTGGGTGGAACTGGTTCTAGAAGATGAGCTCACAGAGTAGAGAATTCTGTAAGTTCAGTCTGGAGCCTGTCTTCTCCCATTATTCTCTTAATACTGGGCGCCTGGAGCCCCAGCAGTAATGTGGTGGGGAAGTGCCCTGAGCTGAAGCAGAGTTTGGGCCATTGCTGCTGCTGCCATTGTCACCACCGTCTTGGCTGTGGTGAGGAGGACCCTGCCCTACATCAGTGGGTCCCCTTTTCCCTCCTCCTGGATCTGTTAACTGGGGCCCTGGGTTAGACTGGCCCTGGGTTAGACTGGCCCTGGGTTGGGTTGGCCCTGGGTTGGGCTGGCCCTGGCTGGGCTGGCCCTGGGTTAGGTTGGCCCTGGGTTGGGCTGGCCCTGGGTTGGATTGGCCCTGGGTTGGGCTGGCCCTGGGTTGGATTGGCCCTGGGTTGGGCTGGCCCTGGATTAGGTTGGCCCTGGGCTCAGCTGGCCCTGGTCTGGACTGGCCCTGGGTTGGGTTGGCCCTGGGCTGGGCTGGCCTTGGGTTGGGCTGGCCCTGGGCTGGGCTGGCCCTGGTCTGGACTGGCCCTGGGTTAGGTTGGCCCTGGGCTGGGCTGGCCCTGGTCTGGACTGGCCCTGGGTTAGGTTGGCCCTGGGCTGGGCTGGCCCTGGGTTGGGTTGGCCCTGGGCTGGGCTGGCCCTGGGTTGGGTTGGCCCTGGGCTGGGCTGGCCCTGGGTTGGGCTGGCCCTGGGTTTGGTTGGCCCTGGTCTGGACTGGCCCTGGGTTGGGTTGGCCCTGGGCTGGGCTGGCCCTGGGTTGGGCTGGCCCTTGGTTGGGCTGGTCCTGGGTTGGCTTGACCCTGGGCTGGGCTGGCCCTGGGTTGGATTGGCCCTGGGATGGGCTGGCCCTGGGTTAGGTTGGCCCTGGGCTCGGCTGGCCCTGGGCTGGTCTGGTCCTGTGTTGGGTTGGCCCTGGGCTGGGCTGGCCCTGGGTTGGGTTGGCCCTGGGCTGGGCTGGCATGGACAGAAGGAGGTGGTGGTCAGAGCTGGGGGATGATATTGGGGAGGGAGAGGGAGCAAACCCTGCTGGCAGCTCTATGGTCCCCGAATCACCAGACCTGACTCCCTGAACCCCTGCTCCTGCTGTGATATGCTCAGCATGGAATTACCTGTAAGTCTCTTTGCTGCAACAAAATCCGAAGCAGTCACTGGGTAGCAGTGAACTTGGTTTCCGCGTCTATAAATTAGGGGTATTAATCTTACTCCCCTTCAACTGTTGAGAGGATTAGATGAGATTAAGTCAGAAAACATCCAGAAAAGGCCTGGCACAGCATCTGATGAATTTGAAGAACTCAGCAGGGGAAGCTCTCGGCCCCCCTTACCTGCTGTGCTTGGAGGGGAGGGGCTCCCGCTCCTGCGGTCTGGGCAGCTGCTTCATTCCAGCAACTCTGCTGGACTCACACGAAGGCGATGAGACCGGGCCACTGTTCTTCGGGAGTTTGCCATGTGGTGGGGAAGATTGACACGTGTTACAGTTCAGAGGGACAGGGGCAGGGGAGAAGGGGCGCTGGGAGAGCGTTGGGGGGCAGTGGCCTGCCAGGAGAGCCTCGCTCAGGAACAAGTAAGGGTTAAACGTGTAGAGGGAAGGAGAAGGTTCCTGTTCTAGACAGCAGGGGTGTCATGAGTGGACATGTGGCCTCAACACGTGAGTGAGGGAAAGGCCAGCATGGCTGGCTCATGAAAGGCCTTGGGGACCAGGGGAGCTGTTGAAGGTGTTATGTGGGTTTTTTGTTCTAAACATGGGGCAGGCATTTGGTGCAGTGTTTACAAGGCCTCTCGATGCCTGCATCTCATGTCAAAGGGCTGGGTTTGAGTTCTGGCTCTGCTTCTGAGTCAGTTTCCTGCTAATGCACACCCTGGGAGGTGGCAGGTGTGGCTCAAGGAATTGGGTCCCTGCCACCTACATGGGAGACCTGGATGGAGTTTCTGGTTCCTGGCTTCAGCCCAGTTCAGTCCCAGCTGTTGCAGGTATTTGGGGAGTGAACCAGCAGATGCGAGGTCTCTGTCTTCTTCTGTCTCTACCTCTGTTTCTCTGCCTTTCAAAAAAAAAATCACCATCTAAAAAATATAAAGAATAAAAAAATTCATTCTGAGGGCACACATTTGGTCTGGTGGTTGAGGTCTGAGTCCTAGCTGTGCTTGCTTTTTTTTTTTTTTAGATTTGAAAGGCAGATTACAGAGAGGCAAAAGGAGAAAGAGAGAGAGAGAGAGAGAGAGAGAGAGAGCAAGAGAGAGCTATTCCATCTGCTGGTTCACTCCCCAAATAGCTGCAATGGCCAAAGCTGCGCTGATTTGAAGCCAGGAGCCAGGGGCTTCCTCCAGGTCTCCCCCGTGGGTGCAGGGGCCCAAGGACTTGGGCCATCTTCTACTGCTTCCCCAGGCCATAACAGAGAGCCAGATCGTTAGAGGAGCAGCCGGGATTAGACCGGCACCCATATGGGATGCTGGCACTGAAGGCGGTGGTTTTACCAGCAACACTACAGTGCCAGCCCTCTGGCTATGCTTTCATTGCCAGCTTCCTGCCTATGTGGGAGGAAGCTGGGAGGTGGCAGATGAGTTCCCAAGTAGTTGAGACCCTGCCATGCATGCGGGAGCCCCAGGTGGAGTTCCCGGCTCTGGATGTTTCAGGCATTTGAGGAGTGAAGCAATGGGCAGGAGCTCTCACATACATATTCTTTCATGCACTCCAGTGGCTGTGTTTGGCGGGGGCGTCGAGACTGTGTACGAGTAGACCCTAAGGGAAGCTGCTCTCGGAGGGAAGGCAGGCTCAGCAGGGCTCAGGCTGCTTGGCCAGGGGCGGGTGCAGGCTGAGCAGCACCCACAGCTCTAGTGCGGGCACATGGGGAGCCCATGACATTCGAACCAAGAAAGGGAAGACGCAGAGAAGTGGGGCTTGGGAGAACATTCTGGGCTGAGGGCCATGGTGGGATATCGGCAGCAGGGAGGGCCCGGAAGGAGTTCCTCTGAGGTCCCAGCAGAGGACAGACTAGCAGGTCGTGGGGCTGCGGGGTGGGTGGTGGTTACAGTAAGGTGGTCCAGAGGCTGCCTGACATGGCAGAGAGGAAGGCTCAAGGCAGAAAGGACCGGAGAGCGTATTACCTGTAAGGCATGGGCAACAAGTGGTTTCCAGTGCGGAGAATGAGAAGTAACCAGAGAGGGAGGAGGAGGGGGCTGGAGAGGGGGGCACTGCAGAACCGGAGAGAGGCCAGCACGTCCACAGGTGGACAGGTAGATGCTGTGACTGCTGCTGAGGGCCCCTGTGAGACCAGCCATGAGGACTGGGCAGGGCACTGCCAGCCACTGATGGGGGTGGGGCCTCCAGGTGTCCCTGGGCTGACAACAAATGGGAGGTGAGAGGGTTACATGTTCCGCAGAAGCTTGGATAAGAGCAGAGGGAAAGAGGTAAGCATAGATAAGGAAAGGAATCAAGGGGAGCATTCAAATGATTGTTTTGAATTTGAGATGCAGGGAGAGCGAGAGCGAGCGAGCGTTCCCAACTACCGGGTTCATTCCCCAATGCCTGTAACAGCTGGGGCTGGGCCACACCATAGCTAGGAGCCAGGAAGTCCACCCAGGTCCCCCACATGGGTGGTGGGGGTTTAATTACTGGAGGCATCATCGTTGTATTCCAGGCTGTGCATTAGCAGGACGCTGGAGTCAAGAGCCAGGGCTGGGGGTGTGGGCATCCCAAGCAACAGCACCAGTATTGGTGCTTTTGAAAGCTGGTGTCCTAGGCACATCCATTCGTGCCGAGGAAGGAACGACGGGCCTGGATAAGGGCAGGGGGCCTTGTCGCCACCCCAGGCAGGGGCAGATGGGGTGCGCGAGGCTACCGATGGGTTTGCACGTGGGGTAGGACTGCGTATGGGAGAGGAAGGCGGTGTGTGTGGGCACTTTTGTCAGTGCAGCACGGGGTGGGACCAGCTTCTGGGAGCTGAAGGGGTGGGGCCTGTGGTGGGTGGGGTGTTCAGCAAGAGCACTAAGGGTTTTCAGCACTTTGAGGGGAAGGGAGAGAAAAGCTGGCCACTGACAAGCGTCTGTGCAGGGCTAGTCACTGCTCACGGGGAAACCACCACTGCCTACTTTTAGTAGAGAGCTCTGCTCTCTCCGGGCCTTCTCTCACTCCTCTCATCGTTCCTATGGGGCAGGTGCTACTGCTCGCCCCATCTCACAGACGAAGAAAACGGGGCTTGGAGAGTGTGGGCAGGAGCAGAGGCAGGCACCAAGCCCGAGTCTTGCTACAGAGCCGCGCTGTCATCTGTAGTGGAGCTCCCGGTCCCGCTGGAGCTGCAGGCCAGGGGACACCCTTCTGCAGGGTTTCAGTTTTTGGACTCTGAGGAGGTGGAGAGCAAGCCTGGAGGGTAGAAGCCATGAGGAGTGTGGAAGAATGTGCCGCAGGGCAGTGGTCGGCGAGATTGCAAGGGTGAGTGTCAGGTGACCACCAGGCCGTGGAGAGGGAGGGGGCTGAGGCAGAGCGGAGGGGAAGGAGCTGCAAGGCTAAGGTGGCCAGAGGCTAATGTCCACCATGATGCTGGGGACTGATGGAGCCAGGAGAGAGGCAATGCAGGCAAACCCAACAGAGATGGGGAGGCTTGTGCGAGATGACAGCTTGAGGGAGGGAGTGGGGGTGAGCGGAGGCTCGGTGCTGCCTAGGGGGCTTGTGTGTGGGGGAAGACAGCAGCTCCCACCTTTGGGGTGGCTGTGTGCTGGGAGACCTGGCTGCAGTCCAGGTCGGGAGGTGAGGACTCTGCTGGAAGGGAGGCCTCTCGGTGACCGGGTTAGGGACTGATTTACATCCATGACCGGCTCGGCCCGTCCCCTCTGGGGACATCTGCTCTTGGCCACCCCTCAGCCGGGCTTTGCATTCACATGAACTCACTTGGCCTCTCCTTAGCTGTGGACTCTTGGGCCTCAGGGATAATTAATGCCTAGTGCGTACTATGGAGCTCAAGCTTTGTGCTCTTTCCTGTGCCGCTCCTCTTCCCTCAGCTGCTGGGCTGGGGCCGCGGGAGGGAAGGCAGGCATGGCTGGAGCCGCACCAGGGATGCAGGCAGCCCAGGTGCTCGGCCGGAGTCATGTCTTTGGCCCACCCTCACCTCCTATTCCCCAGGAGTGCCTTCAGGCCTGTCCCTTCCTCTTCTTCCTTCAAGCAGTCACCGCCTGCACGTGGATCACCAGGGCCGGTGAGCTGCCTGTCATCCCACGTCTCAGCTTTGAGCCAGAGTGGCGGGGGCTCCACCTCTGCCGCCTGCATGGACGCCAGGAGCTGGGCAGCCAGAAGGTGGCTGTGCCCACCTGGGATCGTGGTGCTGGCCCTCCTCTCTCTGCTTGGCTGCCAGCTCCCCTCCAGCGAGGCCAAGGTCTACAGCCGCTGCGAGCTGGCCAAAGTGCTGCACGACTTCGGTCTTAATGGATTCCGGGGCTACGGCCTGTCTGACTGTGAGAACCCCTCTCCCAGGCTGGACCCAGACTCCCTCCCACCCTCCTCCTCACCCAGGAGGTGTGGTCTCATCTGAGATGACAGGTAGAGGGGGCCCCCAGCACTGAGGCAGGTGATAGGCAGCAGAGTGGGACTCGCACCTTGGATTTCCCCTGCGGGCAGTCCAGAGTCAGAGAGCAGAGCAACTTTATGTTGAATTTGACCATGACCATGAGGGCCAGGTGTCCATACTGGGATGTAGAGAAGGCCCACTGAACAACTCTGGGATGTCAGACTTCTGCAGACTGGTGGCAGTTTGGAAAAGCCACCTGTGAACCCACATCTGGTCTCATTTTTCTCCAGTTCCAGCCCCCTGCGTAGATCCCACAAACGTCTTCCTAACCTTGCCTCTAAAGATTTCGCTCTTGTGAATTTATTCCACAAATGTCTCGAGCCCTGCTCTGTACTGAGCAATGAGGACATGGGAAGGTTGTTGGCCCGAGCCGGGAGGCCCAAGGTCCAGCACTGGCCCCTGCCCCCTGCTGTTTGGCGGCTGGGTATGACCTTAGGGAAGTCACTTTGCTCTCAGAGCCTAGACTCATCTGCAAAGTATCTGGGGACCTGGAGACAGGGGAGGCTCAGGGAGGCACCTATGTTGGTCCTGCATGGGGAATTCTCTACTGGGTTGGCCTTGGCTTCTGACCCACGGGCCTGTGTCTGCCCCATGCAGGGATCTGCCTTGCTTACTTCACCAGTGGCTTCAACACAGCCGCTGTGGACCATGAGGCTGATGGAAGCACCAACAACGGCATCTTCCAGATCAACAGCCGCAGGTGGTGCAAAGACCTCTCCAAGAAGGCCCTCAACTTGTGCCGGTTATACTGCTCTGGTAGGGTGGCCCTGGGCTCTGGCCCTCACCTCTGCTGCTTCCTGAGCTTAGTTTGCTCCCCCTGCTTTAATCTGTGAGTGAGGACCTCCAACCCCTGACCACACACACAACCTGTGGGCCCGCTGGGGAGAGGGATGCGGGTGACCTTGTTCTCTGTGAATCTGACTTGGGGGTCCCAGGATGGGAGACCAGCCTTAGAGCTGCAGGAGTGGGGGAAGGTTTCTGATGGAAGGGGAGAGGGACAGAGGGATGCCTGTGCTTCCAGACTGGTGAGGGTCAGAACTGGGCTTAGGATGGACGAGGGAGGGAGGGAGAGAGAGGGGGAGAGAGGGGGAGGGGGAGAGAGATGGAGAGAGGGAGAGAGGAGAGAGGGGGAGAGAGAAGGAGAGAGAGGGAGAGAGAAGGACAGAGAGGGAGAGAGAGATTGAGAGACTGGATGGCCAGTTCTGCCTTCTGCTTCCTCACGGTGTTTCTCTGCTTCCCACCCCAGATTTGCTGAACCCAAACCTCAAAGACACTGTTGTTTGTGCCATGAAGATAGCCCAAGAGCCCCTAGGTCTGGGCTACTGGTGAGTGACTTGGGCCTGGAGGCCCTGTGAGGTGGCGTGGCTGGTGCTGGCAGGGAACTGGCCTTTGCTGCTGCCTGCTTTGTCTCGCGCCCGCCACCCCGTGGCTGCGTGATGCCATCTCACAGCAGCTCTCGGGTGGGGGGTGGGGGGATTGCCAGCACCCACGATGCACAGACGCTGTGCTGAGTTTCAGGGAGGACGAGCAGCTCCCCAGAGGCCACAGGGCTCTTCCCAGTTTCACCCGGGTTGGGATCGTCTGCCTGAGAGTCCTCTAGGGCAGAGTCTAAGGAGGGTGTAGCATCTTCTACATGAACACTCAGTGTTATACAAAAACCCAAGATGTGGGTTGAAGGTGTTTTCTGCTTGAAGCGCGATGAAGGTGCAGCCTTATCTTTGTCCCCCATCCGAAGCCAACCTCACAGCCAGGGTGTTGGAGGAACATCCACTGGGCATGGGACTAGACATTGGGTTCACGTGGGTGCCCTGAGTCACTGCCCCTACAGCTGCCCCGCCTCTTTTGGTGGGAATTTCACCATTTGGAGTCTCCAGCCTTGTACATTTCTGGATGAGAGGCCAGCAGGGCAGGGGCAGAATCTGGGGAAGGTAAAATATTCCTGGTGGCTGGAGCTCCAGGACCTCAGACAGATGTGACCGGTGATAAGGCTGGGAAGGAAGTTCTGGGAGCCACTGGGTGTCACCCCAAGAGCAGACGGCAGGAGAGCAGAGACAAGGAGCGTGGTCTGCACGGCTTTGCAGGAGTCTTAATGAAAGATGTAGGTTCTGGACAGGGCAGTGCACTGGTGACAGGTACCAGAGGGCTGTGCACGGGGGCTGTGGAGGACCAGCAGGCACAGGTGGGAGGTACCCAGGAGAGGCGAGGTGGCAATGACTAGGAATCTAGGGGTCCAGAGATGGGTGCTCAGTGGCTGCAGCCGTGGAGAGGTATGTGCAGGTTTGAGAACAGCTGAAGCCCTAGCACCTGAGCCTGCTGAGAGGCAGGACATAACGCAGGTGCACAAGGTGAGGAAAGGTGAGGCAGGCAGGCTTAGGCAGCGAACCAAGGGCTCGGAGAAAGCAGTCCTTAGGCTTGGAATCAAGGATACGCCCAGAGTAAGCTCCCAGCCTGGCCAGCCCTGGGGAGGGCAGTCCCTGAACATAGAGAGTTGTTACACACACACGAACGCATGCCGAGGGCTCAGCTGTGCTGGGCCCAGCGCCGTGTGCTTGGCTTCAGCTGCCCTCCAGGGTCTCACAGTCTAGTGTCAGAGACAAACAGGCCAGATGACCTCCCCTGCCACGTGGGTCTCTGGGGGTCCTTCGGGGTACTCTCAGTTGGTGGGCGCTGTATGGGGCACCAGAGAGGGCATTCACGAAGCACAGGACTGCAGACTCCATGGTCTTGCTTATCTCCCTCAAGCCGTCAGCTGTGGGCGGGGTTAGGTACTGGTCCTGAACAGCCTGGACGGCCCTGGGGGACAGCCGAGGGGGCTTGGCTGTGGGCACGGTTCTGCTTCTGCCGAGCACTAGCTGTGGGCCTCGGATTTGCGACCTTGCACCCAGGCTGAGGTTTTCATTCAGGAAACAGAACATGTAACAGGCGCCCCATCTACTGAGACGGGAGGGGGCTGGTGATACAGGACTTGGTGACTGGACTATCTACACCGTAAAGGGCTGTACACCTGGACGGTGGCATCACGGCCACCAGAAGCAGCAGGGTGAAGGCAGGAGCATTGGACTGTGGCTCCAGGCCTTTGACCTTGACTGCTGGATGAACTTGGTAGAACAAGAGGCTACAAAATGTCTGTATTTAGGTCCATTCCCCCTCTCCCTTTTCCTTGCTTATCCTTTCCTCCAGAACACTCCTTGCTTGTCCCCTTCACAGGCCCCTTTGCACGCTGCCCTGTAGTTTGTAGCCCCCGTCTCCTTCCTGTTTTCTGTGCCTGACCCGGCCTCCCCCACTTCCTGGTTCTCTGTCCTCAGGGAGGCCTGGAGGCATCACTGCCAGGGCAAGGACCTCAGCGACTGGGTGGACGGCTGTGAGTTCTAGGCGCTTCTCTGCATGGACAAGGCCACACACAGCAGGTCGGGCGACATGACCCAGGCTTGGGAAGACAAGCCAAGCAATAAAGCGTAGTTTAACGTAACTGGTTCCGAGCTCTGTGTTTGCAGGTGCCTTGTGATGGCCGGGGCCTCTCAGTGCTTCCTCGCCTCACCTGTCCGCCTGGGCTGGGCTTCAGGTGCACGCAGGGGCCGGGAGGATCAGTGCCTTCCCTGCCCACACCTGGTGGTGTAGGGCTGGGGTCGCCAGTTAGCAAAACAAATAACAGCAACAACAAGATAGCCCAGTTGACTTTGCATTTTGGATTTACAAGGAATATAAGTATATCCCAAATATTGTGTGGGATACACTTATAATAAAATTCAAATTTAACCAAGGGTCTTGTGTCTGATAACCCTGGCTGGCTCTGGCATGTCTGAGAAGATCTCTGGGATGCATTTTCTGTGGTTGGGGCTACAGATGGCAGCCACCAAGCCTTGGGCCCTCCCACTGGTGGTTGCTGGAATACCGCCGCGGGGTGGTGCAGGTGAATGACAAACCTGGGCCTGGGCCATCTTCTGCCCAGCTCCTCAACACCTTCCACATGTGGGAGATTCAAGAGCAGCTGATAGCGATCAGCAGGTCACGCAAGAGGCAGACGGTGGCTGGAGGGTCGGGTAAGAGGCACCAGAGGCTGTCGGGAAGCCAGCTGCACAGCCAGAGAGTTCTCTGCCTTCCTCGGCACATGGGAAGCTCAGGAGAAGGCAGCCCTGTCCCTCATGGACTGGAGCTCAGGGTCTCAGTTCACTGCGGACGACCGCAGAATTGGAGGATCACAGGGGGTACTGTCGAGGTGAGGCGGTGGTGCCCGAGACGGCTGCGTGTGGAGTCGAGAGGCTTCAGAGAACGCAGAGCTGTTGGTTGGGCCATGGCTGGTGCTTCTTGGAGAGTGAAGGGGCTGCCCCTGCAACACAGCTGCTATCTCTGAACACCACCGGGTCAGCAAACAGCAGAGCTGTGGCTGAGTGTCCACAAGTGGCAAGGCTGGCCAGCTCCTTCTCCCACTTGTCTGGTCCATGCAATATTGTGACTTGAGAGCTGCCTGTGTCTGTGGCCAGATGTGAGGGCCACTGCCAGGAGAGGGGGCGCCAGGACCACTGGATCCACGAGCCCAAAGATAGGGAACGCTGCTGCTTTCTACTTCTCGGGCAAACGTGTGGCTACTGTAAGCCGTGTGTTACCTCATTGAGACTGCAGAATGGCGGCTGTGATTTGGGGCTGTTGCTATCCCGGTTTGCAGGTGAGGACAGAGGCTTGCGGGTGCATTTGCACCCAGTGACGATGACTCCACGTGCGTTGGGTCACTGCACTTCGTGGACAGGTGATGGTCGTGGGTCACCTGGCCAGCGACCCACAACCTGTCCATCTCTCAATGATTCGGGTTCTTGAGTTCAGCTTCACTTTCTGCTGCTGGTTCTTCTGCTGGGCCACGTTCGGCTCACCGGGGTAAGGAGCTCAGGAGTGAGGCTCCTGGGACCCAGGGCGGAGCTGTTGAAAGCACGTGGAGGCTCGGGGCTGGCATGATGGCCTCAGGCTGGGGCTGAGTGTCTGAATGCATGGGGGAGGGGCGAGTGCCCCCTCAAAGCCTTACCTGTGGGAGGGTTAAATCATAGCACACTCACGTGTAAGTGAAGCCAGCCGCGCCGCGGGCTCGGAATCAGGTTCCTAATGAAGAACTCTGTCCTGAGTTCTCCCTGCTTCCCTGCCGTGCTCTCTCCCCGTGTTCCGTGGATCAGGAAGTCCTGCCTGTTTCGCCTTCTTTGTATCTCTGGAAACTGTCCCTCCCTTCTTCCTGGGCCAACTGCAGGGGCTTCCCTCGTCCTCCCAGCTCCCCTGTCCTGTTTCTGCCTTGCTTCCCAGCCCCCTGGCTTCTCTTGCCTTCAGGCTACAGTTCAATCCCCTTGGCTGGACGGACTTGCCCAAGGTCCTTGGCAACCAGCGCCCATGGGACTGCTGCAGGTTCACCTCTCAGCTGTTCAGAAACGCGTGCTCTAGCTGGTTTGGGTTCCTGGTGGTTGGTTCCCAGAGGGTAGCCGGCTGCTTCATCCCTTTTGCCACCACCTACCGTGCTTCCCCTCACTTATTATACTGCAGTGCATAAATTCTGTCCTCTGATTGCAACAAGCGGTTTCCTCCGCAGTGGGCTCTCGCACCTGCTGTTCTGTCTCCTGGCTGCCATTTCCCACTCCCTTCTCCTCAGTCAGGTCTCATCTCAGTTTAACATCCTCAGAGTGGCTTCTACCAAACGTGCCCGCCCCCAGCCTGTACCCATCTCTCAACGCACCAGTCCCCCAGCGAGCCCAGTGTGCCTTGTGCACCTGTGTAGCTCTTGGTGCTCAGGTGGCTGTGCACGGCCTGTTGCCGCCTCTGCCTAACTAGACTTGGCTTCTGAAAGACAAGGATCGGATGTTACCAGAAGTTCACATACACTGGAGACAACGAGTTCGTCAAATGAGCCACGGCTTTCAGGGTCACAGCACAGAGAGCAGCTTCAAGGCAGCCCGTCCTAAAGCATTCTTCACAGCCATTATCCAGGTGTGGGGGTGTTTTGAACACAAACACCAAGGTAGCCTTGCTCAGGAATGAGATCTGGCAGTGGGTAGGGTGTGTGTGTGTGTGTGTGTGTGTGTGTGTGTGTGTGTGTGTGTAGGACCCTAAGGCAACCAAAAGATGCATGCATCTCCCAGATGCAGTGGACACAGCCATCACTTTAAGATCCAGGCCACTGGACGTCTGCTAAGTGAATGCCACTGTGGCTTTTGATGTACGCGGGTCCCTCAGCCCCCGCACGCATAAAAGCATTCCACAGAGCCCCAGCTCGGGTCTGCTGTCGCTGTTCACTGTATGCACCTTCATTCACTTGGCCCTCTGTGAGGATGGGCTGCTGCACAGGCACCAGCAGGTGCCAAAGGTTTACAAAAATGATACGTGAGAAAACTTGAAATCGATCAAATCCTATCATTTTCATGTTTTTTCCCCTGAAAATTGAAAAATGACAGTCATTGTGTCACTTTGAGGGAAGAAATATTGGCTGCTCTCCATGCTGCTGTTATGTTCTTCTGGGTGGTTGGTTAGTACCTTCTAGAACAGGGCGACTTTGGCTATCACTTAGAGGATCCCTCCTAGAGTTGTGTGCATAGATTGTACACACACACACACAATCGTGCCCCTGTTTTCTGGGAAGACAGTTCTTAGCTTTCCCCTTCTTTCTAAATGCGTCATTGATCCAAATGAGGTTAAGAATCAATGTTTTACCAAAAGGAAAAAGAAAAGATAGAAGGTGCATCTTTGCTCATTTTATCCTCATAACAGTGCTGCAGACTGGGCAGGAAAACAGGATCTGAGCAGCAGGTTCCATACATGCTCAACCTAGAATCATAGACTGGTTTGGGGAGCAGCAGAGGCATCGCCTGTCTGTTTTCTATCCCTTCCCCCTTGATAGAGGGGATGCTGATGCCAGGAGAAGTGACATGAACGGTTCAAAGCCATGTGGTCAGTTTATAGCAGAGACGGCCAAGACTCAGTCTTTTGACCTCTGTCCACAGCCTTTGCCAGCCTATTGCTTCATTCTTGAGAAGCAAGTAGCATCAGTTTCACCAAATGGCAAACTGAACGAGTAAGAGGTTCTCTTCCTCTTACCTGTCCTCAGGTAGGCTTGGATCTTACTGCCCTGTTTCCACCCCCCTGCCCCCAGCCAAATCCTCAAGCTGTTAGCCTCAGGAGCATGCAGAAACCCGTGCCCCCAAAGCTCCTATGGGCTAAGAGGCCAAGGGTGCCAAAAGAGTGAGGAGAAAGCTATGAGTTCAGATGCCTGGGGAGTGGGGGGAAGCATGTGTGGGACCCTGGCCGTGACGTTACTCTCGGCTGGTGGCCAGCTCTTCATCCTTCAACACCTGCCCACATCTGCATGGCCACTTTGGGCCTTTCCCCCTTTGTTGCTGTGGATTCGTTTCTGAGAGGAAGAGCATGGTGGGGGCAAGAGGCGCGGAGTCACCACACAGACCCCGGGAGTTGGGTAAAAGCAGGCTAGAGGCGAGCAGCCTGCAGACTCATTTATTTCAGTTGATAAAGCAGCTTATATAGCCAAGGCAGCCAATCCGGTCAAGGGGCGGTCTATGCCCTAACCAGTCACACCCTGTTGCCAGGCAATTTCTGAAGCCATCCAATCACAGCCTATTGCCAGTCAGGCTCTGTTGCCGGGAAGTTTCCAAAGCCATCCAATCACGATCTGATGTCAGGCTCCGTTGCCATGTGGTTTCTGAAGCCATCCAATCACAGCTTGTTGTCAGTCGGGCTCTGTTGTGTGGTTTCCGAAGCCATCCAATCACGGCCTGTTGCCAGGCAGTTTCTGTTGCCAGCAGCCATCTTGGCATGGCCTTCTCATTCCACCACACCCCTTTCCTTGCCCTGCTGGGTGCCCCTGCACAGGCATGTGTCTCCTCTGTCCCCTCTCACTTGCCTCCACCTGGGAATTTGGATGCATCTTTCATAGCCATGTGCTTCCTTGTCGGTTCCCTGCTCAGATGCCACATTCCTTGAGGGCGCAGGGCAGACAGATCCTCCCCAGGAACTGGGAGAGGGGTGGGCTGTGTTCCTCAGGCACAGGCCTTCCTACCTTCCCCTGCCCCCTTGGCCCACCTTCGCCGAGCAGCTTCTGAGCAGTGGGCTGTGCCTGGCTGTGTGGGGATCTGGGCTGCCCTCCCAGAACCCCTGCTCATCCTCTCAAGCCCTCTGCTGGCTCTCAAAACTATTCAGTCTCTGAGCTTGGGGAGGAAGTGGTCTCCTTGTTCTCCAGGCTCAGGTGGGCTGAGATGAGCTTGACCTGAAGGAACTCACTGCCCACCAAGGCCACACCTGTGGGCAGGGCCTGTCTCTGACTGCTTCCTTCCGGGTTCACCAAGAACCTTCTGGAAACTGGTCTTCCCTTCATCAGGCAGGGCTTGTGGCTCCTCACTAGGCCTGCTCATGGGTCCAACTCTCACAAATAGCTTCAAGCTGGAGAGAAGGTAAATAAAAGAACTCCAGCCTCTCTCTGCCCAAAACAACAAAGCAACAACGTGTGAGCAGCCAGCCTGGGACCCCAGCCCAGGTCCCAGAGAAAGGCCTCCTATTCTCTGTCCCCAACCGCAGTGAGCCTGGCAGGCTCTGTTTCTGCCATCCGCGTGTCTCTGTTCATACTTTGTCTTTACATACGCAGCTCCTGTTTGAAATGATGGCAACGAACACCTGCTACTCCCTGGAATTTAGACCGTGTATTGTCTTAACCACCACTCAAGAATCAGGAGCTGGCTGGTGATGGTTCTGGAATTTTCTATGTTGCCTTCCTCCTCTTTCTTTTAGCAAGTTACGTGGGTAGACCCAGTCCAAGCTGAACAAAACCAGAATCTGTAAATCAGATGGGGGCACATGTTCACGTGAGCTCTGAAACGATCCGCGTGTGTTTGGATATCCTTTGCACCATCACAAATTGATCTACTTTTTTTTTTTTCTGAAGTCAGAAATCCAATGAAGCAGTTCAAATTGCAACTTAAGCTATAGATTTTTAAAAAATTTATGAAGCTGTTAAACTGGAACAAGGCAGAAGCATCAAAGAGACTCCCAACTAACTGAACAGACATTTCATTCGGCTCCCGTCTCTGCCAGGAGCAGTCTGCGGCTGCCTCTCAGATCTCGGCTCCTCTGCCGGCCCAGGCACCAGCAGGATGCTTTCCAGCTGGCTGGAGTGAGGAGCTTGTCACTGCAGACGGACTGCTCTCCCCTAGTGAAGTCCGGGAAACGAGCACTCTCAGTCCCTCTTGCACCAACTGAGTCACTTGGTGGGTCCAAGTGGAGTCTGGAGCCTGGGAGCTGAAGGCTGCAGCTCTGGCACTGCCACTCACTCACTGGGTGGCCCTAGGCCTGTCCCTCTCCTCCCCTACTTGGAAAGTAGGGTGCTCTGGGGTAGGTGTTTGGCACAGTGGTTAAGACATCTACATCCCATAGGGGAATGCTAGGGTTTGAGTCCTGGCTCTGCTTCCAACTCCAGCTTCCTGCTAATGAGCACCCTGGGAGGCAGCAGATGAGGGCTCAAGGACTTGGGTCCCTGTCATCCATGTGGGAGACCTGGATGGAGTTCCTGGCTCCTGGCTTCCCTCTGGCCCAGCCTCAGCTGTTGTGGGCATTTGGGGGAGTGAACCAGTGGATAGAAGGTCTCTGCCTGACTTTCTGCTTTTCAAATAAGCCAAAATAAATAAACCTTTAAGAAAGTGGTGGCATTAGGCTATATGATCCAAAGGGTCTGTGGTCAGGAGAATTATGATCGCTAAGGTGTGTGTGTATCCTAATCCCTGGAAGCTGTGACCGTGTGACGGTCCACGGTAGGAGAGACTGTGAAGGGGTGATTATGCTGATAATCTGGCTTCCTCTCCTCCCAACTCAAGGTTATCTGGGGGCTCAGTGTCCCTCATAACTGGAAGAGGGAGGCAGGGAGAAGTCAGAATTGAAGAGGGTGAGATTAGAGAAGAAGGTCAGGTTATGTGATGGGAGGAGGACTTGGCCCATGATGGCTGGGTTTGAGGATGGGGGAAGGGACCACTAGCCAAAGACCGTGGGCAGCCTCTAAGCCGGACAAAGCCAGGACATGGGTTTTTCCCTCAGAACCTCCTGGAAGGAGTGTGGCCCAGCCAGCGCCCAGACTGCTGTCCACCAAGACCCGTGCCAGACTCGCGGTCTGTAGGACTGCAAGAAGATACCTTTGTGTTGTATGAAGTCACCAAGGTGGCTGTAATTTGCTACTGCAATGGCAGGATACATGCAGGGAGGGCTCTTCCCAGCAATGCTGCACTCTGTGTCTCAGAATCCAGACCCAGTGTTGCTAAGAGCCGGGGCAACCCCAGCTGAGAGGGGGCTTGGCGGAAGGCAGTGCACGCTGCTCATCCCAGCTGCCTGCTGGAGTCCCTGTTACCATGGGCCCCGGCCACTCTGTGCAGGAGCGGGACTGGAACCACTGTCCTGCTGGCAGGGGGAGATGGTGGCATCTCAGGAGATCAGCCAGTCTTGCCATGTTCCCTCTGCACAGGAAACATGTTATCTTCTCCCTCAAATTGAGATGGCTGAGCCCAGAGCGGTACCGGGTCCCACCACTGCCACACAGCTGCGGGGACAGGAAGGCTATGGGGTCAGGGCAGCTTACTCCCAGAGTGAGACTTTTCAGTTCGTCCCTCTGGTGCAGGAACTTTTCCTTGTGTTAGTGGAGACACAGAGACAGATGATAGGCTGGACGGCAGAGCAGGAGCCAAACCCTGAGCCGCTGGTCTTGCAGTGCTTCCTGTGCACCGCGGGGCAGGTTCAAGCCCCAGGAGGCTTTCCCTCTCTGCTTAGGGGGAGGTTGAGTTGGGAGTGCTGGCGTAGGCAGGGGGAGGAAAAGGCCAGGCTGAAGGAAGTGTTGTGATGGGGCTGGCATGGTACAGCCACGAGGACGGGAATTCTGCCCTAACAAACTCTCGCTTGTCACTGGGAGGCTTCAAGGCACTGCCCAACCTCCTGTCCCACCCGGACAGCCTCTCAGCCGGCAGTCTCAGCAGCATGGCAGGATGCAAGCGGGAACCCCTGGGCGGGCAAGGCAGGTGGGCTTGAAGGGGGCAGAGGTGGGCTGGGGCCCGCGTCCAGCCGAATCCTAGCATCTCGCCAGCTCTGAAGCAACGGTTCTTCTAGTCTTGCTGTTTGCTTCCTCTGCAGACACTGCTATTCCCAGCGGGGCTTGGAGGAGTCAGGGCAGCAGGCAGAAGCACAGAGGCCATGTGGGCCGCCTTTGTGGTCCCAGCGGAGGGCAGCGTTCCCCCGCCAGCCTGCAGAAGATGGCTGGGTCCTGCTGGTGGGCTGTGAAGGTCATGGACAACCATTTCCCAAACTTCCGAGCACAGTAAACCCGAGAGAGTGCCCATTGTGTGAGGACTGCACTGTTATGCGGGACTTCACAGTCACCTGCCACTTGTCACCCTTCCTAAGGCCCTGGGGAGGCGACTGGGGGAGGAGCAAAGGCAGAAACCACTCGGCCATTTCCACAAGACCAGCTTTTAATATGACCGTGATTCGAAGCACGAATAAATAAACGCCAAAGAAAACGGGGAAAAAAAACAACCGAACGTCAAAACCAAAGGCCATAAAACAAAGGAAAACAAAAAACCTCCGACAGACGAACGAAAAAGCCCCCAAATAAAAAATGGATCAGACTGTACAGGCTGTGTCACAGAGAAGAATGATGTGGCGCTGGGGACCCCAGGCCGCCGGGCCGCCTCCGCAGGCGCGGGGGTGCAGGGGAGATGGCCACTAGTCACCTGCAGCCCAGAGGCCTGGGGGCCAGCTTGGGGGAGGGGGGATTGTGGTCAGGTTAAGAACCTTCACGAATGACACAGGACCGGATGGAGCGGGGAGTTCTGCGGCTTCTCTCTGGCCTGCACGGTTTCGATGCCAGCGTGGCCTCCCGCCGACTCTGGGGCTGGAGTCTGGTCCTGCCGCGTGGACAGGACGACGTGGCGCTGGCGCCGTGAGAAGTCTGAGCATGCAGGTGCTTTGTACATCTGGCAGTGAGATGTGATGGCAGGTCGGTTCTGGGACAGTTCCCGAGCGCGACTCATGTCTCCTGGGAGGGTCGCGCGGCGGGGCCCGGGGCGCGGCTGGGCAGAGTCTGCAATGTGTGCATAGGGGGCTCTTGCTTCCTTCCGTCGTTGTCAGGGGCCATCCCACCTGCCTTGCTGTCCCCTGTCCTGGGTCTTGGGCCTCGAGGTCTGTGTGGGGGTGTGGGTGGCCCGAGGGGTGTCAGCAGGCGATCTCCTCCAGGGTGCCCAGGGCGGTCTGCAGGGGCACGTTCACAGTGTGGCTGATGGTTTCGGAGTGGTTTGGCATCGTGTCACAGGTGCTCTGTGGGGACGGGAAGGGTGGGCAGTCAGTCAGTAACAAGGTATCTCCGTACCGCCAGCGGCCCAGCCTAGGCCGGGAAACCAGCTCCCTGCTTGTGGGCTCCCCGTGCTGGTGCCATGCTGGGGTGTGAGGCTGCTCCCTGGGACCGGGGAGTAGCTGCTTGTCCTTCTCCCTTGATGGGCTGCATGGCTCTGGGTCCTGCTGGCTGCCTTGGGAAGCCCCCCTGGGGGCTCTGGGTGAGGAAAGGGCAGCCTATGGCTGGGCCTGGAGCAGGCAGTGCCAGTGCTGAGCCCAAGCCAGGGGGAGGAGGGAGTTTTAGCCCCTAAAGACCAGAGCAGCTTCAGGGTTAAGCTGGCCCCAAAGAGGTGTAGTGGTGGGTGGGGCAAGATGGCTGAGTCTGCGGGATGCTGGGGAGGCGGGTGGGAAGGGAGCCAGGAGACTAGCTGGGGGGTGTGGCAGGAATCTGCAGGGCAGTTGGTGAGACAGGGCTGGCCGAGGGGAGGCCATGACTACAGAAGGAAGAAGGGAAGGGGGTGGGGAGGGAACCACCACTTGCTGAGCACTTACTACGAACTTGGCACTGCGCTCTTTTATGGGCTCTGTCTCAAGCTGCAGACAACCCTCTGAGGCCCCTGGGATCTTATGCCATTTGCCCCAGGCACGTAGCTAGGAAGCAGGGGGCTAACCCAGCCAGGCCAGGTGAGATCAGAGCCTGGGCCCCTCCATACTGCCACTGCCCCCCAAGTAGGAGCTGTGTTCTGTTCAACAGAGGTAAGAGAATCAGAGCGTGGTTCTTAGCTGGGTAGTAAGCGGAACACAAAGGGGAGCCCCCATCGGGGGCTTTGGATCCATTTGGATCCATTTCCTATCGGGGAAAGGGGCTTTGGATCCATTTGGGATCTGCTGGGGGTGTGGCTCTTCCAGGGCTGGAGGGTGGGGGAGCCCAGTGACACCTGCACCGGTCAGCCAGGAGCTGAGCCCAGGAGCACACTGAGCTGAGGAAGGACAGTGGTGCACAGACAAGGGAGGGGCTGCTGCTCCAGCTGCAGGAAGGAGCGGCAGAGGGGGCAGTGGTCAGACACCTGGAGAGCAGCTCTGACACTCGCTGGCTGTGTGGCTTTGGCCCCTGGGCCTCAGTGCTGCAAGTGCAGAACAGAGGACAGACCTTCCTCTAGGGTGACTGTATGGCTACGATGGCACGGACCCCTTGCACACAACAACAGTCAGTTGCTACCATGATGTCACCGCTGCAGCCAGTCTCTCACACTCTATGCCGCCTTCAAATGAGACAGACGCCAGAGACCCCCGGGAGTCAGGAAGCTGACTTACTAAGGGCTGGTCTTGTTCTCCCTAGGCTGCAAGGTCAGGGGCAGCCGTCTGGGCTGGGCGGGGCCATCCATGGCTTACCCAAGTGGCCTTTGGGATGAGGCTGAATTGGAGTGTCCTTGGATTTGGGCACCGACACAGGCCACGGGGAGGTGTGCAATGAGTCACACTCCTGCCCAGCCCCAACAGCCAGGTTCGCGTCGCCTGTGTGCACCAGAGGAGCCAAACCATTACCAACCAGCAGGCCGCTCTTACCACGTTCTCGTCGTGGCTCCCCTCATCTTCCTCTTTGCCGAGCAGGTCTAATAGCTTCTCTTTGATCAGCTGCAAGAAAAGCAGGAAGGGGCCTGGTCAGGCTGGGGGCGGGGTGGGGGATGCCAGGCAGAGGGACCACAGGGGCAGGGCTGGGCTGGGCTGTGGCTGGACCAACCAAGGCCAGAGCCCAGCCTGGTGGGTAGCTCCAGGAGGAGTGCAGCCTTCAGGCCAACGTGGGGTTCTGCTACAGTGGAGGGAACAGAGGGGCTCTGTGTTGCAGTGGCTCTGTGGATGGCAACTGTGGATGAACAGAAGGTGCTGGTGGGACCGGCTCCCCGTCTGGTCTCAGGCTCAGGACGCGCCTAGGGTGCCCTTTCTGAGGCTGGGCCTGCAGGGAAAATTTCGTACTTTTGGGCCTGACACTGCGGTGGCTCACAAGATCAGGGCATGCCTGGGCTCACAGCATTTCATTCCCATCAGTAAAGGATAGCTCTTCTGTGTTACTGGTGTGATTCCATCACCCCAAACTGCGCTTTTCACACCAGTTCATCCACAAGGAAGAACAAAGTCTGCCCATGGGGCCTGACTAGGGTCTGGGGTCACTGTGCTGAGAGAGGCAGGAGGTGCCCTGCAGGGCCCCATGGTGATGCCAGGGGCCTCGGGTCAGGAGCAACCCTCCCCGAGCTCCCATGTGCAGGCCTTGCCTTAGGAGGTCCTCGGGGACTCTGCAGGTCTGGGCGTGCCTTGGGAATTGTGGGCCACTGTGTCTGCAGCGAGGCACATCGTGGGTGAACAGGGAGATGCTGCAAGTGGACACCGGGTCAGGATGGAGCCACGCATGGGCTCGGGCTTCCCGGTACAGGTTAGCCCCTGACTTGGCCTTGCCCTTCAGGTGGTTGGCTGAGCCCTCCGGGGGTCTCTGTCTAGTCTGGCCCTCAGCAGAGCTGACCTGGGGGAGATGCAGGCAGGAAGGCAGCGGGCACTCTCCTGCCAGAAGCGCGTCTGTTGCTGCAGCTTCCGAGCATCTGTTCCAGCTGCCTCTGGCGGGGACACGTCCTCAAACTAACAGCTGGGGGCTCTGGCCTGCCCTGCTGCATGCTTGCTGCCAGGGCTGCTGGGCCTGGCTGAGAAACACCCCTGTGACTGGCAGGGCCGTGGAAGACACAGGTCCCAGTCACCCAGAGAGCCAGCGTGTGCACGATGTGTTGTGTGTGCACATGGTAAATATGTGAAGGTGATGCATGTGTGTGCATGGTATATGTGTATGTGGGTCGTGTGACTGTGTGTGCAGGTATGGACACACCACTGAATGAAGCTGTCAGCTTTGGCTTAGCTGTGGGAAGGACTTGGAACCGGCAGTCTTGTCTCTTTTCAGTCCTGGCCCTCCCTCCCTGCAAGTGTAGACAGCCCATGGCTCTGAGGACAGAATCAGGGTTTCCATTTCTGTCACCGCCCC
The DNA here is from genome assembly GCF_964237555.1 of Oryctolagus cuniculus. Taxonomy (NCBI): domain Eukaryota; kingdom Metazoa; phylum Chordata; class Mammalia; order Lagomorpha; family Leporidae; genus Oryctolagus; species Oryctolagus cuniculus. The sequence goes on along the minus strand of NC_091448.1, from coordinate 41,141,313 downwards.
CAAGGGTCCCCTCCCCTGCTCCCTGCCCTTAGGACTCAGTAGTGAACACTACAGGTGCAGGAGGAGAAGCGGGCTGTGGGTGCACAGCCTGCCCTATGCCTTGGGTCTGAGCACAGGGGTTGCAGGAGGCACCATCCCAACTCTTACCTCATAAATATAATCAAAGAGCTCTAGTATGGTAAGGATACTAGCACCAATGAACAATCCCATCTGACCACCAATATCACCTGGAGAGAGAGGGAGAAGACCAAAGGTTTGGTGTTACACAGTGTCCAGAAAGGAGCAAAGCTAGAAGAAGTGAGAGGCTAGACCTCGGGATGGTACCCCTCCCACAGGGGCACCTGGTCCCCAAGGCCACCCTCACTGCGCAGCTCTGAGAGCTGAGGTCTGTCAGCACCCAGGGCAGACTGACTGCTTACTGCAGGGGTGGAGATGAGCCCTTCCGAGCCACAGGGCCCGTGGGCTTGCTCAGGTGATGCTGAGACCCGCACTGCCAGGCCTTGTGGGCTCTGGGCTGGGAGCAGAGACAGATGTGTATGGTCTTTGGGCAATGGAACCAGCCAGCCCCAGACACTTGTACCAGGCACACTGGGTGGGGTCTCGGGAACAGTGGCACCATAGATGCTGAGCACCCACCCAGTGATGCCCAGCTTTGAGGGCCTCCTTGGGGCACCTCCCAGCCATGGCATGAGGCCTCAGGAGGCATCTCCTATCTCCCCTGCTCAAAGGTAAATGTTCGGTTTGGCCTCATCTAGGAGCAGAGGCTCTCGCCTGGGGTATATGGGTCCTGGTCAATGTGTTCCTAGATTTGTCTTCAGACCCCCCTGCATCAAAGTCTCCCGGGAGACTTGTAATGAGCACAGACACTCCCACCGGTATGACGCTTTCTCCAGAGACAGCTCTAAGACCATAGAGTGGCCGCCAACACACCTGGGGTGTGGCTTTGACCATCCCAGTGGCTCTGCCTCCAAAGCACCCTTAGTGGTGGTGGGGGCTGAGAGGGCATGGAGGAGACAGACTGTGAACTCCTTTCCAGCTCTGATCTCCAAGACTGTCAGCCTCAGGCTGGGTTGGGGACAGCGACCAGGCGTGGTGCGCACTGTTGGCGTGAGTGTATGGCCATACTGGATATTCCAGGCTGGCCCTCTTGGTGTGGGGACCTTCTGATGGGTAGTATGCCTCACTCCTTCTCTGCTGATGGCTGGGTGGAGCCCAATACTCACATCCCCAGGTGAACCAGGGGAAATGGTGGGGATGGGGCTCTTTGGTGGGACTTGGTGCTGGGTTCCAAACAACTCTTCCTCCATCCTGCCCCCACCCCATTTTCTCGAACGTCCTCAGTGAAGGGTTGCTGGTCAGTGTGGGCTTGCAGACGTGTGTGCCAGGTATGAGGGGTGTGTGTATCTGTGTGCAGTGGGACTGAGCATGGAGTGCTGTGCCAAGGATGCATGCCAGGGCATGGAGTGTGTGCACCTGTTTGTGTAGATTCATACAGGTTGTCTGGATCTGACAGTTCTGAGAGCGGCTATCAGTGCACAGGTCAGGCACCCAGAGCGCATCCTGGTATGTGTGAGTGTGGGTTTGTGAAGACGGGCAGAGAGTGTCCAAGTGTGTGAGCATGTGTAGGTGTGTGTTGGAGTAGGCTCATGTCCCGTGTCTGCCAAGGTTTGCTGCGGGTGGACACGTCCCTGCAGCTGTGTGGCTGGCCCACGGGGCCGGGAGGTGGGCACTGGCATGTGGCTGTGGACCCCTGTGGGCACACCGCCCTGAGCCTGGGGCCGGTGTGTGGGTTCAGGGTGGCGTGTGTGCCTGGGCGGTGTGCAGTGTGTGGACGCTGGGAGGTGAGAAGGGCTGCGTGGTGGGCCTGCCGGCAGAGGGTTTGTGAGTGGCACACGCTCTCCCTGCAGGAGGTCCAGATGGCAGCAGCGTCTCCTCAGCGGGCTATTCTGGGTAGGAACAAGATGCTGGGAGTGAGCTCCTCCTCATATCTGATGCAGACATGACAGATTCAGAACACAGGCTCCTCGCGCTGTGTGTGAGTGTGAGTGTGTACGAGAGAAACCACGAGCACGTGTTGGGGGAGGGAGGGATGCATATCCTGAGCTGTCTTTAGGAAATAAAGGTTGGAGCCAGCGTGTGGCAGGTGGCAGGGCTGGGGTCAGGGGTGTGACCTGTGTCCTGAGACCCAGGGCATTGGTTCATCGCCTTTGGTCTCCGCCACCTCTGAGGCCTGAGTGATGGCCACCTTAACCTGGCTGAGGCCGAGCTATGGCCTAGTTCCTGGCTTCCTGGAGGAGGTGTGCGAATGCTCAGTGGGCGGCTGGATACTGCAGCTGGGGTCTGGATTCCTGACAGGGTGACTGTCCAGAAACTTCTATTTTTGGACCCTCTGGGCTGGGGCTTTGTAGTAGTTAACTGTCACAGCAAAATCTCAAAGTGGGTTTCAGCAAACCCATTTTGCTGATGAGGGATGGAAACGCAGCCAGGTGAAACCACTTGTTCCTGCTCTCGCAGCTGGCACTCAGCTGGCCTCCCAGCTGTGCCTCCAGGGTGCTCCTGCCACCAGCTCAGCTCACAGAGGCCGCAGCTGGCGCTCCCTGTAGGGAGCAGGCACCCGCTCTTTCTGAGAGTGAGGGGCGCTGGGAGCAGGGCTCGAGGGCTGGGTCCTCTCACGGTCCTCTCTCGGGGTCTTGCGCGCTTTGCCTGGGGTGGGGCTCACATTACCTGCCTGTGTCTGTGGTGTTTCACTGGGGCCAAGGTGGACGTGTGAACTCGCGTTGGGCTGCAGCAGGTCTGTGGACACCTGGGGAAGGCGGCCCTTTTCCTGTGCTCTGCAGAAGACCTGGGGCCATCCCTCGGGCTCTCAGTGTGGGCACATGTCTGTAAGGGTGGGCCTGGGCCTGACCTTGGTGACCACCCACAGTCCAGCCTGCCTGCCTCTCTTCGTCAGACAGCTCTTTCCCCTCTCTGGGGCTCCAGGATCCCGACTCCTGCCTTGGGGTAGGAGGTCACAGGATTCAAGAAGGCAGTGCTGCGATGGCCTTGAGTGATATTTTTATTTAAAAAACGAACAAGCTATTTTTAATTGAGGGTGGACAGAGAGAGGAAAAAAAACTTTAACTGAAGGTAGACAGGGAGAGAGTAAGAGAGGGAGGTCGCCCATCTGGTTCACTCCCCAAATACCCACAGCAGTCAGGGCTGGGCCAGGCCATGGCAGGAGCCAGGAGCTCCATCCAGGTCTCCCCCGTGACTGGCAGGGACTCAAGTGCTTGAGGCACCACTGCTGCCTCCCGTGGTGCACGTTAGCAGGAAGCTGGAATCGGGAGTGGGGCTGGGATTCGAACTCAGGCACCCTGACGATACGGGCTGTGGGCGTCCCGAGTGGCATCGTAACTGCTGTGCCAAATGCCCACCCCCTGAGACTTCCGGAGTTCATCCTCCTCGTGGCAGAGATGGGGAACCTGAGGCTTAGCTAAGGGAATGAACTGGGCCTAAAATCTCCAGCACGCTGGGGTCCTTCCCATTCTGGAACAGGAGCAGTACAAGGGGAGGGGCAGGGAGTACCAAGTTCACATGCAAAGGCCAGGCCTGCTCAGGAGGCTTCTGTATCTGTCTGCCTGCCCTGACCCCCACCCATTCTCCCTGCCTCCCTCCCAGCCCCCTGTGCGATGTGGAGAGTTGAGCCACAGACGCTCTGACTCACCGAGTAAGGCAGCGACTTCATACGCCTTCTTCTGTTCAATTGTCTCGTAATTGAGAGCTTCAAAAAATATATCCAGCACAAGGATGTTCTCTCTGCAGAGGGAAGATCCAGTCCCAGACGTGGTGAGACGTGTTCCCAGGGCTCATCCGACGCAGCTTTCCACGCACAGATGGAGACTGGGAGCCCAGGGAGGGGAGACAGCCTGCCTGGAGCCAGAGCTGGAGCTCGAAGCCAACAGTCCTGACTCCAGCCCAGGCCTGGAGACCTCTGCCAGCTGTCCCCAAGCCCCCGCCCTTTGCAGGAGTCCTGCCTGCCTTCCAGGCCTCTGAGTCCCCAGCAGGGCTGCCCAGGGCTCCAGTGTGAAGGCAGTGATCTCTGTGCACTCTTGCCTTGGCCAGGGTGCCTGTCCCAGAGCACCATCCAGGCAGCCCCTGCCTGCCCCTGGGAGCTTCCCAGGTTCCCTCTGGAGGCTGGTGGGATGCCCTTCTCCACCATTGCCTGGGCAGGGAGAATTTTGAGGGAGCAACCCTATGTGTATCTGGGGTGGGGGAGGGGTTTCTGGCAGAAGTGTGGGGGCTTCCCTCGCTCCTGTCCTCAGGCAGGTGCAGTCACAAGACTCAGCGTGGCAGCAAAAGCCACGGCTGCTCCGCAGAGGGGCCTGGCATCTCCCGCACAGCCCGTCGCCCTCCGTGGTGCTCACGGCACCCTCCACGAGTCTTGTTCAACCCCATGAGCAAATGCTGTGCCAGGATGGGGGCTGGTGGCAGTGTTGGCAGGAGGGAGTGGCTGCGCAGAGAGGAACAGACTCTGCTCTCTGCTCTGAGGACCACCCTCTCTTGCCTGGGTTATGGCCATTTCCTCTTCTTAGGGCCCCTTCTTCCCTGCCGCCCCGACTTTCCATCCTTGCCCTGTGCTGCCGCTTTGGTGAAACTGCTAAGCTGACCCAAATAAATCAAAACGGCTCAGCTCCTCAGTCACCCCCAGCAGCCCCCCGTGGCTGATGGCTGCCGTAGCGGACAGCGCTGATGGAGAATGTATCCACAACGTTCTGTTGGAGAGCGGTGGTCTAAGACCAGGAGGCTTCAAACATTCACAGGAAAATGGAACTAAAAATGCTGCACATTCCCCATGGACTTCCCAAAGTCCCCCGGTGCAAACCTCAGTCCTGTTGCTTCCCTTTGAAGTCTCTCTGGTGTGCTGCCCTCCCCACCCCCTCCCCGGGGTGCTCAGCCTACAAGAGCCCCTTTGCTCTGGCACATCCACTCCCCACTGCGAGGGTCTCTCGTCTGCCCGGTGCTGATCCTCTCTGCTGAGCCTCTGCCTGGACACCTGCCTCTCCCATGCTGTTTACCCATTTATTCTGTTAAAAGATGTACATCATCTACCAGCTCTGTCCCAGGCACTCCACTAGCCCTTGGTAAATGGCAGAGAGCTCAGGGGGTTTTCAGTCTAGTGGGGCAGGCAGGCAGGCAACAAATGAAACCTGAGTGTAAAAACCACCTGCTGTGGCATGGTATGTGTCACAAAGGAAGACACAAGAGCACTTGGAGGCAAAGATATCAGGGGCGGGGGCTGGCCTTGTGGGATGGCGGGTGAAGCCACTCCCTGCAAAGCTGGCATCCCATATGTGCACCAGTTTGAGTCTCAGCTGCTCCATTTCTGATCCAGCTTCCTGTTAATGCACCCGGGAAAGTAGCAGAGATGACCCAAATGCTTGGGCCCCTGCACCCATGCGGGGGACCCGGGTAGAGTTCCCAGGTTCCTGGCTTCAACCTGGCTTAGCCCTGGCTGTTGCAGTCATTTGGGGGAGTGACCCAGGAGATAGAATGTCTCTTTCTGCACCTCTCTCTGTAACTCAGCCTTTCAAATAAATGAATATATTTTAAAAAGTATTTCTTTTATTTGAAAGGCAGAGTTACAGAGGGAGAGACAGAAAGATCTTCCATCCACTGGTCTGCTCACCAAATGTCTGCAATGGCTGGAGCCGGGTGCTACTGAAGCCAAGAGCCAGGAGCTTCATCCTGGTTTCCCAGGTGGTTGCAAGGGCCCAAGCAATTGGGCCATCCCCTGCTGCTTTCCCAGGCACATCAGCAGGGAGCTGGATAAAAAGTGCACCAGCCAGGACTAGAACCAGCACCCATAGGGGATACTGGTACTGCAGGCGGTGGCTTTACCTACCATGTCGCAGTACAGGCCCCTACATCTTTTTTTTTTTTTTTTTCAAACAAGGAAACTATTATGAGGGGATTTGAACTGGCTGTCTGAGGAGATGACATTTGCATGAGTTGGAAATCCCCCCTTAGGTGGGGAGCAGAGGGAAAAGCATTCCAGGCAAGGGAACAGAATGTGCAGGTTCTGCCTGAAACCACCTGTAAAGCCTTTAGAAAATCCCAGCCACTTTCCCCGGTGCAAGGCTCGTGCCAGCTGTGGTCAACCCACCACTCTAGTGCCACACACCCAGCTCCATTAGAGCCAACATCACCCGGTCTGGCATTCGGTTTTGCCCATTCCTGAGCAGAGTCCAGAGCCTGGCACTCAGCAGGTGCCCAACACGCGTGTGCCAACTCCAGCCGACTGCTTGCCTCTGCTCTCTTCCTCCACTGCCCCACTGTCCCCGATGGCCTCCCCACCCACTCCGCACCCACTTAACGTACGAGATGTATTTTTCTGATTTGTTAAACTTCTTCTCGAGGTACTTGGCTGACGTCTTGCTGGGGATCTTGACCATGGAGAGCTCCTTATTGTAGCGGGTCAGGTTGCAGGGGGTCCTGCAGAGACAGTAATTGCTGTCCTTTTCCGCCAGCAGACCTGGTTGGGGGGAGGGGAGAGGGAGGCAGGGCTTAGTCGGGGTGGGCCCGCTGGCTGGATTCTGTCAGAGAGGAGGGGCGGGTCCTGGAAAAGGCAGGGCTGGGCTTGTTTTCTTTCTGCTTCCTTTCACCGTCCTGTCACTCTTACAAGCTGTTGAGGTGTGTGGGCCTTTGGCCACATCAGAGCACCTGTGTTTGATGCCTGCCTCCGATTCCTATCTCCAGCTTCCTGCTAGCGCAGGCCCTGGGAGGCTGTGGAGAGGGCTCAAGCGATTGGGTTCCAGCCCCTCATGTGGGAGACCTGGATTGAGTTCCTGGCTCTGCTGTGGGACTCTGGGGGAGTGAACCAGTGAATAGGATCTGTGTCCCTCGGCCTCTCAGACAGGCATTTTGGATAGTTGCAATGTCCCTTCTGTTGTACAGTGGCCTCCAAGGGAGTCTGGGCCCCTTCAGCTTCCCAGGGCTTGCTTTTCTGCTTCTAGCTTCAGTGTTCTCATCCACAAAGTGGGCCCCTCAAAGCGAACGTGGGAGACCCCGTACGTGACTGCCAAGGCTCTGCAGTACCCCACCTGGGCTCCCTGGTAGCCAGCGCCCTCCTCCCCTGCCTGCCGGGGAGGACACGGGCAGACACTTGGTTCCCCTCCCTGGAGGCAGCTCCCTCTCCCATCTGAACCCTTCTTTCTTCTTCCAATGAGGTGAAGTGGCTTAAGACAGCACTTCTCCAGACACACTGTCCGTGCCCAGATTCTAGCCAGGCGCTTCTGAGTCCACTTCTCAACTGCACCTTGACATTGACCTAAATCCTTCCATCTGCTGGTTCACTCCCCAGATGGTTGGAACAGCCAGAGCTGAACCAATCCAAAGCCAGGAGCTTCTCCCGGGTCTCCCACATGGGTACGGGGCCCAGGGACTTGGACCATCTTCTACTGCTTTCCCAGGCCATAGCAGAAAGCTGGATTGGAAGTGGAGAAGCCGGGACTGGAACCAGCACCCATATGGGATGCTGGTACTGCAGGCGGTGGCTTTACCCAGTATTCCACAGTGCTGGCCCCTTGTTGAGCCTTTGTACACAGCAAGCCACCTCTTCTCTCATGGGCCCTCCCCTCTCAAGTGCCCCTGGAGGCACAGACACATGAGTGCAGTGCTGCCCCACATAGTTCCAACAAGTGCAGCTGCTGGACGAACTCAAGCGCACACTGTTTAAGAATTCCCTCTGCTTCTCTCGACCCTAAAGAGTTTCCTGGGAGTGGAGAGAGGCAGGCAGGTCGAGCAGGTCTCACTCGGGCAACCTCCCGGCCCCCAGCGGCATGTCCCAGCAGGCTGGCATCAGGAGTGCTCTCTGCCTTGGCTTTCCACGCACAGGAGGTGAACCTGGCTTCACCTCCCCACCTCGCCTGGACTCTGCAGGATGCAAGAAAGCTGGACTGCTTTTGAATAACCTCAGCCTTCCCTTGTGGACACTGCCAGAGACGTGAGGGGCGGCATCACTGAGCCCTTTTTGGTGGCCTGCTGAAATCCATTCCTTCGCGATTGACAACTCTCTCTCCCAGTTCTCTTCCAATTGCACTGGTTCCCTCCCCTCCTCTCCTGTCTGCAGCGACTGCCTCCTGCACAGCCCCTTCCTCTCACCCACTCTGTTCCCTCTTCTCCTCCAGGTCTCTCCCCCACACCTGGCAATCTCACATATCCACCTCTGGCACTGCCCCCTCCCGCCCCGCCCTGTCCCGTCTGTCCCCCTATACTGACCTAGAGCAGGTTCTGCACACTCCTTATGCTGCTCAGGGGTACAGAAAGGGGCATCCCCTGCAAGGAAGAAACAGGAAAAAGAGAGAGAACATGTGGGTGTGGTGTGGTGTGTATGTGAGACTCAGGCAGGACCACACATGCCAGCACATCTCCTCCTCTGCCTCCCAGGGCCACGAGGGGCAGCAGTCTGTCACCAGACAGAGGGCCCTGGGGCTGGACCATGGAGTTCAGATCTGCTCCATGAGCTGGGCAGGCCACAGACCTCCCCGAGCAGGGGGCAGCAGGTCCCGCCTGGCCAACTCCTCCCAGGTTGCTCTGTAGGCCTGAGCCACTGCCGTAGGTGACAGGTGACGCTCGGTCCCTGGAGGGTGGGAGTGGGGAGGCCATGTGTCATCTCCTTGAACGCACACAGGTGTCCTTCGAAGGAGAAAGAGCTGCATCTGTTTTACCTGTGAGAGAGTTGAGGCCGAAGCTCCCCACCTTTCCAGATGCCAAGGCTGCCAGTGGCAGAGGTGGGCTTCAAACTGAGGCCAGGGTGGGGCCGAAGCCGGGGCTCCTCTCAGCACAGCCCGCTGCTGGGTGTGCTTCCCCACGTCTTTGCCGATAGTTCCACATCAGCGACTGTGACATCACTAGTATGTCAGGCCCCTGCTGCTTGCCTTTGGCTTGGGTTTTGTGGGAGAAACCGGTGGCTCAGACCAAGCAGCTGGTGAGCAGCCTGTGCTGCATTGCATTCCCCTCTCTCAGGTCCCTCGGTGGCCACCCAGAATGTGGGTTTCCCCAAGGCCAAATGCTGACATTGGAGTCCACACAACACTGTTTCCCCAGACTCTCGTCCAGAGCGGTGAGCCGATGAGTTTTCTCGTCTCCACTTAAGACAACGACGCCTTTCCCTTTGTGCTCCGTGTGCTAGGAGGCTTGTGGGCTGTTTTATTATTAGTCAAAGCAACACAAAGTTCTTGTCCCACAGTTGTGCAGGTCCCATGGGGCTACAATCCAGGCACTGGCCCGGCCGAGCTCCTGTCCCGAAGCTGTGGGGTGCAAGCCATCACCTCACCATTTCCAGCCTCCAGGCCCCCACCCCCCCCAACACACACATGGCCGCCCATCTTCCCAACTTTTTCTGTCTCAGCCACACTTCCCTGTGCCCCTCACTGAGTCACAGGTTCATCTGCAGGACTCAAGTGGTTCGACTGCCCCCTCCCCAAAATCTCCCTATCGCCAGGTTAATCACATTGACAAACTCCCTTTTGATAGAGCCTGTTCTGAAGACCAAGAATTGGAACCTGAGACTACTAAGGAGATTGCCGGTTATGAATAAATAATTCAGAATGAAGTTGTGAGCACATTTGTTTCAGCATGGGTTATAACAGGAAACAACGGCTAAAGAACTGAATGTCTAATATGAGGATTTAGTGAAGTCGAAGTACACCGTGAGCACGGAATGCATCCGCTGGATACATGGCAACTTTCCTCGCTCACAGGGGGCCTTCTGTCAACGCGACTCTTCCCTCCGTCACTGAGTTTTGCAGTTCACGCAGCATTTTTGTATCACAGCCTGATCTTATCCTTGTAACAACTACTGACTGTATTTGAAAGACACTGAGGTTGAGGCCAGAGAGGCTTAGCGGCTTGCACCGTGTCACACGCCACGTGCAGGGAGGAGCCGGGATTCCATGTCCTTTCCTCCAGCCCGTCATGCTTCCATGCTGTAGCACGCAGCTGCCCCGGCCCACACCAGCTCCTCACGCCGCTCCTCTGCTTGGACTGCCTCTGATGAGGTGGCTACACACGTTATTAGTTTGGCAACAGACGCTGTTGGTACCTGCACGTTTATGTGCTGGCTAATAGACTTTTGCTCCCTGTAGAAGGGCGTTAGCTGTTTGGATGCAAGAAGGGCAACATCTGGGTGTCTGAACATGTATGACAGTGGGATGCGAGAACCGTGGCACCCAGGTCCCTGACACCAAAGCCAAGGAGGTCACAGCAGCAGATAGCCGGCAAACACTGGACATCGGGGTGAACGTTTGCTAAACATCTGGGTGCTTTTCTGGATACCAAAGTGCTGCCTTGGTTGCTGGTCCGGGTGTTTCCATCTGCCTGCTCAGTGGGTAGGTGCCAAATAGCATCTTTCCTGCACACCATCCCATTGGAGCCCCTGGGGTGGTGAAGGGCTTCCCTCTAGGGTGAGATGTCTGGAGCTTCCTGGAGTGGTGAAGGACTTCCCGCTAGGGTGAGACAGTTGGCACACATCCCCCGGTACCCACCTGGCATGTGCACCATGCGGCAGTTGCAGTTCTCCACGATGTAGCGCGTCTCACAGTCAATCCTACAGGCGGTGATGCTGTAAACAGGAAAGAAGTCGAGTCCCATGTCCGATGACCGGCACTCACCCCATGGCGGGGGCAGGTATGTGAGCTGCAAGACAGGAAGCAGGGGGCAGCGGTCAGCCCGCAGGAGGCCACTCGTTCAGCCTCAGTGGACTCGGCAGCTTGTTCACCTACCTCTTCACTCGATGAACGATGCCTACTACCTGACCATTCAAACTCTGCTGCCCTTATGGGCCGTCAGCACCGGCTCTGCCACTGACTTCCTTGCTTTATCCTTATCCCCATCGATGCTACTCTCAGAATCTGACACCTGTGCCACGGGTCTTCTCACTTCCACACTCTGGCACATCGCATCTCTCGGGATGACCACCCAGCTAAACCTTTCCCTCTTTGGGAGGTTGGGACCCCAGATCCAGACCCGGAGGACAAAACCCAGAGGGAGAAACAGTTTTAGGCATCATTGTCATTGTTATTAACGATGTCTGGCCTGCACGACAGTGGCTCGGGTTGGGTGTCACGCCAGAGTGGCACCCGACACCTTTGGAGAAAACGGCTCTCCTACTCTCAGAGGTCCAGTGAGCACACGTTCTCTTCCAGAATCTGTGGCACTTGCCTGGTGAGGACGGGGAGGGTGAGGGACGAGGGAACTCACGGAGACTGCACACTGACTACGTGTTGAGCCCCAAGCTAAGTCCTTTACTTCACTGTTAGATGGGTGGCACATGAAAACACGCAATGAAACATATACATGTGAAGTGCATGGTTCAAGAGTTCTGACAGATGTGCACAGGGAGGTCATCGTCACCCCAGTCCAGATGGAGGACATTTTCATCATCCCAGAAATCCTCCTATTCTAGTCGGTCCCCCACTCACCCAGGCGATCACAGCTATGAGCTCTGTCGCCACTGGTTGGCTTTGTCTGCTCTCAAACTTATATAATTGAAAGCTCACACCATGTACTCTTTGCATGACATCCTCCACTCAATGCGTCCTTCAGACTTACCCATGTTGCTGTGTGTATCAGGAGTTCATGCCTTTTTATAGCCAAATAGTTTTCCAGGCTATGAATGCAGCATAATTTGTTTATGCATTCACCTGATGATGGGCATTTGGGTTATTTCCAGCTTTTGGTAATTATGAAGAAGGCCCTATGAATATTTATAAGTCACTTTATAAAGATAAATTTTAATTTCTTGTGAGCAAGTGGCTAGGAGTGGAATGGCTAGTTCATAAGACAGAACTTTCTAAGAAACTGTTATCTAAAGGGCTGTTATCTAAAGGGCTTCTATTACTTTATATATTCCTGTCAATAGTGTATGGGATTTCTAGTTACTTCACATCATGCCAAATCTTGACTTGATCCATCTTTTAGATTGTAGCCATTCTTGTAGGTCTGTAATTGTATCTCATAGTTTCTCCTTACGGTTTTCTGATGATTAATGACTTTGAGTATAATTTTATGTGTTTATTGGCCACTCATATACAGGATACTACAAAAATTTGTGGAAAAAAGGAATTAAAAGCAAAAAAATGCAGAGTTTTTTCATAATATGCATTTTCTTGAACCTTTTTTAAAAAGATTTATTTGAAAGGCAATGTTACAGAAAGAGGAGACAGAAAGATCAATCTTCTATCCAATGGTTCACTCTCCAAATGGCCACAACACCTATATCTGAGGCTGGGCCAGGCTGAAGCCAGGAGCCAGGTACTCCGTCTCTCTCTCATGTGGGCGGCAGGGGCCCAAACACTTGGGCCATCTTCTACTTTCCCAGGTGTATTAACAGGGAGCTGGATCAGAAGTGGAGCAGCAGACACACAGGCCAGCGTATGGGATGCTGGCACTGCAGGTGCTGGTTTAACCCATCGCACCACCACAGTGGCCTCTCTATGACCTTTCTGAAGATTGCCTGTATGCCTAGAATTCAAAGGTTTTCAGTACCAAAATAAACTCTGCTTTTAATTCTATTTCCCAGGAATTTCTGAAGTCCCTCACATTATCTTAGGTGAAGAGTCTGTTAGAGTCTTTGGCCCATTAAAAAATCTGCTTCTTGTTTTACTTTTGAGTTGGAAGAATTCTCCATACAATCTAGATCCATGTCCTTTGTCAGATGTATGTATCATGAATATTTTCTCTATATCTCCCATGATCTGTGACTTAATTTTTTCATTTTCTTCATGGCTTCCTACTTCAAAAATAAACTTTACTAAGATAAAATTCATATACAGTAAAGTGCATGAACTTTAATGTAAAATCTCTTGATTTTTTATGGTTGTATTCATCCCTGTAATAACCACCTGCATGAAGGTACAGAACATTCCCAGTAGTCCCTAAATACTTCCTGTTTGCAGCCAGTCTCCCGACCCCACCTCCCTGCCACCAATCTGGTCCAGGAAAAGACTGATCTGCTTTCCGCCCTTATAAGCTAGTTTTGTCTGTGCTGGGATTTTGTATTAATAGGATCACAGAGTATGTATCTGGCTTCTTTCTCTCAGTGTAAAATTTGTGAGATGCATGCATGCTCTGGTTTGTATCAGTAGCTCATTCTTCTTTTACTGCTGAGTGTTACTTCTTCCTCTCTAATCTGTATTCTTGTCTTGTGGCATTGGCGAGAAACACCAATGTAACGTTGGACAAAACTGGTGAGAGAGGGTATTCTTGGTTTCTGATATTTTACTGTTCAATATCTTAGGAATATATTTTTTTAAAAGACTGATTTATTTATTTGAAAGGTAGAGTTAGAGGCAGAGGCAGAGGCAGAGGCAGAGGCAGAGGGAGAGAGAGAGAGAGAGAGAGAGAGAGAATCTTCTACTGTCTAGTTCACTCCTCAAATAGCTACAATGGCCAGAGCTGGGCCGGTCTGAAGCCAGGAGCTTGTTCTGGGTCTCCCACATGGGTGCAGGGGCCCAAGCACTTGGGCCATCTTCCACTGCTTTCCCAGGTCATAGCAGAGAGCTATATTGGGAGTGGAGCAGCTGGGACTAGAACCGGCACTATTAAGGGATGCTGGCCCTGCAGGTGGCAGCTTTACCTGTTATGCCACAGCACTGCCCCAACTTGTTATAATTGCTAACCAAAATGCTTCATAGAATTTACCAGTGAAAGCATCTGGACCTGGTGACTGTGTGCACGTGAAGACTTTAAATTATGAATTCAGTTCCTTTAACAGATATAGAGACATTCAGATTTTCAATGTCTTCTTGTGCTAGTTTTGGTAAGTTCTGTTTTTTTTTCCCCCTAAGGAATTCATTCAGTTCATCTAAGTTTTTGAATTTATTGGCATAAATCTATATATAACATCCCCCTGTCATTTTCAATGTTTGTTGAGTCTGTAGTGACGTACTCTCATGTGTGATACTGGTACCCTGGGCTTTTTCTCATTCTTCTTATTGTTACTGATTTCTAATTTAATTATGCTTGGTCAGAAAAATACTTGGTTTCATTCCTTTAAGTTTTATTTTATTTTTTGAAAGATTTATTTATTTGAAAGGCATAGCAACAGAAAGAAGACACACACACACGCACACACACACAGAGATCTTCCATCCTCTGGTTTATCCCCCGAATGGCTACAACAGCCAGGTCTGGGCCTCCATACTGGTCTCCCACTTGGGTGGCAGGGACTGAAATACTTGGGTCATTTCCCATTGCTTTCCCAGGAAGCTGGATTGGAAGCAGGGTAACTGGGACTCAAACCACCACTGTGATATGGGATGCTTTTTCCTAAGCAGCGGCTTAACCCCCAGTGCCTGTACATCAGCCCCTCCTTTAAGTTTTTTTTTTTTTTTAAGGGAGAGGGCGAAGGAGGACTGGAGGGAAGGGGCAAAGAAGGAAAAGAGAGAAGGAGAGCCTAAGAGAGAGCGAGGGAGAGACAGATCAAGACAGAGATCGAGAGAGCCACGTATTCAGGAACAGATCTTAAACCTTTGCTGGGGGGTGGACATGGAAGTAGGAGCAGTGAATCCCATTAGGATGGGGGTGGAGCTGACACTGGTGGTTGGGCCATGGGGTCACCTGGCTTCTTGCCATGGCGGCAGGGGCTAGAGCCTAGGATGGTGTCCAGGATTGAGATCACCATAGATAAGACTATGCCGTTTTACTGATATTCCCCCTTTTGCTTTTTATAAAGCAGGAGTTGTATGGGATTACATTAGCCCCCAAAGTCCAGGAGGGATAGAGGGATGATGACCTGTCTTTAGAGCTACTTCCTGCTACTTCCTGGGGTAACAAGTTACTCTCTGCTGGCATGGGGCAATGTCTCAAGCTGCTGTCTCCTGTAGCAGCATTTGGTTGATCGCCTGGTTGGTAAAGGCCTTGGTTCATTCCATTATCACCTCCTGTAATCCCTTAAGATTTATGGATATTTCTTTCATGGCCCAGTAGGTGGTCTATTTTGGTGAATATGCCCTATACGCTTGAAAAGTATGTGCATCCAGTAATTGTTGGTGTAGTGTTTTATAAAAGGCAACTAGGTTGTTTGATGCTATTGCTCAAGTTTTCCATATCTTCATTGATTGTTCTTGTTCCTTATTAGAGAGGTGAACTGAAATTGCTAACTATGACTATGGATTTGTCTATTTCTTCCTTTCTCTCAATGTTTGCCTGTGTATGGCTGCATCTCAATGAGTCCATGTTGTTATCTCATGCAATTTTGCAACAGCTTTTTTATGCTTACTGTATCTGTCCATCCTTTACTTTGTTTTTGATTCACCTTATTACTTTTAACCTGTTATAATCTTTATATACTTAAGGCATCTCTCGTGTAAACAGCCTATCTGTTACCATTTTATCCTATCTGATGATCTCTGCCTTTTAATTGGAGAGTTTGACCTATTTACAGTTAATGTAATTCCTGATATTGTTGGGTTTAAAATTACCACCTTGCTTTTTGTTTTCTATTTGTCCCAAAGCTATTTTTTAAAAAGATTTATTTATTTGAAAGAGTTACATGGAGAGAGAAGAAGAGGCAGACAGAGGTCTTCCATCCGCTGGTTCACTCCCTAATTGGCCACAATGGCCAGAGCTGTGCTGATCCAAAGCCAGGAGCTGCTTTCTGGTCTCCCATGCGGGTGCAGGGGCCCAAGGACTTGGACAATCTTCTACTGCTTTCCCAGGCCATACTAGAGAGCTGAATCAGAAGTGGAGCAGCCAGGTCTTGAACCAGCGTCTGTATGGGATGCTGGCACTGCAAGCAGTGCCTTAACCTGCTACACCAGGTTAATAGCTGGTGCTGGCCCCAGCTATTTCTTTTTTGTTCACTTTTCTTGACTCCTTTTGAGCTGAGTATTGTTTTAGCACCTCACCTGCTCTTCTCTAGTGGTTTGGGATTTATACCTCTTTGTGTTATTTTTAATTGTTGCTCTAAGATTTAGAATATTTATCCTTATCACACACACACCTTGAACTAGTATTATACCACTTCACATATAATTCTGCTTGTATTTCTTCTGTCCTTTATGATATTCCTGTCATGTATTTCACTTCCACATCTGTTATAAACACTATAGTACCATGTGAATCTTAGTTTTACTTGAAGCATCCACATATATACCATTTTCATTGCTCACCACTCTTCCTATAAATCTGAATTTTCCATTTGGTGTCATTTGCTTTTAGACTGAAGAGTTTTTTTTTTTAAGCAATTCTTACAGAAGGAGCTTATTTTTCAATTATCTATACAGTATCTTAGTTTTCTATTTATTTTGGTGGTAGACAGAACTCTATGTTGATAAGTGCTGTCTCTCAACATTTCAGACATGCTGTTTCTCTGTCTTCTGGACCCCAGTGTTTCCAAGGAGAATCTCATATTTCTTTGTATCACTGCCCTGTATTTATTATGCCTCTTTTCCTTTCTGACTGCATTTGAGATTTTCCTTTCTATTTTGATTTTCAAGACTGTCTCTAACCAAGTGTGGTTCTCTTATGTTTATCCTGCTTGGCATTGCTGAAGGTCTTGTATTTGTGAAACTATCGTTTTGAACAAATTTGGAAAAATATTAGCCAACATTTCTTCATTTTTTTCCCTTATTCTGTCTCTTCTCATGGGATACCAATTACATTTATGTTTGACTACTTGACATTGTTTGACAGGTCATGGGAGACTCTTCATTTTTATCCATCTTTTTCCTCTTGTGTCTCTGAATAATTTCTATTAACCTGTCTTCACGTTTGGTGTTCGTTTTGTATCCAATCTCTTGTCTATTCCATGCAACATTTGTAAATTTCAGACATTGAATTTTTCAGTTCTAGGCTTTCCATTAGTTTTCTTTAAAAAGTTTATATACATTGCCTAGAAGTCTCATGATTTACATTTTTTTGAAATTATTCAACATGTCTTTCATGGCTATTGTCAAGTTGCTGCTTCCTAACACTGGGGTTACATATAGATTTGCTCCTACTGACTGTTATTTCTCTTTTCATGTTTTCTCTCTTCATGTATCTGGTAGTTTTTGGTTGTATTTGGACATTACGATAGCTACCATGACTCTGGATGGTTTTCTTCCTCTGAAGAGTATTGAGTTCTGTTCTAGTAGGTAGTTACATTAATAAAGAATCTCTTTGATTTTGTGGAGGCACTGTTTTAAAGATTTGCTTAAAGGTGAGTATATTTTAGTTTTGCCTTTAGCCCTTGGCCTTGGGATGTGCCAAGTGAGAATTAGCCAAGTGAGCCACGGCGTCGGCCCCCTATCCATTTCTTTAGGTTTCTGATTTGTTGGCATACAGCTTTTTGTAGTAATTTCTGATGATTCTTTTTATTTCTGTGGTGTCTGTTGTTACATTTCCTTTTTCATTTCTAATTTATTGATTTGGGTCTTCTTTTTTTGTTAGTTGAGCCAATGGTGTGTCAATTTTATTTATGGTGTGTCATCCCAAGAAATGACATTTCTGGGTTTCAGTGGGAACTGCAAGCTGTTTATCAAGTCTTTCTACCCTGGCTAGATAGGAATCCCTGTGTGTCTCCCTGTGGGATGCTGCACAGTCGGCTCAGCTCTTTGAGCTCCTGTTTTCTTCCTGGGCGTCACAGATTCTCTCCTCTTCCATGTGCAGTTCAGGGCTCAGCCTAGGATTTTAGGCACACTTATGTAGAATTCAGGAGCTCTCTCTATGTGATTCTCCCCCTTCTAGGATTTCCCCCAGGTTTTCAGCCTTTCTGGAGACTCCGAACTCTGATTTCTGGCTCCTTAACTCGATGCCTGCTCTCTTCCTGGTATATCCTTAGAACTCTGAACTGCTGTCAAGGGAGAGGTCAGGTAAATACATGTTTTTCACCCAGTGGGATTCCCTTCCCTCAACAGCTGTGCATCCTCCAGTGTGTCCCTGCTTTTAGTCTCTCTTCAGTGCTTTCAAACAGTGGTTTTTTGCCAGAGTTCATGACTGCAATTTCTAGGAGTTTGTCTGAAATTAGCTACTCCACCATTCCTGGGAAACAAGTTTCTACACTAATTTAATTTTATATCCACAGGACTCCTTGAAGGTGGGTGTTCTTAATCTCATTTTATTGATGAGTAACATGAGTTTTTGAAAGGTTAAGTAGCCTGTGCAAGGCCACACACCCAGTGAGTGGCAGGGCCATGCAGATTTGGACTCCACACATGCTCTGGTCATATTTTATGCTGCATTGCCCCCACATGGCCAGCATGTCAGTAGGGAAGATGGAGAAAAGTCCAAGGACTTTTAAGAATTTTTTTCCTTTTTGTTTTCATCTTCCTATTCTTCCTTTCCCATGGAGGTTTGCTTTGCCCTCTCACTTTTCTTCTCTGGAGTTTAGGAGTTAACCAGGATTTCACAGATTTCTTGTATGATCTTGGGCATACAAGTCATCACTCCCCTTGGTTTTTAGTTTCCCCACTTGTGAACAAGGAAGATTTTGGGGGTACATTACTTCCAAGGCCAAGAGAGGGCTGGCAGTCTATGGATTTAGAATGGATTGGGTCCCCTACGTTGTTCAATATTGGATGAATAAACACTCATACTGGATTTGCAAAAGACTAATGCCTTTTGTTAGAGGCTAGGGGCTTAAAATAATGTACGTTAACTCTGTGTGTGGGGTGCCCATTTATTTTTCTTTTACTAAAAGGGAGTCTTGCAATGGGTGGACAATGACTGTAGCTGGTGAAGCTCTAGTTTGTTCAGAGTCAGCTAACTCCCCTCTCTTTTTGCTGAGGTTATGATTCAGAAGTGGCACCTGCCCTGTCTGGTTGGCTCATCAATCGTTCATTGGTTCTCTGAAGCTCACACATGACAGCAGCTGGAAAATTGCAGTGTGCATGGCACCGATGCTTGCTTACCAATGAGAGTCTGGAAGTGTGTTGGAGTATTTGTTTATCCCAGCCAAGTGAAGCCTCAGGGGGGCCCTGAAGCACTGTCTTCAAACATCTGAAGGACTGTCTCAGGCAAGAATTAGATTTGTTTTCTGGAGTCTCAAGGGAAAGACTGACTCAAGAGTAGTGGTACGAAGGGAAAGAGGGATGATGCTATCATTTGTTCACGTTGCAGGCGTGGTGGTAGGCATGTTATCTGCATCACAGTATTTAATCCTAAAGGACAAATTCTGTCTCGAGGTAGCAAAGGCTGTTCTAAGCCACTAGTATGATTCAACAATCAAATCAATGTCTTGGGAGTGAGTGCCACAACACCAAGGCTTCTCAAGCAGAAGCTGCGTGACTGCTTGGTTGGGATGGAAACAGAGACTCAAGCATTGGGTGAAAATGGCCTCTAAGGTCTCCCACACCCTCATCATGAACCCTGGATCTGTTATTCCAATCTGAGGAGTAGAGACAGTAGAATGATCCAGGCAGAACCTTGAACTCCATCACTCTATCACGGATGTGTGACTTGATTGAGCTACACAAGCTTCCCCAAGCTTTAAGTCTCCCCAGCTGAGTAAATAAGTTCAGCACCCAGCAGCCAGTGTTCACCCAAACCCAATTCTCATCCCTTCCCCCAATGCACTCTTTCAGGCTTTACTATCGTATCATTCAATCAACAAATAGCCCAGCTCAACCTCTGCCCTCTTAACAAGATGACTCTAAAGACCAGCAAATCTCCACCTTTTTTGGCTGATTTTGAGACATTCAGGTCAAGATGTCACCAGGCAGGAGGATCTTTGGGTCTGCAGCTGGGAGGGAGGTTGAAGCTAGAGACCAATGGGAGAGTTCACTGGTGCAGAACAAAGCTGGGGATGAATGAGCCAGCCTGGGCGAGGGGAAGAAAGGTGCCCAGGACTGAGCCTTGGGGTGTTCCTGCATTTACCTGACAATTCATCCTCCCCTGACTTGTTCTCTACAGTGCCCCAGTACTGCTGGCTTTGGTCGTTGCTCAAATTTATGAACTGAGCAAGGAATTCAGCACTCCTGTGACTGGATACCCTGATGCTTGCCTTTCATTGCTTCATGTCTCAAAGGTTTTCTCTACAGTTGTTTCCATTTTATAGACAGCAGCCGCCGTTTGCTCATAACCTGGGTTGTTTCACAGCCATTGACTCTGGCAGCTTCTCCCAGACCCAGGATCCTGAGACCCACCAGCAGGTGGCGCTTTGGCTAGCACAGCTGCCCCGGTGCTCTTTCTGTAGTCCCGGAGGCCTACCGAGTCCAGTCAACCTCCTGGGCCCTTGTCAGTCTCCCTCTGTCTTTCCCTTGTGTGCCTGCAGTCCACACTCTGAGCCCTTGACTTGGATCCTGTTGTGCGTAGATGCTGAAAAGCTAACGAAATTGATTGGGAATGTGTTGTTTCTGTGCCTGGAACTCACTGGAGGAGGCCAGAGAGACAAGGAGATACCCACCTGCCTCACCTGATACTCTCTAGCTCTTTTGTAACATCAGCCACTTGGCTTCCTGCTGCAGGGATTGGGCACAAAGCTCACCTGGATGAAATCCCTCCAGCCTGTAGGATATCCCTGAAGGTTCTTTCCCAGGGATAGGTCAGGGTCCTCAGCCCTATGTGGGCTTGGCCTGGCTTCCTCCTCGCCCTCATTAACCCAGGTGGCTGGGATCCTGGCTTGGTTTCTGCTGGGAGTGCCAGTGTTGACAGCATGTGCTTTGTACCTATGACTGAGCTGGGGCAGATGCCTGGTTCTGCCACTTACTGACCTGGGCATCTTGGCCAAGTGGCTGAGCCTCTGTGACCTTCCCTGCTGCGTGGCACTCAACCCTGAGATGCTGGTGGTTACTTCAGACAGGGAAGATAAGCAGCTGAGTGTAACCCAGCCATCCCCCTTGGCCAATGTCTTCTGGCCTCTGTTCTGTGTCCTAAGGAACAGACATCAAACTCAGCCTTGTTTTTTTTTTTTTTTCTTTGACAGGCAGAGTGGACAGTGAGAGAGAGAGACAGAGAGAAAGGTCTTCCTTTTGCCGTTGGTTCACCCTCCAATGGCCGCCGCGGCCGGTGTGCTGCAGCCAGCGCACTGCGCTGATCCGAAGCCAGGAGCCAGGTGCTTTTTCCTGGTCTCCCATAGGGTGCAGGGCCCAAGCACTTGGGCCATCCTCCACTACACTCCCTGGCCATAGCAGAGAGCTGGCTTGGAAGAGGGGCAACCGGGACAGAATCCGGCGCCCCGACCGGGACTAGAACCCGGTGTGCCGGCGCCGCAAGGTGGAGGATTAGCCTATTGAGCCACGGCGCCAGCCAAACTCAGCAATGTTATGTTCTCCAGAGAGCTCACTTGCCTAAGGCATGAGAACATGGGGAGGATGTCTGAGGGCAATGGATGGGGAGTCCACAGCAGTACAGCAAAATCCTCACCTGGGAGACAGATCTCTGTTCTTCCTTCACCCACCCAGCCCCTGGCCCCTCTATGTCTTCTCACCTTTCTCCCTCTTCCCACCCTTTCCTGGGGCAGAGTCAACATATTCCTAAGCAGTTCATCATCTTCTCATTTTTTTTTTTTACAAAAAGCTAGATTTATTTATTTATTTATTTGGTGGGGGGAGGATGAGAATGAACATGAGATGGAGATCTTCCATCCACTGGTTCACTCCCCAGATGGCCTCAATGGCTGGGGCCAACCAGAGAGAAGCCCAGAGCTGCATCTGGGTCTCCTGCATGGGTGGCAGGGGCCCAAGCACTTGGGCCATCTTCCTCTGCTTCCCCAGGCACATCGGCAAGGAGGTGGATGGGAGGCAGAGCAGCTGGAACTTGAACTCCTGCTCCTACCTGGGATGCCACTGTTGCAGGTGGTGGCTTAGCTCTTCATAAGTTTGGATACATGGAAACTTTGTGTCCCATGGCCTCTTGCCTTACCTTGATGTTCTACCAGGGAGAGGCAGTTTCCTCTCTAAGATGAGTTCTAAAGATGGGTGTTAAGATACCTTTTCCTGCCTTATTGTGTAGCAAGATGGGACATCTTCCAAAGTGCCTGATGCCTAGGAGATGCTGGCTGTGCTGAAGCCATGGTCTCACTGGGAGTCATTACTACCCTCCCATCTCTGCAACAGGGGGTGGGATCATGCAGCTCTGAGAGCCGTGGCCAGAGCCACCTGGCCCTGCTTGAGTGTCAGCCTCCAGTGAACCCAGGCACACACTCATCTGAGGTCTTCTCTTTGGGTTTCCCGCTGGCATATGATGGGCTGGAAAGCCTGTTCCCAGCATCTGTGCCAGCAGTGAGCAGCAGTGGGAGGTGTCGTGAGAACAGTGCTGCTGGGGTGGGCCTACAGATCTTGGCCTCTCTGAGCCTGAATTATCCACTCCATCAAATCGGGGGTGGTTAAACTGCAGATGCCTTTGGGTCTGTGGGTCTCACTGCAGACACGGCGGAGGCAGCCGCCCTCTGGTGAGTTGTCTGGTCTCAGTGTTTGGCTCAGAGCACGTTTTCTTCCCTTTCTCTGGAGAACACTGATCAAGACAGGAGCTGTGTGAGGCTGGCTCAGAGCCAGCAGAAAGGCTGCTGTCTGGGGGAGAGCAGCCTTGAGAGTGGAAGCAAAGAAGTTCCCATTGTGAAATGCTTTTCAGAGAACACCACCAAAAGGAGTGCTCAGCAAAAAGTGCTCAGACCAAGGGAGGCGGCCTGTTGGGATGCAGGGAACAAGAGTCGGGGTACAGTCTGGGCTTTTAATTCACTGGGGCCCTCAGAAGCGCTTTGGTTAGCCCAGCCAGTCCAGGGGTCCAGCCTGGTGGAACCAGTACCTCGTTAACTCCTGGGATGCATCTGGCACCAGGTGGGGCCCTGGAGTGGAGAGGTGAGAGAGAAGCACCTGCCCTGTTGCCATCATCTCAGACCCCTGGTCTCCCAGCAGTAGTGGGAAGAGGTGGGTGATACCACTGATGTGCTGTGTTGCTTTGGTCAAGTTGCTTAACTATGCTGGCCTCAGTTTCCTTGTATGCAAGACAAATGTTCACCTGCACCTCCTGGGCTTCCCCCAAATTAAATGAGACAGCGTGCATGGCAATGCCTTGCTCAGGCTGCAAGTCTGGGGTAAGGGGAGTGTGTGCGAATGTCCATTCAGGGTGCTGGTGTGAGGCTGCTCTGACCTGCATCTCCCTAGCATGACATTCCTGTATCTCTGCCTGGTCACTGGCTCTCAGGCTTTGGCCCATAGTGCCTGCTTGATTCTTGTTTGTTGACTGATTGGATGCATTTCCCCATCCTGCTTTCTCCCAGCCTCAGTCTGGGGGAATGAGTCAATGGGGCTGTCCACCTTAATCCAGGCAGGACACAGTCCATGATGGTGGTCCCCATGGGCTCTGGATGGAGGTAGGCTCAGCACTGGGTCACATCTAAGTCCCACGCCAGTCAGTGACAGGGTTTTCTTGTGTAACCTTGGACGTGACATTCAGTCTCTCTGGGCCTCTGTGTCCCACGTGCAAGGGGGACTGTGCATGGAGGGAACGTTGCTCTACGATCAGGTGGTCTCCTGAGGCCCCCTTGCTCCTAGCCATGCCCTGTGAGTTCCCCCTCTTTTTTCTGCCTTCCACCGTGTGTGCAAACTTCTGCCTTGCCCACCCAGATGCAGAAGGAGCCTTTTTGAGCCACATTTTTCAGTTTGATGTTTTTATTGCATCCTGCCGAGTGATTTAAACGTATTCACAGATGATTATATTGTGTTCCTTTTAAACAATTCTAAAATCAAATAAAATTCTGAAATTGAATCCACCGGTCGGTCGGTAACAGGCGGCAGCCGGGTCTCGGGGGAGACATGTCCTTATAGGCCGCACAGAACCATCCAGGCACCCCACCCCGACCCTGCCCAGCTTAGTAAGAGGCCCGCCCACAAAGTCAAGGCAGAAAGGACGGGATCAAGAATAAGCAACGCCATCATAAAGAGGCCGACCACCACCACTTGCCAGTTGGTGTGCACCCACCATGCACCAGGCCCTGAGATTCACACTGTTAGGAATATCAGCTCTTGTAATCTTCATGGGGACCCCGTGAGATTAGGCACTATTTGCCCAGGTGACTGACTGTAGATGATGGAGCAGGAACTGGAACTCAGCTGCCTACGTTCTCCACTGCTCTCTTGTATTTCCTCTCTTGTAGGGAGAATGCACCAAGCAAGGTAGGGTCCACAGGAAGCAGAGGTGGTCACTGGGTAGGTGGATGGAGGCTGTTGTATGGGAAACAGTGCCCAGAGTCACTGAGTCTTCCCAACAGCCCTGCTGTCGACAGATTATTCCCATTGTACAGACGGGCAAACTTCGGAAGCCTGCCACATGCTGCACTGCTAAGAGATGCAGAGGCAGTGTGTAGACCCAGCTGTGCTAGGGGGCCGCGCCTCCCCACTGGCCATGTCTGGGTTCAGAATAGGTAGCTTGAGTGGAGCCCAGTACAGGCGACATGCTCTAAGGCAGACCAAGTGTCCTGCACACACAATATCCTGGCACACATCACCAATCAGAGATGTGACTTAGAACCGATCTGACACTGCCATTTGGTTGAGATTGGAATGGCGGGGAACGTTCCACTTTGAGAGGCTTCATATGTGGAAATCAACAACGCATTTGCTAAACATTCACAGAGATGAGACAAAACGTATTATGTGTTATGTAAAGGACAGAACTGCCCAACCTCACTTTGCTGCTGTAGCAGTGACCGCGGCCTGCCCCCTTGTGAAGCAGTGGCCCTGACTGGCATTTGCACCAATTGGGCCTCGCTGGGAGTCACCCAAGCAGAACTCGGCTACACCTACTCCTGCTCTGTAGTCACACCAGGTTGTTTGCTGACTGGGAACTAAGTAGCAGTAGTAGCTGATATAGCACTTTAACGAGCAATAACAATCAATTCAAAAGGTGAATTACCCAGGGTTTGTGACTAATAATAAAATAATAAGCTTATATCCATTGCAAGAATGTCTGTGAGTGGGAGAGAATGTGACAAGAGCAGAAAAATGTGAATTGGTTATGTAAAAAAGCAAGATGAGGTTTTTGTGAAAGACTGTAACTTGCCTCATTCTAACACGACTTTCACCTTGGGCCCTGCTGGCTGTAGATATGCAACTGAGGCTCCGTACCAAATCTTCCAGTTTTGGCACCACGGGGGCAGGGACAGCCTCTGCAGTTTTATTTTCATCCACTCCACACATCCATCCTTCCCCCCACCCACCTGCCCGCCCTTCCTTTCCTCCATCCCCCATCTATCCATTCATGTGCCCACCCACACAGTCATCCACACATTCATCCATCTATCCATCTACTCACCTACCTACTCATCCAACACCTTCCCCTTGCCCAGGAAACATCTAGTAAGCTCCTAATCTGTTCCCCAAACACTGCTAGGAATTCAGGCTAGGGAGATGAATAGAATATGGTTCCTATACCCAGGGATTTTCAATCTAGAAAGAACAGTCATGCCTATAACAAAGGAAATGTGATAGTGGGGTAACAAAGTTCAGCAGCACTGGGGGTGCTGAGGGCATGGTCAGAACTCAGGGGGGTTGGAAAAGAATTTATGGATGAAGCAGTAATGTTGCAATGAATCTAGAGAGACTGTGTGCTTCATTAGGTAGATCAGGATCGGGAAGGGTGGTTTTTGGTCAAAGGCACAGAGATTGGCAGAGGACTGGCCTGGAGGGAGAGCTTCAGGCAATACAGCAAGGCTAGCATATGGGGGAGAGTCTGGCTGGGATGCAGTGCTCAGAGCCCAGGAACAGCGCCGGCTCCCTACCAGCTAAGTAACTGAAGAATTCTCCATAATTGTCCCTGCAAGTCCTGCACCACGTGCAGTGAGTATCCATCACCAGCAGGTGCGATCCTGCTAGGTTCCTTCCTGCCCCTCGTCCACAGTGTGAGAGCTTCCTTCGCAGGAGCGTGTTTGGAGTGTGCCGGAGCATGCTGAAGCACCATTACAGTCCCATCTTCACCGCGATGGGATTTCTTGGGCAAGTGCTGTGTTCTCAGCAAATTGCCTCAGCCTGTGATTTGTTGGTAGAAACAGGGGAAGGAGATAGTGTTCCAGGGATGCAGGTGGGGCGCTGGCCTCACTCACAGGACTGAGCTGGGCTTTGCAGGCACCTAGCCTGGCTTGGCCACTTACTCATGGGTGGACATGGAGCCAGGCACTGCACCCGTCAGAGCTCAGGTTTGGGGCAGTCCTGCCAGCCCAGAGCCCAGGCAGGCACAATCTGATTTGTCGGTGCTGCCGGGGTTCCTGTGATACGGCACTGGGGGTCCAGACTCCCCCAGCCCCCTTCTCTGACCAGCACTCTCGGCTCTGGGAGCTGCATAGAAGTAATTTAGATCTCAGACTGCGTCTCTGCCCTGCGTTTTCTTTCTTCCTCCTCCTCTTCCCTTTCCTCCTCCTGTTTCCTCTTTTTCTTGTTCTTGTTTCTAAGAAAAGCCCTTGGTCCAGCTGTCACCTTCTAGCATCATCAACTGAAGAGTCCAGAATTGGCCAGCAAGGGTGACCTCTCTCTGTGCTAAATTGGACTACCTCAGAGCTGCTGGGTACAGCTGTGCAGGGTGTGTACTGCACACACAGAGGTGTGAGTGATGCCTCCAGAGAGTGCCCACTGCTTTCCTATCTGGGCCTCACTCCGCCCCTTGGTTGTCACCCAGCTCTTCCCCCTTCAAAGGCGTTACATTTACACAGCCACACAGATGCTGCCGTGGGAGTGACCAGCTGGGGAGCGTGGGGGTGGGGCACATTGCTGTGTGTGTGCAGTCTCTTTTGCAGCGTGGGAAGCCTTGCTTTTATCAATGGGTGCATTTGAAACAGGAGTTGGGTCCACCTTGGGATGATGTTATTGGCTTTTCTTGAAGTGCAGCACACACCTCAATGCATTTGCTGCAGTTGTGGCTTTAGCTCCTCTCCTCATGTCTGGGTGGTAGGTGAGGGGGCACCTGCTGCCCCGTCTGAGAGTGAGTGGGCGGTGCTGGGGCTGGGGTGGGCTGCACACAGGGCAACCTGCCCAGTTCTGGCCTCCACAGCCCTCCTGTTCTCACCTGAAGCCTCCTGCCCCACCCCTGCCCTGCTGTCACCGGGGCCTCACACAAGCCTCAGAAGAGATTTGGAGCTGGGCAGGTGTTAGCCTGAATAAGGAAGGATGGTGGAGTCTGGGGGCTCCTGCGTGGATGGAAAGGGCGAGGGTCCCCGCCTGTGCAGTTCTGGGTCATCTTCAGAATACTCCTCATTGTGGGGATCAGGCAGCTCCCCCTGAGTGGCAGCTACAGTACACTGACAACTCCGGGCCTGGCCTCTACCAGAGGCATCAAAGGCATCGGCATGGACTTCGGGGCTCTACTGCGGCTGCAGGAGGCTTGTGGGGCAGAACCAAGCCCAGAGCCCATGCTCAGGCCAGGGAGAAGTCCTGCCTGCACCCGTGCTGTGTGACTGAGGCTCCACTGCATCCCTCCCAGCCCATGATGGCCTGGCTGGGAGGCTGTGTGCACTTGCCATAAACATCATCTTTCTCTGTTGGCTCCTGTGGGTGATGCTGATGGGCACACAGCACGTGTGGCTTCTATGGGCCTCTGCCAGGGTGAGATGTGGGATCTGAATTTTGCGCTCTTGCACCACTGAATTCTTGGGGTGGAACTCTCAAGCCCTGCCTGCAGCCCAGCTCTGCGTCAGCTGCAGGGCCGGCTTCGTGACTAAGCTGGCGCCCTGCCCTGGTGTTGGCATTAACGACACTACACTCTGTTCCATACTTACCCACATAGTTAACTTGTGTGGGGACTCATTAGAATTTTTTTTTTTTGACAGGCAGAGTAGACAGTGAGAGAGAGAGAGAGAGAGAGAGAGAGAAAGGTCTTCCTTTTTGCCGTTGGTTCACCCTCCAATGGCCGCCGCGGCTAGTGCGCTGCGGCCGGCGCACCGTGCTGATCCGATGGCAGGAGCCAGGTGCTTCTCCTGGTCTCCCATGGGGTGCAGGGCCCAAGTACTTGGGCCATCCTCCACTGCACTCCCTGGCCACAGCAGAGAGCTGGCCTGGAAGAGGGGCAACTGGGACAGAATCCGGCGCCCTGACCAGGACAAGAACCCGGTGTGCCGGTGCCACAAGGCCATGGTGCCGGCTACTCATTAGAATTTTGGAAACAGTTTTTCCCAGTGCAGCTTCCCTGACCCAGCCCTAGCAATGCTGTAATTCTTGGCACCCTGCGTCCCATTTCTTACACAGGTCCAGGCTGCTTTACAGCCTTACACAAACCGTCTCTATGTTCAATGGAAATGATACGTTTCATGTGGCAGAGCTGGTGGGCTTGTGCAGCTCTCTGTGTCCAAGTCTAGAGGGGTGTGAGAGAATTAAATAATAAATAGAGGGCGAGTGTTTGGGGCAGCAGTTAAGACTCAGCTCGGGCTCCCCGCATCCCACACTGGGCTTGAGTCCTGGCTCTGCTTCCCATTCCAGCTTCCTGCTAATGCACACCCAGGAAGGCAGCAGGTGATGGGTCCCTGCCACCCAGGTGGGAGAACTAGATTTGAGTTCCTGGTGCCTAGCTTTGATCTGGCCCAGCCCTGACTGTTGTGGGCATAAGAACTTTCTCTCTGCTTTTCAACCAACAAAATAAATAAATACAAATTAGAAATAGACAAAGGCATCTGCCAAAGAATTTAGCGTGTGACGAGGACTCCAGAAATGTACTCAGGGACCTCCCCTCTGGAGTTCTGGCACCTGTCAGGTGGGGTGGGGGAGAGAAGGGAGGGGATTCCTTCTGCCTGAGTTTTTGGGCCCTGAGGGTTAGTTAGCTGCCTCTTGCTCACTACTGCCCTCGAGTGATCGCTAGGACAGGGAAAGCTGCTTGAAATAGAAAAGTTTGGAAAGAAAACTAGAGCAGGCCTTCCTGCTCAGATGGAAGAAGACCCCAACTGGAGACCTGCAGGCCAACCTTGAGCATGGCAAGGGAGAAAGTGTGACCTGCTGAGGTCCCTTTGTAGTTGAATGTGGCTGCTGGGAAGTCCCTGGATCTAAACAGACCAGCGTTCAGCCCACCCAGCTTGCAGGAGAACCTGCCTCTGTGCTAGAGACACGAGGTGAGGTCAGCCTTGGGGTGGCAAAACGGTTTGGCAACATCCCTTCTTGTCTGCCCAGCAGACCACAGTCTGGATTGGGGCCAACCAGAGCTGGTGTCCTATCCTGGCTGGGCTGTGGACAACCAGGGCCACAGGGGGCCTCTTCTAGAAGTCTTTATCTGCAGAGTTCATGTGTGTGTGTGTGTAGGACCTGCTGTGTGGTGATGCCCACACACGTCAGGTTCCTACCCTACTTCCTTCCTCCCCAGCTGAGCTGGTCTGCAAAGCACATTGGCAGAAACCATAAGCAATATCGACTTTATCAGAGCAGCGGGAAAGACATCAGAGCATTTTGTAGTTAAAGTGGCCTTTGAAGTGAAACTTCCCTTGCGTGGCTGCAGCATCACAGATGAGCAGATGCAAACGGTCAGACCATAGGGGAGTCCCAGGTGCTTGCTCGACTTTCAAAGAGGAACAAATAACTCTCACTTAAGCCCTTTGCCTGGCTCCTTGAGATGGTGCCACAGCCCTTGGTTCCTGCTTGACAGTGGGGAGACTGATGTGTGGAAACACCGTGAGATGGGGCTTTGCACAGGTGACGTATGAGGTGGGTACCATTGTTATCTGTGCTCTAGAGATGGGGAAACTGAGGCAGAGGCGTGACGAACCATGCCCAGCATCCCACTTCTGAAAAGCGGTGGAGTCAGGATTCCCACTTGGGTGCTCTGATGTGGAAGCTGAGCACCACTAGCCCTCCTTGGCCAATGCCAGGGGACAGCCAGTGCCCTGAGGAAGAGGGCATTTTCATCAGAGACCCACGGCAGAGACAATTCTGCATGTACCAAGAAGCTGCACTGAAGTTCTCCTCTCTCCCTCTCCATGCGGGACACACATTGCCATTTTATGGATGAGAAGACTGAGGCTCACGAAGGGATCTGCTTGCAATCAGAAGTGGAGCT
This sequence comes from Oryctolagus cuniculus, assembly GCF_964237555.1. NCBI lineage: Eukaryota > Metazoa > Chordata > Mammalia > Lagomorpha > Leporidae > Oryctolagus > Oryctolagus cuniculus. The sequence goes on along the minus strand of NC_091448.1, from coordinate 41,111,391 downwards.
TGGATGAGAACCCAGGTCTTTCGAGTATTCCTGGTCCTGCCACTCACTGGACCACCCGTCTCCAGCTCCCTGTGCAAAGGGGAGAATGGTCTCCCCTGGGAGGCTATCACACTGTCCACAGCACTGTGGTTCAGGTTGAAGCCTTTTCCTGGGAGCTTTTAAAAAATATTAATAAACCGACTCATCTCTGGTATTGTCTGGAGAATCTCACAGGCAGGCACCTTGCTTCAAGATTGTGTTAGGAGAAGAAATGATGATGGCCTCGGAGTTGGACATTTTCAGCTTGAGATTCACCTTGACCTGCTACCAGCTTGGTGACTTTGGGCAAGTTATTGCACCTCTTTGAGTATCAGTTATCTCTGTGTGAACTAGGAGTATTATACCCCATCTTTGGAGGCGCTTATGAGCTGATGCATGGGCCGAATCTAGGGCACTGCCCATATAACATAGCAGGTGCTCAATACAGCAGAGACCCTGTCCTTTCTCCTTGCTGAAAGAGGCCAGAAAAATTTTTGTGTCTCAAGAAAATCCAGGCTATAAAATTCACCCAACCTTGGGTCAGGTGAGGAATATTTTAATTATCAAGGATTCATGGTTTTCACAAGGGGCTTAGCCAGGGTCTTTTAAATGGCAGCTACACATGGAGGCTGCCAGGGCTGTTTACGAATCATTAGCTATTTGACAGTGATGTTAGTGGGAGGAGAGAAAGAGGAGAGCCCTCTCAAAAGCCAGACTAGCAGCCACTGACTGCTGGAAATCAAATGAGACTGGAGAAAAAAATAGGTCGGAAGGAGCAACCCAAGGAAGAGATTTCATTTATAAATACCTCTCTCTCCCTCTCTCCCCAGAAGCCATCCTTCAGTTGTTGAGTGCGAGATATAAATGCACAGAGTCAGGCACCCCCAGATGTTTCCCCCGAAACCTGAAAAGCACAATGACGGCTGAGTGGAATGAGCCTCCACCGTGTAAGATGCCAAGGTTGTAACTGTTAATTCTTCAGGCTGTAATTTATCCTGCTATCCCTTTGGGTAGCTAAACAGCCCTGATCACGAGGTGCCCAATTGGCTTACACGTCGTCTTGATGGATCACTCTCATTCTCCCAGCCCTTTCTCTGGACCGCAGGAATTCTTGACAAGTGCCTCACAGCCTTTGTCTCCTGTGTATACGGAAGGGAAGAGTCATTCATTAGGAGGAACATGTGGAGAACAGAGAGCTCCTGGCACTGGGGAGGTAGGCAGGTGGAGGGTAAAGCTGTGTCTTCAGGGTACAGAATGATGGACATAATCTGAGCCCAGCCACCTCCAGGCTATGAGGCACCCCTGCTTGTCTGGGGTCTTTGGATCAGGATGCCTGGGCAACCCTGCCCACTGAGCTCCATTTGCAAAACTGTGAATGCACCACACGGGTAAACTGAGGCAGCAGGGCAGAGACTGTGAGTGTCCCAGTTCTTACCTTCCTGGGCTGGCGGCCTTGCCCCCCAGCCCCCGTGAATCTAGGTGGGGCATGTGACAACCACCCCACATCTCGTGGGTGAGAACAAGAGTAAATGTGCTTTCTCTTTCCTTAGCTGGTGGCTGAAGAGAGCTGGATCTGGGTCTGAAAACCTATGGGAGGACAGAGCCACGAGATTGGAAGCCTGGATCCCTGCATGAAGGCATGGAGCAGAGCCCCACTGCCAATTGCCTGGATTGTAGCACCACCGAGGAACAAACTCTTCTTGTGTTAAGCCACTCAAACTTGAGGGTTGATTCTTATACAGGCAATACTTTATGTAAGAGAACACAGATTCTCCCGCATAAGGAATTCCAGGTGTCATTCTATCCTGAGTTAGTAGGACGGTTTCTACTACCCAGACAGTATACTTGCAGTTCATCTCTGAGAGTTGTCATGTGGAAACCAGCTTAGAATCTGAAGGGTATTGGCTCGGGGATTCTTAATTTTGGGATCTGATAAATTGTCCCTGTTGGGGTTGGAGGGAAGAGCGTGATCTTTGGATAAAGGATGCTGATCTCCCTGCTCTCTTACCCTCCTGCAGAGTCCCTCTCCCCAGGTCAACGCAAGTGTCCCCTCTCCTGCAGAAGTCCAGCCTGTTATTAACCTTTTCTCAGACTACTGCCTCAGCCGCCTACCTGGCCTCTGTTCCTGTGTAGTCTCCTGCAAGCTGACCCCACCCAGTCTTCCAATCAGGGCGCTATCCTCTCCAACACAACCCAAGCTCCTTTTCTTTAGAAGACCCTGGGATTGGCTTTCCAGGCTCTCAAAGCCTCTCCAACTTTGCTCTTCTGCTTCCGTGCCTGGATTGTCCTCCCATTGGGCCAGCCTGCATGAGTGACCTGGCTTCCAAGGCTCTGTTGTGTCCTCCTGCCTAGGAGCTTCCTCCACCTCTTCTGCCTTTGGAGGCTGGTGTCCATGCCTGAGTCTTATCCCTGCACCTGATACCTGTTGCTCTACTAACAGGCAGGCCTGCCCACCTCCTTCCAGCCTTCTGGCTTTCTGAGTGGGAGGTAGGGGGCTGTTATTCTTCCCCAGGGCTGACCCCAGGCTGGAGCTCCACTTACTAATCGTCTAGACACTGTTGCTATCAAATGGGTTACCAAAGCAAGTTTCCCTCCCTGAGTGTCAGTTTCCTGTAAGTAAAATTGGGAGGCTGCTTAGCAGGGGCTAGTCCTTGATGGTGTCCAAGGGCTTTCCTGGTTCCAGCATTCCAGAACTCTGGGGTTTTGCCAGTAACCCAGTCACGGGAGGGATATTGATCTGCAGAGGTTTTTCTAGAGCTGTGTGTGAGCCACAATTCTTCAGAAGAGCATCCTCCGGGGTGTACGTGGCTTTCAGCAGCGCCCGACGCCAGAGAATTCATCAACACAGAGACGCTTATGGTGCAGGTTTAGCAAACGTGGCATCTCGGGCGCCCCAGAGCGTCATTCATCAAGTAAACACCACTTCGTTATTTAGACTTCAGTCACTTGGCGCATAAACTATCACTCAGATATAAAAACTGGGGCAAGACATCCTCTTTTATTGATCTGGATGAGAAACAGGCATGATCAATTATGCCTCGGCACAGGCTTGTGACTTGTTACACGGATGTTTGCAGTTCCAGGCGTGATGTGCAGTGGGGGCACTGCCTCGTGCCACGCTGTCGGCGTCGGCAGGCTCAGGGAGTTGCATCACCGTTGGATGGCCACATGGCCTTGGGTAAGCTCCCTTCCCTCCACTCAGCCCTGATGGCATTGGGTCAGGGGTCTCTTACCTGCCTTTCCCAGGGGCCGATGCTGGGGAGGTTCAGTGCTCTCCCACGAGAACCATTCAGGAGAGTCAGCCGTTTCCCATGGGGTGGCGTTCACAAGGATGTGAGAATTTAGTGGCTGCAAGAGAGCTGTCCCTGTGAAATGCCTGGCCTTGGGCACGTGGGATTAGGCCCCTGTGATTGCATGTGTAGACATTCCATGGACACCCCGACTCAGTGCAGGCCCATCTGACTTACTCTGGCTTCTCTGCTTTGCCCACCTGCACCTCTTCCTCTCCTGCCCCAGGACTCCCTGTTCCCCGAGAGTCACTTCTGGTTTCCAAGGGCCTTGTGAGTCCACCAGCTCTGAGGGGGTCCTCTGCCCTGTGGTCCTCACATTCCTATACTGGGGCTGAGGTTAAAAAGGATTTAATTTATGAGAGAGAGGGAGAGAGAAAGAGATCATTGGTTTGTTCCCCAAATGCCTGTAATAACCAGGGCTGGGCTATGTGGAAGCCAGGAGCTAGGAGCGCCACATGCCTCCCAAATGGGTAGCAGGGATCCAGGCACTTGAGCCTTCATCTGGTTAGCTGGAAGCTAGAATGAAGAGTGGAGCTGGGACTGGAACTCAGGGACTCCAGTATAGGGTGCAGGTGTCCCAAGTAGTGTCTTAAATGTGGTGCTACATGCCCAATCCCCATGACTGAGCTTTCTAATGTGCATCTCAAGTTCTGCCTCTCTCAGGAGGTCTTCCTGGCTTGTCTTTCCACGCCCCTCCCTGATCCCACACCTCCAATTGAATTGTTGGGTGCTTACAGAATGCAGCACTGTGCCACCACTTATCTTTCTGGGATACGGCATCTTGGTCTCTGTAACAGAGCCTGCCTGGTAGTTCTCAGTGACTCCGCCTCACCCACAGCAGGACACTCCACAGGTTCTCATTAACAGCTTATGCAGGCAGGCGCCGTGGCTCACTTGGCTAATCCTCCGCCTTTCGGCACCGGCACACCGGGTTCTAGCCCTGGTCGGGGCACCGGATACTAGTCCCGGTTGCTCCTCTTTCAGTCCAGCTCTCTGCTGTGGCCCAGGAGGGCAGCGGAGGATGGCCCAAGTGCTTGGGTCCCTTCACCTGCATGGGAAACCGGGAGGAAGCACCTGGCTCCTGGCTTCGGATCGGCGCAGTGCCGGCCGTAGTGGCCATTATGGGAGTGAACCAACGGAAGGAAGACCTTTCTCTCTGTCTCTCTCTCACTGTCTATAATTCTACCTGTAAAAAAAAAAAAAAAAAAAGAGCTTAGCAGAACACAATTAATAGAAGTTGGGGAAGAGATGATTCCTTAGGTTAAAGTCCAAATCCGTGACTGTAGCATGTGATCCAGAGCTAGGAACACAGGGAATGTCCCATAGCCCCAGCTCTCTCAGAGATCGGCTGGGAAGGGGCTGGGAAGCTACCAGAAACAACGCGGCACCTGTGCCAGCAGCAACTGGAGGAACCTTAGGTGCTGAGACCATGGAGCATAGGTGGCGACATGAAAAGCTGCAGGGTGTAGCTGGGAATCCTTACCCTGGAAATGCCCCGCTAATGCACTGACCAGAGTCCCCAGGTCACACCCACCACACGCTGCCTGGTATTCACTGAAAGGGCAGACATTCCAGGAAGCCACAGAAGCACAACCCCAAAACCAGAAGCCAACAAAAGAAAAAAATTTAAAGCAACTCCAAAAACAATGAAAAATAAGAACTGGAATGCAAATAACAATAGGGAAGTCACCATGAACCCCCGGAGGAACACAACATTTCAATACTAGAATGTGAAGATGAAGAGATCAAGGAAATGCCAGAAATGGAATTTATTAATCATAGGATTATTAAAAAAATCAGAAGCAAATCCAGAAAACTATACAAGGCATGAATGAAAAATTTTCCTAGGAAACAGACTATAAAGAGAAATCAAACTGAAATTTTAGAAATGAAAACTTCAACGGATCAAATAAAAAACATGGTGGAAAGTTACAACCTCAGACTTGATGAGGCAGAAGGAAGAAATATTTGGAAATCTTACAGTCAGACAAGAAGAAAATATGAAACTGAAAAACAATGTTGGAGACCTATGGGATATATCAAACGACCAAACATATGGGTCTTAGGAGTGCCTGAAAGAGTGGAAAGAGAGAAGGGAATAGAAAGCCTATTTAGTGAAATAATTACAGAAAACTTCCCAATTTGGAGAAAGAAAGGGATCTTCAAATAGAGGAAGCACATAGGACTCTTAACAGACATGACCAGAAGAGATCTTCACCACAACATATTGTAGTCAAACTCTCCACAATAAAACATAAAGATTCTAAAATGAGCACAAGAGAAACACCAGATCACTTTCAGAGGATCGCCAATTAGACTCACAGCTGACTTCCCATAAGAAACTCCACACGATAGAAGGCAATGGTAAGATATAGTCCAAGTCCTAAAAGAAAACTTTCAGCCCAGAATATTATACCCCACAAAGCTTGCATTTATGAATTAAGGTGAAATAAAGACTTTCCATAACAAGCAGGAATTGAAAGAATTTGTCAACACTTGTCCAGCCCTACATAAGATGATTAAGGATGGGCTACACACAGAAACACAGAAAGATAGCCACAATTATGAAAGAATAAGAAGTTAGAAAAACCAGTAGTAGAAGTACAAAAGAAATCCAAAGTAAACAGTAGGAATAAATTATAGAAAAATGGCAGGGCCAAGTCATTACTTATCAATAGTCACCTTGAATGTAAATGGGCTCAGTTCTCCAGTTAAAAGATACAGCTAGGCTGAATGGATGTAAAACAACACCCATCTATTTTCTGATTAAAAGAAACACATCTCACCAATAAAGATACATGCAGACTGAAAGGGAAAGGTTAGGAAAAGATATTCCATGCTAACAGAGACCAAAAAAGAGCTGGTGCTGCCATCCTAATATCAGACAAAATGGACTTTTACATAACTGTTAGAAGAAGAACACTATGTAATGATTAAGAGATCATCCAATAGGAAGATGTGACTATAATAAACATAGATGCCCCCAATCACAGGGTGTCTGGCTAGTTAAAAAATGTTAATAGACCTAAAGGGAGACATAGACCCCAATACAATAGTAACGAGGGACTTCAATACCCCATTTACAGCAATGGACAGATAAGCAAGGAAGTAACAGAATTAACTGACACTATAGACCACATGGACCTAATGGATACCTACAGAACCTTTCACCCCACAGAAAACACATTCTTCTAACCAGTGCATGAAAATTTCTCTAGGATAGATCATATACCAGGCCGCAAAGCAAGTCTTGGCAAATTCAAAAATCATTGCATGAACCTTCTCTGACCACAATGGAATAAAGCTAGAAATCAACAACTCAGAAATCTCTAGAACAAATGTAAACACATGGAGATTAACATGCTCCTGAATGAACAATGGGTCAAAGATGAAATCAAAAGAGAAAATTTCTGGAAACAAATGATAACAATACATCACACCAAAACCTATGAGATACAGCAAAAGCAGTATTAAGAGGGAAGTTCTAGCCGGCGCCATGGCTCAATAGGCTAATCCTCCACCTTGCGGCGCCGGCACACCGGGTTCTAGTCCCGGTTGGGGCGCCGGATTCTGTCCCGGTTGCCCCTCTTCCAGGCCAGCTCTCTGCTATGGCCAGGGAGTGCAGTGGAGGATGGCCCAGGTGCTTGGGCCCTGCACCCCATGGGAGACCAGGAAAAGCACCTGGATCCTGGCTCCTGCCATCGGATCAGCGCGGTGCGCCGGCTGCAGCGGCGGCCATTGGAGGGTGATCCAACGGCAAAAGGAAGACCTTTCTCTCTGTCTCTCTCTCTCACTGTCCACTCTGCCTGTCAAAAAAAAAAAAAAAAAAAGAGGGAAGTTCATAGCAGTCAGTGCCTACATAAAGAAACTGCAAAGGTACCAAATAAAAGAGCCATCAATGCATATCTGGACCTACAATATCAACAACCAAATCAAAACTAGGAGGAGGAAAGAAATCAAATTGAAACAAAAAAATACAAACAGCGACATAAAAAGCTGGTTTTTGAAAAAATAAAATTGATACACCATTGGTGCAGCTAACCCAAAAAAAAGAGGGAGAAGACCCAAGTCAATAAAATCGGAGATGAAAAAGGAAATGTAATGACACACACCACAGAAATAAAAGGAATAATCAGGAATTACTATAAAGAGCTATATGCCAACAAACCAGGAAGAATGAAGAAGAATATAGAATAGAATATAGACATATACATGGACACATACAACCTGCCTAAACTGAGTCATGAAGACAAAGGAAACCTAAACAGACCAATAACCAACACAGAACTCGAATCGGTAATCAAGACCCTCCCAACAAAGAAAAGCCCAGGACCAGATGTCTTCACTGTTGAATTCTACCAGACGTTTAAAGAAGAACTCCACTTTTTCTCAAGTTACTCGAAACAATTGAAATGGAGGGAATCCTCCAAAATTCTTTCTATGAAGACAGAATCACCTTAATTCCTAAACCTGGAAAAGATGCAATAGAGAAGAGCTACAGACCAATCTCCCTGATGAACACAGATGCAAAAATCCTCAACAATATTCTGGCCAATAGAATCCAACAACACATCAGAAAGATTATCCACCCAGAACAAGTGGGATTTATCCCTGGCATGCAGGGATGGTTCAACATTTGCAAATCAATGAATGTGATACATCACATGAACAAATAAAATAAAAACCATATGATTATTTCAATAGACGCAGAGAAAGCATTTAATAAAATACAACAGTCTTTCATGATGAAAACGCTAAGCAAACTGGGTTTAGAAGGAACTTTCTTACACACAATCAAGGCAGTTTATGAAAAACCCACGGCCTGCGTCCTATTGAATGGAGAAAAATTAGAAGCATTCCCACTGATATCTGGCACCAGACAAGGATGCCCACTCTCACCATTGCTATTCAATATAGTCCTGGAAGTTCTAGCCAGAGCCATTAGACAAGAAAAAGAGATCAAAAGGATTCAAATTGGGAAAGAGGAAGTCAAACTATCCCTAATTGCAGATGACATGATCCTACATACAGGGTGTGGGGAGCAAACCGGACTGGACTGAGTTACTGGAATTAAGACTTATTCTATGCATCTGCTCTCCCACAATATGGCGCTGGGAGAGAAGTAAACAGCTTCCGCACAGCTGCCTCCAGTTCAACCAATAAACTGTAGGACTTGCTCCTGATTGGAGAGCAGCGTACTCGGCGTGTGGGCAGCCGAGTTAGGATTGGCGGAGGAGGACTATAAAGGAGGAGAGAGACGGCATGCACCAGGAACATCTAAGGGGAACATCTAGCTGAAGGAACACCTGTGCAGCCCCCGAGAAAGCCGGCCGGCGGTGTGCCGCTCCCCTGCGGAAGTGGGGAATGCGGCCAGGGGGAACTGCCCTTCCACGGAGGTGGAAGGGATAGTAGCCAACCCGGGAAGAACCAGCAGCAAACCCGGGGAGGGCCGAGCAGACGAAAGAACAGCGCAGGGTCCTGTGTCGTTCCTCCACGAAGAGGGGGAGCGACATAATGGTGCCGTGACTCGGATAGGAAACCTAGGACGGATAGCAAACTTAGGAGGGAAGAAACGGGAAGAACTGGGAAAATATCGGAGAGAGAGACTAGCAAACAGCCTAGGGAAAAGCCGGACGAAAAAGGTGCCGGAAGAAGCTATTGAAAGCCTAGGCATAGACTCAGATACGGACTACGGGGGGAAGCTGGGAGAAATCTCTAAGGTCGAAAGCAAAAGTGAAAGCTAGAACAAACAGACTCGGATGCGGACTGTGGGGAGAGGCCAGGAGAAATGAGGGAGGAGTATTGTTGGAGGAAAGCTTGGGGAAACATACCGGGTAGAGAAAAATGTTAGGGAAATTGAAGCCGCGGGGGGCAGGCCAAGGCGGACACGAAAGCCACTTTGGGATTCTCAAGTTAGCCCGGGAATAGGGGGCGAAGAGTTGAAACCAGAAGCTGAAACGTAAGCCAGATTGGGATCCGTCTGATTAGCCCGGGGAGCAAAGGACGGGAAGCCAAACCATGGGGCGGAGACGTAAGCTGGGTTGAATTCGCCAGGCTAGCCCGGGGAACTTAGATTGAATGCTAGTGGCGGACACGTAAGCTACGCTGTGTGACTCTCGGAAGCCGCCGCGTGCAGAGAGAGCACGGGGCGTGAATAGATAGGGAACGGGGCTGGCGCGAGGCCGTGGTTCAGACGCGAAAGGGTTAAGTGCGAGACTGCGGAGTGTGCGCGCAAAGCGGGCTGAAGCGGCTCAGCCGGAAAGCCGCGGAGAAATAGCCTCGGGGCGGAGCCTGCCGGCAGGGCGAGGCGCCGGGAAGCTGCAGGGATAAGAGAAACAGAAGTTTTAGAAGTAAAGTGAGAGAAATAGGAATGCTGGAAGATAGAAGTGGAATGGGAGAAATAGGAATGCCCGGAGATAGAGAAATAGAGAAATAGAAAGGCCTCCCCTCAACATGGCAATAAGAAAGCTTGGATTCGGTCTGCCTGATTAAGTGAGGCGATGAGCACCTGCGGTGGCTAGCAGCTTATGCGCCGCAGGTCACCGAAGATAGGCACGAACCAACACTAATAAGTCTCCCCCACAATACGGCAATGAGAAAGCTTGGATTCGGTCTGCCTGATTAAGGCGGTAAGCGCCAGCAGGCGGCTCGACCAGAGTGTGAGCCGCAGGTCACCGAACACAGGCACGCATCAGCGCCTAAAAACCTCCTCATAACATGGCGAAGAGAGGACCCGGATTCGGTTTGCCTGATTGATAGGACTTGCAAAGAACCTGTGGCAACTCTAGCAAGTAGAGCAGAGTGTGTGCCGCGGGACACCGAAGACAGGCGTGTATCAACGCCAAAAAATAAAAAGAAAGGGGGATCTGTGGGGAGCAAACCGGACTGGACTGAGTTACTGGAATTAAGACTTATTCTATGCATCTGCTCTCCCACAATATGGCGCTGGGAGAGAAGTAAACAGCTTCCACACAGCTGCCTCCAGTTCAACCAATAAACTGTAGGACTTGCTCCTGATTGGAGAGCAGCGTACTCGGCGTGTGGGCAGCCGAGTTAGGATTGGCGGAGGAGGACTATAAAGGAGGAGAGAGACGGCATGCACCAGGAACATCTAAGGGGAACATCTAGCTGAAGGAACACCTGTGCAGCCCCCGAGAAAGCCGGCCGGCGGTGTGCCGCTCCCCTGTGGAAGTGGGGAATGCGGCCAGGGGGAACTGCCCTTCCACGGAGGTGGAAGGGATAGTAGCCAACCCGGGAAGAACCAGCAGCAAACCCGGGGAGGGCCGAGCAGACGAAAGAACAGCGCAGGGTCCTGTGTCGTTCCTCCACGAAGAGGGGGAGCGACACAGGGGATCCCAAGACTCCACCAAGAGACTATTGGAACTCATGGATGCATTTGGCAAAGTAGCATGATATAAAATCAACACACAAAAAAATCAATAGTTTTGTGTACACAGGCAATACCACAGCTGAGAATGTACTTCTAAGATCAATCCTATTCACAGTAGCTACAAAAAATTACCTTGGAATAGATTTAACCAAGGATGTAAAAATACGACAAGAATTACAAAACATTTTATAAAAGGAAATAGAAGAAGATACAAAAAAATGGAAAATCTTCCATGTTCATGGATTGGAAGAATCAATATCATCAAAATGTCCATACTACTGAAAGCAATCTACAGGTTCAATGTGATACCAATCAAAATACCAAGGACATTCTTCTCAGATATAGAAAAAATGATGCTGAAATTTATATGGAAATACAGGAGACCCTGAATAGCTGAAGCAGTCTTACACAACAAAGACAAAGTCGGAGGTATCACAATACCAGATTTTAAGACATATTACAAAGTTTATTATATAGGTTCCCAATATGGTGACTTAGCAGCAGGGTGATCCAAGTCACATGGGACAAAATAGATATTTAAACGAGAAGTTACACGCTGGAGATAGAGCCATGGGAAATTTATGATGGGAAACCAAGGAGGCCAACACAGACTGGGCAGATGCACGCTGAAAGAGCAAATGAGAAGAAACAGAGGGCACGCAGGAGGTGTGGACTGTAGGTCATCGGCCACCAGCCCCCAGTGGACCAGGTTACACCAATTAAAATACCGAAGTCATTCTTCTCAGATCTATAAAAAATGAAACTGAAATACATTTGGAAACACAGGAGACCTTGAATAGCTAAAGAAATCTTAGACAACAAAAATAAAGCTGGAAGTATCACAATACCAGATTTCAAGACACATTACAAGACAGTTATAATAAAAACAGCCTGGTGCAGGTACAAAAACAGATGGATAGACCAATGGAACAGAACAGAAATGCCAGAAATCAATCCAAGCATCTATTACCAACTTATATTCGACCAAGGAGCTAAAACCAATCCCTGGAGCAAGGACAGTCTCTTCAACAAATGATGCTGGGAACACTGGATCTCTGTGTGCAGGAGTATGAAGCAGGACCCCTACCTTACACCTTACACAAAAATCCATTCAAAATAGATTAAAGACCTTAACCTATGATCTGATACCATCAAATTATTAGCATTAGGGAAACCCTGCAAGACATCGGCATAGGCAAAGACTTATTGGAAAAGACCCCAGAGGTACAAGCATTCAAAGCCAAAATTCACAAATGGTATTACATCAAATTGCGAAGCGAGTATTACAGGCATGGAAAGCCAAAACACTCTGGCAAAAAACAAACAAAAAAAACCCAAAACAAACCTAAATGAAAGATCTCCGCGAGTGAGATGCCAGTGAAAAGAACAGGTCATCAAAGAAGGAGGTACCTTTCTCTGAAGGGAGGAGAGAACTTCCACTTTGACTACGACCTAGTCTAAATATGATCAGAGTTGGTGAACTCAAAAGGCTTCCATAGCCTTGGTGACTCATGACAAGAGCCTAGGGTGATTACTAATGCCATAAACAAGAGTGTCAATTTGTTAAGTCAACAACAGGAGTCACTGTGCACTTACTCCTCATGTAGGATCTCTGTCCTAAATGTGCTGTACATTGTGATTTAATGCTATAACTAGTACTAAAACTATTTTTCACTTTGTGTTTCTGTGTGGGTGCAAACTGTCGAAAGCTTTACTTAATATATGCTAAACTGATCTTCTGTATATAAAGAGAATTGAAAATGAATCTTGATGTGAATGGAAGGGGAGAGGAAGAGGGAAAGGGGAAGGCTGCGGTTGGGAGGGAAGTTATAGGGGGGAAAAGCCATTGTAATCCATAAGCTGTACTTTGGAAATTTATATTCATTAAATAAAATTAAAAAAAAAAGAAATGGGCAAAGGACTTAAACAGACATTTTTCAAAAGAGGAAATCCAAATGGCCAACAAACACAGGAAAAAATGCTCAGAATCACTAGCCATCAGGAAAATGCAAATCAAAACCACAATGAGGTTTCACCTCACCTCAGTTAGAATGGCTTTCATACAGAAATAAACAAACAACAAATGCTGGCAAGGATGTGGAGAAAAAAGGTACCTTAACCCACTATTGGTGGGAATGTAAACTGGTAAAGCCACTATAGAAGACACTTTGGAGATATCTCAGAAATCTGAAATATAGACCTACCATATGACCCAGTCAAGCCACTCTTGGGAATTTACCCAAGGGAAATGAAATCAGCAAATAAAAGAGTTATCTGCACCCCCATGTTTATTGCAGCTCAATTCACAATAGCTAAGATGTGGAATCAACCTAAATGCCTGTCAACTGAAGACTGAATAAGGAAATTATGGGTTATGTACTCTATGGAATATTACACAGCTGTAAAAAAAAAGAAATCCAGTCATTTGCAACAAAATAGATGATTTTAGAAAACATCAAACTTAGTGAAATAAGCCAGTCCCAAAGGGACAAATACCACATGTTCTCCCTGACTTGTGATAACTAACAGAACACCTAAAAGGAAACCTGAAAGAGTGAAACTGATACTTTAAACACGTTGAAAAGAAATGACCTGAGCAGCTCTTATAATGGCTGTTGAGGAACAGTTCTATTTTTCTTTTCTTTTTTCTTCTTTCTGAATACCATTGGTTCAACTCTCTTTTTTTTATTCATTTAATGAATGCATTTTTACATAGATACAACTTTAGGAATACAGTGGGTCTTTCCCTCATGCCCTCCACCCTGCTCCCTTCCCACCTCCCATTCCCTCTCCTATCTTCTTCTTCATTATGGGTCATTTTTAGTATGACTTAAGATATAGAGGACCATCTCTATGCTGATTAGAGGTCAACAATTTGCCCCCACGCCACACACAACATATAGAAGTGCAGTTTGGGGAGAGAATTTGCAGTCGATTCTCATATTGCAATTCAATAGGGACAGAGGTCCTACCTGGGGAGCAGGTGCACATTGACTACTGTTGTTCCTTTAACAATCAACACTTTTTTTAAATGACATCAGTGATCACCTGAGGCTCTTGTCGTGGGCTGCCAGGGCTATGGAGGCCTTTTGTGACCACAGACTCTGTCGTTATTTGGACACAGCCATAAGCAAAGAGGATGTTCTCTCCCTTCAGAGAAGAGTGTCTCCTCCTTTGATGACCCTTCCTTTCCTCTGAGGCCTCGCAGAGATCCTCCGTGTAGGGTTTTTTTTTTCCCCGCAGAGTCTTGTCTTTCCATGCCTGAGATGCTCTTGCAGGTCTTTCAGCCATAGGGTTGATTCTATCAACTCTTTAACTGATATAGAATTAATCATATGATTATAAAGTCAATTGAGTCGATCTCTGGAAAATATAAGAGTGGGAATCTGAGAGGGAGGAAGTTTGTAACTGTAAAGTTCTATAGTTCTGCACACATGCCTACAGACTTACTTCTAAGTGTACAGTTTAAAAACTCCCCCTGGAACCCCAAATCCCATTAAACTGAGTGGTAAAAATGCCATCTCAAGTGTTAAAGTGACCAAATTAAGTGTTAAAGTGAGCATATAGATAGAACTAAGTGTTAAAGGGATTATATAAATATGATCTAGTGTCCAGTAATAAGAATAGATAGAAATAAAAAGGAGAGAATGCTCCAACATGGAAAGCAGTCCACACAGCAGACTCACAGAATGACGATCACTTTAAATAGCAGTCTGACCTCAGAATCAACTCGTAAGGCATTCTGGTCTGACTGAAAAGCCAATTAGAGCATTTCAGGCATGGAAAGCCAAGACACTGTGTCAAGAAAAAAAATGTCCTACATGAAGGATTTCCATGAGTGAGACCCCAGTGGAAAGAAGGGACCATCAAAGGAGGACATACTTTTCTCTGAAAGGAGGAGAGAACTTCCACTTTGCCTTTTGCTTTGTCTAAAAACTGACACAGACTGTGGTCTCAAAAGGCTTCCATAGCCTGGGCAATTCATGGCCAGAGCCTTGGGTGATCACTGATGTGATACATAAGAGTATTAATTGTTAAATTAACAGCAGGAGTCACTGTGCACTTATTCCCCATGCATGACCTCTGTCCTAAATAAGTTGTATTATGAGACTCAATTGTAAAACTTGTTCTCAGTTTATTATATTTAATGTGTGCGTATGTGCAAATAGTTAAAATCTTTACTTAGTATAGAGTTGTTTCTATGTATAAAGTTAATTAAAAATGAATCTTAATGAAGAATGGGACTGGGGAATGGGAGAGGGAGGAGCAAAGAAGGAGGGATGGGGGGAGGGTGGGAATGGTGGGAAGAATCACTATATTCCTAAAGATGTACTTATGAAATTTATACTCATTAAGTAAAATGTTTCAAAACAAAAAAGACATACCTCATGGCAGTTATAATCAAAACAACCTGGTATTGGTACAAAAACAGATAGACAGACCAATCAAACACCAGAAATCAATCCGTGCATCTATAAGCAACTTATCTTTGACAAAGGAGCTAAAACCAACCCCTGGAGCAAGGACAGTCTCTTCAGCAAATGGTGCTGGGAACACTGGATCTCCATATGCAGAAGTATGAAGGAAGACCCCTACCTGACACAAAAATCCACTCAAAATGGCTGAAAGGCCCAAATCTATGACCCAATACCATCAATTTATTAGAGAACATTGGGGAAATCCTGCAAGACATTGACATAGGCAAAGACTTCTTGAAAAAGACCCAGAGGCACAGGCAATCAAAGCCAAAGTTCACAAACGGGATTACAGCAAACTGAGAAGTTTCTGTATTGCAAAAGAAACACTGAGCAAAGTGAAGAGGCAACCAACAGAATGGGAGAAAATATTTGCAATCTAGGCAACTGATAAAGAATTAATAACCAGAATATATAAAGAGATCAAGAAACTCAAGAACAACAAAACAAACAACCCAATGAAGAAATGGGCAAAGAACTTAAACAGACATTTTTCAAAAGAGGAAGCCAAAATGGCCAACAGACACATGAAAACATGCTCAGGATCACTAGCCATCAGGGAAACACAAATCAAAACCACAATGAAATTTCACCTCACCTCACCTCAGTTAGAATGGCTTTCATACAGAAATCACCAAACAAGAAATCCTGGTGAGAACGTGGGGGAAAAGGCAGCCGAATCCACTGTTGGTGGGGATGTAAACTGTAAAGCCACTGTGGAAGACAGTATGGAGATACCTGAGAAATCTGAATAAGACCTACATATGACCCAGCCATCCCACTCCTGGAAATCTACACAAGGGAAGTGAAATCAGAATATGAAAAAACTATCTGTACCCCCATGTTTACTGCAGTTCAATTCACAGCAGCTAAGACATGGAATCAACCCAAATGCCCATCAGGTGAAGACTGAATAAAGAAATTATGGGATGTGTACACCATGGAATACTACACAGCAGTTACAAAAACCAGAAATCTGGTCATTTACAACAAAATGTATGAAACTGGAAAACATTATACTTAGTGAAATAAGCCAGTCCCAAGGGACAAATACCATCTGTTCTCCCTGACCTGTGATAAGTATTAGAACACCTAAAAGGGAAATTTGTAGAAATGAAACAGCCTTTGAGAAGCAAGGACCCTGAGCAGCCCTTGTCTTAACTGTTGAGGAACAGTTTTTTATTTATTTGTTAAACTCTTAACATAGAGTTCATCCTATGTGTATAAAGTTAATTGAAACTAGATCTTAGTAAAAAATAAAAGTGGGAATAAAAGGGGGGGAGGAAAGGGGGTGGTAATGTGGGCATAGTATCAAGGATCACCATGTTCCTAATGTAGTAATTATGAAATGTATGAAGCCTGGAACTGTAAAGCTGTTTAGTTCTGCATACATTCCTACGAACTTACTTCTAAGGGTGCAGTTTAAAAACTGGCCATGGGACTGCAAATCTCTATAAGCAGAGTGGTAAAAAAGTAAGTATTTTAAGTGATCATAGGGATAGGATTAAATGTTAAAGCGATCATACAAATAGGATTAAGTGTTTGGTAATAATAATAGATAGAATTAAGAAGGCCTGAACTCGGCCGGTGCCGAGGCTCAATAGGCTAATCCTCCGCCTTGTGGCACTGGCACACCAGGTTCTAGTCCCAGTCGGGGCGCTGGATTCTGTCCTGGTTGCTCCTCTTCCTGTCCAGCTCTCTGCTGTGGCCCGGAAGTGCAGTGGAGGATGGCCCAAGTGCTTGGGCCCTGCACCCGCATGGGAGACCAGGACAAGCACCTGGCTCCTGCCATCGGATCAGCGCAGTGCGCCAGCCACAGCGGCCATTGGGGGGGTGAACCAACAGAAAAGGAAGACCTTTCTCTCTGTCTCTCTCTCTCACTGTGCACTCTGCCTGTCAAAAAAAAAAAAAAAGCCTGAACTCTCCAACATGTGAAGCAGTCCATACAGCAGACTCATAGAAAGACAAGGCACTTGCTCTGGCCAAAAAGCCCACAAGAGCATTTCAGGCAATAGAAAGCCAAGACACAGTGGAAAAACATGTCTTACATCTCCCCAGGGGAAAGAAGTGGTCATCAAAGAAGGATGTATTTTTCTGAAGGAAGGAGAGAACATCCACTTTGCTTATGGCCTTGTCTAAATATTGAAGGAGTTTGTGGATTCAAAAGGCTTCCATAGCCTAGGAACTTCATGTCAAGAGCCTTGAGTGATCACTGACATCATACATAGGAGTGTTAGTTGTTAAATTAACAACAGGAATCATTGTGCACTAACTTCCCATGCAGGGCCTCTGTCCTCAAAGAGTTGTATTATGAAAGTTAATAGTAAAACTTGTTCTCAAAGATCTCCTTTATATTATTGTATTAAGTGGAGGATATTCTTATGTCTCGTAAGTTTTAGATAAGCCTAAATACCAAACTCCATTGCCTGTTTCATTAGGTGCTTCTTTGATTAATGATAGAACTTGTTTTCAAAGAAAAAAAGTATATTATTGCAAAAATTAAAAATAAGAAAGGAAGCAGGAGGAAGCATGGGAGTGAGGGAGGATGGGGTGGGAAGTGTCATTATGTACTTAAACCTGTGTGTATGAGATGCATGAAATTTGTTCCATTTATATAAAAAACTTTTAATAAATGACAAAAAGTCCAAACCCCTGTGGGGAATCTGAGGTGGTGGAATAGGGAAGGACGTACTGCATTACGCTAGGGATACATAGTAAGAAAAAAAATAAAGGTAGGGAATGTACGCTCAGGGGAGAATTGGAAAACCACAGTGGAAATTCCATGGAAGCAAGAGGAATGCCATGGAAGGTGCAGATGCGCAGCATGAATGCGGACACAACACGTGATGCGGGCAGCTTGTGGTGATAAAGCCAGAGTGAGAGCCTGGTGTGAGCCCAAACTGGAGCCCTAGGGGCTGGCAGGTACCCATGGAACCAGTGGAAGTAAAAGGGGCACGTTTCTCTCACCCCATCCTCCCGACAACAGTGCCCGGCACCCAGCTGAGAAAGGGCGGGCCATTCTGGGCTTGGGCAGCAGCTGCAGCAGCCCTTGTGTGTGCACACAGCAACTGAGACAGGACACCATCTTGGCAGTACTGGGGCAGTGGCAGGGAGAGGGCAATATTCGGCCAGTGGCTCCTAGGTATGCGTGTGATCCAGAGATTCTAGCAGAGGGAAAAATCTGCAGTCCTCTTTGACTTTGAGCCTGGCTGGGAGGATAGACAGTGGGCTGGGCACCCAGGCAGGACTGTGAGGCACCCCAGCCTCCTAACATACCACAGGCTCTGGGCCTTGAGCCGCCTGCGTGAAGCACCCACTGGACTGGACAAGGCTGGCATGGCAGAGTGGAAGCTCTGGACCAGCAACTGTGGGAGCCTTGTGTGCAGGGACAGTGTGGACTCCATGGTTGCACGAGAAGGTGCAGGGTGCAGCTGGGTCTCTGGGCAGTCACTGTGAGTGGCTCCACACACTCAGAGCTCCCTAATTGCCTGGAGTGGGTCATTGCAGTGGGATCTGTACTCAGAGTGAGGACTGCACAGATCATTTTTGTGGTCCATACAGCAGTGTGGATGAATGCTGCACCCACTGTAGGCTAAAACCCAGGCATTTATCACCTTGTCCCCCTTTCTGTTAATAAGAGGAGATTGACCACACCCAACTTGAGTATTGCCTTGGACAATCACCCTCCTCCCCCGGAGCACTGACCAGAGCTCCCTGGCCACACCCAGCACACATCTGTTGGTATTCACTGAGAGTGAAGACATCCCACTAAGCCACAGAGACACAGTTCAATGATAAAAGCCATCAGAGGCTGGTGCCGCGGCTCACTAGGCTAATCCTCCGCCTAGCGGCGCCGGCACACCAGGTTCTAGTCCCGGTTGGGGCACCGGATTCTGTCCCGGTTGCCCCTCTTCCAGGCCAGCTCTCTGCTGTGGCCAGGGAGTGCAGTGGAGGATGGCCCAGGTGCTTGGGCCCTGCACCCCATGGGAGACCAGGAAAAGCACCTGGCTCCTGGCTCCTGCCATCGGATCAGCGCGGTGCACTGGCCGCAGCGCGCCGGCTGCGGCGGCCATTGGAGGGTGAACCAACAGCAAAGGAAGACCTTTCTCTCTGTCTCTCTCTCACTGTCCACTCTGCCTGTCAAAAAAAAAAAGCCATCAGAGGAAAAAACCAACAAGCATCTCCACAAATGCTTAAAAATAAATGCAGAAATTCAAGAAATAAGAATAAGGAAGACATCATGACCCCTTCCCCTCAAAAGAAATACAATAATATTTCAATATTAGAATGTGAAGATGAAGAGATTGATGAAATACCAGAAATGGAATTCAAAAAATAATCATAGGATTGCTCAAAAGCAATCAGAAGCAAATCCATGAACTAAAGAAATCCATAATTACATGAATTAAATTTTTCCTGTGAAACAGATTTTAAAAGAAATCAAAATGAAATATCAGAAATGAAGAAATCAATAGATCAAGTAAAAGATGTGGTAGAAAGCCTTAACAACAGACTTGGTGAGGCAGAAGAAAGCATATCTGAGCTAGAAGACAAACCTTAGGAAATTTTTCAGTCAAACCAAAAAAGAAGATGAAATTAGAGAAAATAATTAGAGATTTATGGGATACTATGAAATGACCCAATAGACAGGTCTTGGGAGTTCCTGAAGGTGTGGAGAGAAGGTGTGGACTAGAAGGCCTATTTATTTAAATAACTACAGAAAACGTCACCAATTTGAAGAAAGGGACGTCCAAGTACAGGAAGCACATAGAACTCCTAATAGACATGACCAGAAAAGATCTTCACCACAACATATTGTAGTCAAAATTTCAACAGTAAAACAAACAAAATATTCTAAAATGTGCATGAGAAATACCAGGTAATTTTCACAGGATCTCCAATCAGACTCACAGCTGACTTCTCATCAGAAACCCTACAGGTAAGGAGAGAATGGCAAGATATAGTCCAAGTATTGAGAGAAAATAAACTGTCAAACCAGAATACTGTACCTTGAAAAGCTGTCATTTATGAATGAAGGTGAAATAAAGATCTTCCATAACAAACAGAAATTGAATTTATAACCACTCTTCCAGTCTTACAAAGGATGCTTAAAGATGTGCTACACACAGAAATATGGTCTTCACTATGAAAGGATGTGAAGGCAGAAAACCTCCTTGTAAAAGTACAAAGGAAAATCAAAGTAAACAATAGGAATATTTATGGAAAAATGGCAGGTAGCCATTACTTATCAGGAGTCACCTTGAATGTAAATAGCCTCAACTCTCTAGTTAAAAGATACAGACTGGCTGAATGGATTACAACACAAGACCCATCTATTTGCTGCCTACAAGAAACATCTCACCAACAAAGATACATGCAGACTGAAAGTCAAAGGATGGAAAAAGATATTCCATGGTAACAGAAACCAAAAGAGAGCTGGTGTTGCCATCCTAATATCAGACAAAAGAGACAAAGAGGGGTATTATGTAATGATTAACGGATCAATTCAACAGGAATATGTGACCATAATGTGACTATAATATGTACCCAATTACCTATAATAACCTGGCTATTTAAAAGAAATGTTAATGGAACTAAAGGGAGACATATACTCCAATACATTAGTAATGGAGGACTTCAATACCCCACTTTAATCATAATTACAACTTTAGGAATATAGTGGTTCTTTCCCCCATACCCACCCTTCAGAGAAAAGTTCATCCTTCTTTCCACTGAGGTCTCACAGAGATCCTTCGTGTAGGATTTTGTTTGCCACAGAGTCTTGGCTTTCCATGCCTGGAATGCTTTCAGGCCTTTCAGCAAGATCAGGAAGCCTTAAGCGTTGATTCTGAGGTCAGAGTTTTATTTACAGTGAATATCATTCTAGGAGTCTGCTGTGTGGACTGTTTTTCACATTGGACATTCCTTCCTTTTTTAATTCTATTATTACCAGGCACTTGATGTTATTTATATGAACACTTTTACACTTAAACCTAACTATACATTGACTTTAACATTTAATATGATAATTTTAACAATTAAGATGGCATTTATACCACTGATTTTAATGGGGTTGGAGTCCCATGACAAGTTTTTAGGCTGTACCCTTAGAAGTAAGTCTGTAGGACTGTGTGCAGAACTAGTCAGCTTTACAGTTATAGACTACCTCCTCCCTCTCTTATTCTCCCTTTTATTTTTTACTGGGATCTTTTTTCAATTGACTTTATATACATATGATTAACTCTATGTTACATGAAGAGTTCAACATATAGTACAACTAAGAGAAAAGAAAAAAATGAAATAAAAAATAAAAGTAACAATAAAAAACTGTCCCTTGACAGTCAGGACAAGGACTATTCAAGTCATTGTTTCTAAAAGTGTCAATTTCACTTCTATAGCTTTTATTTTAGGAGTGCTATTAGTTTTCACAGATCAGGGAGAACATATGGTATTTGTCTCTTTGGAACTGAGTCATTTCATTAAGTATAAAGTTTTCCAGCTTGCTCTATTTTGTTGCAAATGACCGGATCTCAGTGGGAATGGTTCTAACTTTTCCCCATTCAATAGGCTGCTGGCCATCGGTTTGTCATAAACTGAGTTGATTATGCTGAGGAATGTTCCTTCTAAACCCAATTCACTTAGAGTTTTCATCATGAAAGAGTGTTGTATTTTATTAAATGCTTTCTTTACATCTATTGAAATAATCATATACTTTTTATTTCAGTTTGTTGATGTGATGTATCACATTGATTGATTTGCAAATGTTGAACCATACTTATGAAAAATGCATTCATTTAATAAAAAATTAAAAAAAAACTACCAAAATTGAGTCATGAAGACATGGAAAATCTAAATAGACCCATAACCAAGACAGAGGTTGAATCAGTAATAAACATCCTCCCAACAAAGAAAAGCCCAGGACTGGATGGCTTCTCTGCTACATTCTACTAGACATTTAAAGAAGAATTAGTTCCAGTATTTCTCTAGCTATTCAAAACAATTGAAAGGGAGAGAATTCTCCCAAACTCCTTCTATAAAGCCTGCATCACCTTAATTCCTAAACCAGAAAAATATGCAATAGAGAAAGAACTATAGATCAATATCTCTGATGAACATAGAGGCAAAAATTCTCAACAAAATACAAGCCAATCAAATCCAACAATACTTCAGAAAATTCATTCGCCAGGACCAAGTGGGATTTATCTCTGGTATGCAGGGATGGTTTAATATTTGCAAATTAATAAATGTGATACATCACATTAACAAACTGAAGAACAAAAACTACCTGATTATCTCAATAGACTTATAGAAAGCATTTTTAAAAAATATAGCATTCTTTCACGATGAAAACCTCAAGCAAATTGAGTATAGGAAGAACATTCCTTAACACAATCATGGTAATTTGGGACAAATGCATGGCCAGCATCTTACTCAATGGGGAAAAGTTGGAAGTATTTTCCCTAAGATCCAGAACCAGACAAGGATGCCCACTCTCATCATTGCTATTCAATATTGTCCTGGAAGTTTTAGCCAAATGCACTAGGCAGGAAAAAGAAACCAAAGGGATATAAATTAGAAAGGAGGAAGTCAAACTATATTTGCTGATGACAATGATTCTATATATGGGGGTTCCAAAAGACTAAACTGAGAGACTACTGGAATTCATAAAAGAGTTTGTTGAAGTTGCAGAATATAAAATTAACACGCAGAAATCAATAGCCTTTGTATATCTAGAGCATGCCATGGCTGAGAAAGAACTTCTAAGATCAATCCCATTCATAGTAGCTACAAAAAATTAATTGCCTTGGAATCCTTTTAATCAAGGATGTCAAAGATCTCAATGATGAAAATTATAAAGTGTCGCTCCCCGTCTTCGTGGAGGAACGACACAGGACCCTGCGCTGTTCTTTCGTCTGCTCGGCCCTTCCCTGGCTTGCTGCTGGTTCTTCCCGGGTTGGCTACCATCCCTTCCACCTCCATGGAAGGGCGGTTCCCCCTGCCACTTTCCCCACTTCCACAGGGGAGCGGCACACTGCCGGCCGCCTCTCTCGGGGGCTTCTCGGGGGCTGCTCAGATGTTCCTCAGGTGTTCCTTCAGATAGATGTTCCTGGTGCATGTTGTCTCTCTCCTCCTTTATAGTCCTCTTCTGCCAATCCCAACTCTGCTACCCACACGCCGAGTACGCTGCTCTCCTCCAATCAGGAGCAGGTCCTGCTGTTTATTGGTTGAACTGGAGGCAGCTGTGTAGAAGCTGTTTCCTCCTCTCCCAGCGCCATATTGTGGGAGAGCAGATGCATAGAATAAGTCTTAATTCCAGTAACAGTATAGTCCGAGTTGCTCCCCACAGATCCCCCTTTCTTTTTATTTTTGGCGTTCATACGCGCCTGTCTTCGGTGCCCCGCGGCGCACCCTCTGCTCTGCTTGCTGGAGTTGCCCACAGGTGCTTACAAGCCCTACCAATCAGGCAAACCGAATCCGGGTCCTCTCTTCGCCATGTTGTGAGGAGGTTTTTAGGCACTGATGCGTGCCTGTGTTCGGTGCCCTGCAGCGCATGCTCTGCTCTGCTAGAACTGCCTGCAGGTGCTTACAAGCCCTATCAATCAGGCAAACCGAATCCAAGCCTTCTCATTGCCGTCTTGTGGGGAGACTTATTGGTGTTGATAACGTGCCTGTCTTCGGTGACCTGCAGCCGCCCACAGGTGCTTATCGTCTTACTAATCAGGCAGACCGAATCCAAGCCCTCTCATTGCCATGTTGTGGGGAGGCCTTATTTTTCTCTATTTCTCTATCTCCGGGCATTCCTATTTCTCCTATTTTACTTCTATCTGCCAGCATTCCTATTTCTCTCATTTTACTTCTAAACTTCTGTTTCTCTTATCCCCGCGGCATCCCGGCGCCCGCCCCGAGGCTGCTTCTCGGGGCCTCGCCCCGCGGCAGCTTCCCGGCTCTGAGCCGCTTCCCGGCTTCGCGCACTCTCCGTGGTCTCCACGCCCTTCGCGCCCGCACCACGGCCTTCGCGGCAGCCCCGCGTTCCCTATCTATTCACGCCCCGTGCTCTCTCTGCACGCGGTGGCTTCCGCGAATCACACAGCCTAGCTCACGTTTCCGCCACCGGTATTCAGTCTAAGTTCCCCGGGCTAACCTGGCGAATTCAACCTAGCTCACGTCTGCGCCTTTCGGTTTGGCTTCCCGTCTTTTGCTCCCCGGTCTAATCTGATGGATTCCAACCTGGCTTACGCGTCCGCCTCTAGTTTTAGCTTTTTGCCTTTTGCTCCCCGGGCTGACTTGAAGAATCCCAAGATAGCTTACGTCTCCGCCTCGACCTGCCCCCGCGGCTTCAATTTCCCTAACATTTTTCTCTACCCGGTATGTTTCCTAACTTTTCTTCCAACAATATTCCCCTCTCACTTCTCCTGGCTTCTCCCCACAGTCCGTATCCGAGTCTAAGTTTCTTCTAGGTTTCACTTTCACTTTCAACCTGCAGTCCGTATCTGAGTCTAAGTTTCTTCTTGCTTTCACTTTAAATCCTAACTTCTTTCCCACAGTCCGTATCCGAGTCTATGCCTAGGCTTTCAATAGCTTCTTCCGGCACCTTTTCCATCCGGCTTTTCCCTAGGCTCTTTGCTAGTCTCTCTCTCCGGTATTTTCCCACTTCTTCCTGTTTCTTCCCTCCTAGTTTTCCCTATCCGAGTCACGGCACCATTATGTCGCTCCCCCTCTTCGTGGAGGAACGACACAGGACCCTGCGCTGTTCTTTCATCTGCTCGGCCCTTCCCGGGTTTGCTGCTGGTTCTTCCCGGGTTGGCTACCGTCCCTTCCACCTCCGTGGAAGGGCGGTTCCCCCTGCCGCTTTCCCCACTTCCACAGGGGAGCGGCACACCGCCGGCCGCCTCTCTCGGGGGCTGCACAGGTGTTCCTTCAGATAGATGTTCCCCGGTGCATGTTGTCTCTCTCCTCCTTTATAGTCCTCTTCTGCCAATCCCAACTCTGCTACCCACACGCCGAGTACGCTGCTCTCCTCCAATCAGGAGCAGGTCCTGCTGTTTATTGGTTGAACTGGAGGCAGCTGTGTAGAAGCTGTTTCCTCCTCTCCCAGCGCCATATTGTGGGAGAGCAGATGCATAGAATAAGTCTTAATTCCAGTAACAGTATAGTCCGAGTTGCTCCCCACAATAAAGCATTAAGAAAGAAGACACAAAAAAAATGGAAAAACCTTCCATGTTCATGGATTGGAAGAATCAATATCATCAAAATGTCCATAATACCAAAAGCAATTTACAGATTCAATGTGATTCCAATCAAAATACCAAGGATATTCTTCTCAGATCTAGAAAAAAATGATGCTAAAATCAGTATGGAAGACAATAGACCCCAAATAATTAAAGCAATCTTATGTGACAAAAACAAAGCCAGAGGCATCACAATACCAGATTTCAAGACATACTGTAGGGCAGTTATAATCAAAAAAGCTTGGTACTAGCACAAAAATCTATGTGTATACCAATGGAATAGAATAGTAATTGCAGAAATCAACCCATGCATCTACAACTAACTTTTTAAAAAAATATTTATTTGAGAGGTAGAGTTACAGAAAGAGAGAGAAACCGAGCAGTCTTCCATTCACTGGTTCACTCCCCAAATGGCTGGAGTTGGGCCAATCTGAAGTTAGGCGCTTCTTCCAGGTCTCCCACGTGCGTGCAGAGGCCCAAGGACTTGGGCCATCTTCTACTGCTTTCCCAGGCCATAGAAGAGAGATGGATCAGAAGAGGAGCAGCCGGGACTTGAACCAGCACCCATATGGGATGCAGGTGCCATAGGTGGAGGCTTTAGCTCACTATGCCAGAGGTCCAGCCTCAAACAACTGATTTTTGGCACAGGAGCTAAAACCAATCCCTGGAGAAAAGACAGTCTCTTCAACAAATGGTGCTGGGAAAACTGGATCTCCATGTGCAGAAGTATGAAACTAGAACCCTACCTTACACCTTACACAAAAATCCAGTCAAAATGGATCAAAGACCTAAATCTATTACCTGGTATCATCAAATTACTAGAGAACACTGGGGAAACCCTGAAAGATATTGGCATAAGCAAAGATTTCTTGGAAAATATCCCAGAAACAGATACAATCAAAGCCAAAATTGATACATGGGATTATATCAAGCTAAGAAGCTTCTGTACTGCAAAAGAAACACTCAGCAAAGCAAAAGGCCACTGATAGAATGGGGGAAAATATTTGCAAATTCTGCAACTGATAAAGAATTAATATCTAGAATCTATAAAGAGCTCAAGAAATTCAACAGCAACAAAACAATCCAGTTAAGAAGTGGGCAAAGGACTTGAACAGTCATTTTTCAAGAGAAGAAATTTAAATGGGCAACAGACACCTAAAAACATGCTCAGTATCAGTAGCCATCAGTGAAATTTAAATCAAAATCACAATGAGCTTTCACCTCACCCCAGTTAGAATGGCTTTCATACAGAAAACAACAAGAAACAAATGCTGACAAGGGTGTGGGGGAAAAGGTACCCTAATCCACTGTTGGTGGGAATGCAAACTGGTGCAGCCACCATGGATGAGAGTATAGAGATTCCTCAGAAATCTGAAATATAGACCTACCATATGACCCAGCCATACCACTCCTGGGAATTTACCCAAGGGAAATGAGATCAGCATATGAAATAGTTATCTGTACCCCCATGTTCATTGCAACTCAAGTCACAATAGCTAAGATATATATGGAATCAATCCAGATGTTCATCAACTGAGGACTAGATAAAGAAATTATGGTATATATACACTATGAAATATACTCAGTTGTAAAAAAAAAGTGATATCCTATCTTTTGCAACAAAATGGATGCAACTGGAAATCATTATATTTAGTGAAATAATCCAGTCCCCAAATGATGCAATATCATATGTTTTGCTTGATCAGGGATAACTAATAGAGTACCTAAAATGTATTAGAGTGAAATGGACATTTTGAGATTCAATGACTGTTTATAGTCCTTGTCTCCTCTGTTGAGGAACAGTGTTTTTTCCTTCATACTATTTTTTGAACTCTTAGTGTAGGGCTAAACTTATGATCGTTAAGTAAACTGAAAGTAGATCTTCATATAAATTAAGAATGGGAATGGGAGAGGGAGTAGGAAGAAGGTTTGGGGTGTGAGCAGGAGGGAGGGAAGTATCACTATGTTCCTAATCCTGTATATATTAAATACATGGAACTTGTATAACTTAAAAAAGTCCAAATGCCCATCCTGCCTGCCAGGCCAACTTGCTCCAGTCCCACCCTCCCAAGCCTCTTCTAGATCAGGGCTTTGCACTCTGCAATAGGAGCTGCCACAAGCTGGCTTTTCTTGGGCTGCTCACTCTGCCTGAGATGCCTCTCTTCCCACTTCAATCCCTGAAGACTGACTTACACAGCAACGCCTTCGGGCAGCCTGCCCTGACTCCGGAGCTTGAGTGACGACCCCTCCCCTGGACGTCCACAGCACCCTGTGCTCTCCTCCCCTGGCACTCACCAGGAGGCATCCTAAACTGCAGCTCACATGGCTCTGCCTCCTCCACCAGGCTGTGAGCTGAGGGTGCTGGGGTCAGGTGTTATGCATCTGCGCGTTCACATGGTGTTCACAGGGAAATATTTGTTGGATGGATGGATGGGGGGAGGGAGGTGGGCCCTGGGAAGTCCTGCTGGAGCTGGGAAGGGGAAGACAGGAAGATGGGAAATACAGACATGAAGTCAAGGTCTACTGGCAGAGAGGACAGCAGGCATAGCAGGTGTCTGTGATCCATGAGGTGGTAGGTTCTGGAGCTGAGGCTCAGGCAGGGAGGAGCAAAGTGAGGGAGGTCTCAGGTGCCCAGGAAGAGGGTGGGGCATGCTGGAGGCCTGTGTCAGGCCCAGCCCCGATTCTGCCATCTAGGAGGGGATGGCTGCAGCTGCCACGACTCGCCTGCCTCACCTCTGAATATTAAAGAAGCAGTACAAGGGGGCTTTTAAAGGTTAGTGGAAAAATGGAATTAAAAGACAATTTTGGGCAAAACCATGAACCCTATGAATACTTTTTTCATAGTATGCATTTTGCATGTTTTGAAGACCTCCTCCTCTGCCCCCTGCCATAGGTGCCTGTGATTGCATGGTCTTTCCCCCTCACCCCACTGGAAACAAACCACTCCCTGACCTGCGCAGGCAGGAGTGCCATGCAGCCCCAGGGAAGTTCTTGTTTATGGTGATGGGGTCAGCAGAGTGGTCTGGGCAAGCGGGTGAGTGTGTGTGTGTGTGTGTGTGTGTGTGTGTGCATGTATCTGTATCTGGCGAGATGGGTGTGAACTACGACAACACTTCCCAAACTTTCAAACGCACGATCACGAGGGGACCCCTGTAACTAAGGGGCTGGGGCCCGAGGCTCTGCCCTTCTGACAAGCCGGCATGGCTGGTCTGTGCAGAACGCTGGGTGGCAGAGCACCTGGAGAAAGTGGCGCCTCTCAAGATGGGTGCCTCTCCAAGGGCTCGCCCCACCATTCTCTTTGAAGATAAAGATGGTCTGCGTGAGTGAAGGCCACAGAATCACGGAAACTTTAGAAAGTCTGAACTGGCGGAGAACAGAAGTCACCAGATTTCACCAAGTGTAAGATGGTAAGCATTGTGAAATGCACCATTATGTGCATATAAATACAAACCCTGATGACGAACTTTAACACGTCATCAATCACGGGAGCACGGGGGCGCGGCGAGTTCAGCCGGAGCTTGGAACGCCTGCATCCCACACCAGAGTGCCCGATTCAAGTCCCAGCTCCTCTGCTTCCAATTCAGCTCCCTGCTAATGAATCTGGGAGGCAATGGCTGATGGCTCAAGGACCTGGGTCTCTGCCACCTGTGTGGGAGACCTGGATGGAGTTCCTGGCTTCAGCCTGGCTTACTCCCAGTTGTGGTAGAGGAGTGAAGCAGTGGATGAAGACCTCTCTGTCCCTCTGCCTTTTAAATAAATGTTTAAATGTCCTGAGTTGTTGGGCATGTCTCAGTTTCAGAGACGTGACACATGTGACTCGGAAGGGACGGGACAGGCGGCTCCATGGAAGCTGCTGTCTGCCCATTTCTCTGGGGGCTGCAGGGCTGGCAGGGGGCTGGCCGGCCCATGCTGCAGTTCCATTTCTCCTGAGAGGCCTGAGGAGGGGCTGGGAGAGCATCAACTGGCCCAGGGCGTGGTCTCTGCTGGCACCACCAGAAATGCCCAGGCAGTCCTTCCCCTCAGGCTCTGGGCTCTCAGCTGTCCAAGTTTGTATTCAGGACATCATTTTCATTCTAGCCAGGAAATGTGGGAAGTTAAAATTTTTTTTGACAGGCAGAGTGGACAGTGAGAGAGAGACAGAAAGGTCTTCCTTTTCCATTGGTTCACCCCCCAATCAGCACCGTGCTGATCTGAAGCCAGGAGGCAGGTGCTTCCCCTGGTCTTCCATGGGGTGCAGGGCCCAAGCACTTGGGTCATCCTCCAGTGCACTCCCGGGCCATAGCAGAGAGCTGGCCTGGAAGAGGAGCAACCGGGACAGAATCCGACGCCTCCACTAGGACTAGAACCTGGTGTGCCTGCGCCGCAGGTGGAGGATTAGCCTATTGAGCCGCGGCACCAGCTGGAAGTTAAATTGAATCCCAGATGGCCCTAGTTGGAGTCTTTCTGCCCTTGGCCTCTCTTGAGGGAATCAGGAGAAAAGCAACTAGTCAGTCCTCCCTGGTCCCGCCTCCTGTGTGATGAATGGCAGAACCAACAGAGCGGCAGGAGGCAGGAGGGCCTCCCCCTGGGCAGTGGTTCTCAGCCCCAAGCTCTGCATCAGCATGGCCAGAGACTGCGGGCTCACCCCAGAGACCAGAATCAGTGGTTCTGCCATGGGACCCGGGTGTTAGGGCTTTTCAAGAGGTCACTAGAAGATTCGAATCCTGTTGCTCAGTGGAGAACCTTTAATACAGTCCATCCTATTTGACAGGTGGGAAAACAGAGACCCAGAAAAACCAAGGAATTTGCATCTGGTCATGCAGTTGGCAGCAGCGGTGGGGCCAGATCCCAGTGTGCCTTTCCTGATGGTCCCGGAGGGAGGTCAGGGGAGCGGATGATTCCCAGACTCCCACATAGAAGTCGGCCTCCTTTCACGTCCATTACTATGGCCCACAGGCCTTGTCTCCCGGCATTACTGGACTCTCGGTGGACCCTCCCCGACTCCCCTGTGCTACGTGCTCCGTGCTGGGTGGCCTGGGCTGCTCTATAAAGTTTACTGGCCAAGAGTGACTCATCAGGCGTCGATGTCGCTCTCATCTGGGAATGCCCCCGGGAAAGAATTAATGAGCAGAGTAGGCTATTAAATTATACAGGAATGAGACACCCCATTGAGCCGGAGTGTTCAGGCAGGTGAGCTGCTGTCACCAGATGGAGCTGAGTGTGTTTCCAGCCCCTCTCCTGCAGCCCGGGAGGTGCTCCCATGTGCTGTCACCTGCGTCATCTCCCAGAGCTACTGCCCTTCTGCTGCGGGGCCCCAGCCACGTGGTGCTCTGGTCTCCCTGGAATCTGAACTTGTTTACTCATGTCTTCAATGCCAGCAGGCACAGTGTGATGTCTGTGTTTCAGAAGGTGGGAAGGAAGCAGAAGTAGCAGCGGCCAGGACTGAGTTAGGGCTGTCAGCTGCAAAACTTAGGGCTCTGGGCACCGAACGAGCTTTCAGTGATTTCCCAGCTTTGGGGTGCACCTGCATCCTGGGGCGGCTTGTTGGAAAGGCAGATTCCTGGGCCCCTCCTTGGGAGATTCTGATGCAGTCGGTGTGGGCTGGGGCCTGGGAAGGTGCGTTTAACCCCCTCCTCACTTACTGGGCATACTTGGCAGTTGCAGAGCATCTAGTTTAGGAAAACGTCCTTCTAAATATGGGGTGATAAGGGGAAGTGTGACATCACCTCTCTGGCCCCCAATACCTGAACTGTCAATCAAGGGGAAGGACCAATCACTTTCAGGTACTTCCTGGCTCTGTGTGCTCATTACTTCCCTGCACGTCAAGGGAGGTGATCATGAAGATGGTGACTGGAGCCAATGGGAGCCGTCACATGTGCAATCTGTGGGGGCTTCCCTCCCTCTGAGCAGTAAGGACATCTCTGTGTTCCATGCTGTCACACTGACATAGCCCAGTCTGTGATAAAGCTTTATTGCTAGCAAGCCCTGTTCTTCCTTATTTGTATTGTCAGCTGTTTGGTACCCATCTTTCTTCCTTTGCCCCTGTATTCCACCTTACCCTTTTCACATGGAACTTTTAGGGAAAATGCACTTGGCACTATATCGTGTAGCGACTAACCGCCAACCATAGAGTCTCCCAAGGTGTTGCTGGGTGGGGGAAACTCATCTCCTCTCTGGACTAGCTGTGCTGAGGGTAGGAGCGGGGTCACCTGCAGCGGGGGCCTGGTGGTCCCTGGCTGCACTGCATAGTGTGGCCCAGGTCTTGGGCCATCCTCCACTGCATTCCCTGGCCCTAGTGTCAGCTCAGGGCTCCCAAGGGGCCTGTAGCTGAGGCCCTCAGATGCTGAATCTGCCCAATCATGTAGCCCAGCAAGGAGATCCTAGGCCAGCCCAATCCAGGGGCCGTGTGAGTTGACACAGTGTTATCTGGCATTTGGGGTGGGGATGTTTGGAAGAGTATAGGGGACAGAGGCTCTTCCTGTACCTGGAATGGAGAAGTTGGGTGTACCTTGGTTTACAAATCTGAGTTTTCCAGTGAAAGCTAAGGGGTAGACATTTGGCATAGTGATTCAGATGCTACTTGGATGCCTACATCCCATATTGGAGTGCCAGGATTTGAATCCTGGCTCTGCTTCTGACTCCAGCTTCCTGCTAATGTGCGCCCATAGAGGCAGCACAGGGTGGCTCGAGTATTTGGGTCCCTGCATCTATGTGGGAGACCTGGACTGAGCGCCAGCCTCCTGGATTCTGCCTGGCCCAGCGGCATTTTAGTGACTAGCAAATGGGAAACTATCTCTGTCCCTCAACTTTAGAATAAATAAAAAATAAGATTTTAAAAGAGGATACACAATTTTAAATAAAATTGACCTAAATCTACCTCTGAGAAACCAGACATTAAAACATTCCAGGCCAGCACCGCGGCTCAATAGGCTAATCCTCCGCCTTGCGGAGCCGGCACACCGGGTTCTAGTCCCGGTCGGGGCACCGGATTCTGTCCTGGTTGCCCGTCTTCCAGTCCAGCTCTCTGCTGTGGCCCAGGAAGGCAGTGGAGGATGGCCCAAGTGCTTGGGCCCTGCACCCCATGGGAGACCAGGAGAAGCACCTTGCTCCTGGGCTTTGGATCAGCGTGATGCGCCGGCAGCAGCGTGCCAGCCGCAGCGGCCATTGGAGAGTGAACCAACGGCAAAAAGGAAGACCTTTCTCTCTGTCTCTCTCTCTCTCTCTCTCACTGTCCACTCTGCCTGTCAAAAATAAAAAAAAAATTCCAAGAATCTCTGTCGGAGTGTCTGCTATACAGCCATGGAGACCGCTGTAGCATGAATGATAATTAACAGGAAATTAATTTTAAGCAGCTAATCATGCCAATGATTGAAATTTTATAAAGGATTTTTATGTACATGAGCTTGTTGATCCTCATAACAACCCCTGGGAGACAAAGCGAGGCAGGCTGGAAGAGCGAGGCATGGGGGCTTAACGACAGACCTAGAGTTGGAACTCCAGCCTCCTTTCTGGAAGTTCAGAGGTGCAGCAGCCTCGGGAGCCTCTTTTTTGGGGGGCAGCAGTGTTGCATTGTTATTTTTTAAGCCAGCGCACTTGTGCTCAGAGCGATGGAGAATATCTCCATCTCGCGGGTTGGCACGCAGCGCCTGTCTGTGGCTCCCGCTCTTCCTGAGCAGTAAGGAAACTCCTCTGTGCTTCCTGGCGTCACTCCCCTGACCCAGCCCAGCCCGTGACAGGGCTCACTGCGGGCAGACCCTGCCTCTCCTCGCCTCTGACTGTCAGCTCTTCAGTCACCGTCTCTCTGTGGCGGCCCCGCGACTGCCTTTCCTTTTCTGCAGGAACATCTTTGGGAAAATATATTTGGCATTGTGTTTCTCATGAGCTCTACAAACGCTCACTTCCCTTGACCCAGTAATTTCATCCTTCTTGAAACCAGCCTGAGGATAGAATTAAAATTGGCCTTGCACACAGAGATGTTTAGCAGAGTATTACTTATACCTGCAAAACCAGATAAAGCAAGCCACGTGTTCAACAACAGCAGGACAATAAGTAAATTACATGTCCATTTGATAGAAATATTATGCAATCATTAAGATGACAGATACGGAGAGGACAGAAGAACCGGAGAAAGTGCTTTCAGCATCATGTTAAGTGAAGCTACCAAGCTGCCTGTCTGCGTGCTCATGACTCCAGGGGTGGAAAACACAAGAAAACAAGTCACAAAAATCTAAATGCAGAAAAGGATATCTGAACAACACATCCTAAAGCATGAATCTTGGGCTGTTTTTTGGTGGTTAAAATTGCATTATGTTTATTTTCCTGTTTGTTCTGTGCATGAATTTAGAGACAGGCTTGGGCTTGATTCACAGCCCAGTCACGTAGAACGTCTGTGGCCCGGGGCAGGTCATTACATCGCTCAGTGTCAGTGTCTTCAACTGGAACATGGGTGCGTAGCACACTTAAATGACAGGGTTATTTTTTGGGAGGGTGTGTGTGGGGGGGTGTTCAGTGAATTGACTAAAGTTAAAGACACATAGTAGAGGCTCTATCTATTGGGAAGGCCAGAATGACGAATTCCTTGTCAAGGGATGCCTGGACAAAGGTCCTTCCTCACCTTCCAGGTGTGACCAGAAAGTCATCCACTCACCTGGCCTGGGTTTATTTAGCGTCTGCTGTGTGTGAGAAGCAGTGGCTGGGGAAGGGTTTCTGTGGGCACAACATTAGGCTCAAGAAACTCAGGATACAGAGGACAGGAAACAGGAGAGCGATCGGGTTACAAAATTGAAAGAAAAAGTAGAGTAAGATGATTGCCTGAAGCCCTCGAAACAGCCTTTGAAACCAGAAATGGCATCATTCCATTTTGACAGACGGGCCCTGCGAGGGGAAAGCCCTTGTGCCAAGACCCTGCAGCGGGGACAGGCAGATCTGGGTCCAAAGGCTATGAATGGGGCCAGAAGAGGCGTCTTTGACCACGAGCTTCCCCAGCATGGCAGCCCACTCGGGCCACCCCTACAAGCAGGATCTCCCCCGGCAGAGTGATGCCCCTCCTGCCAGTCCTCTCTCTGGGGGAAGGCAGGGGCCGCATTGGTCAGGGCAGTAACAATGCACACAGTTGGGGGTTTACTAGCAAGCCAGGAGGGGCAGCAACTGGAACATTTCCAGCTGAAGACTTAAGAACCATGGCACCTTAGAGAGAATGGCTCTAACTCGTCACCACTATTGCTGGGTGGACTCTCACCCTGCCAGCAGGTGGCGAGGCTCTGGACCCCCTCAGTCATCTAACCCTTACTCAGCGGGTATGTAGAAGGGCTTTGGGGACACCCAGCCTGGTGCTAGGGTGGGTTGGAGAGTGAAAGACTCCCCATGGACTACTAGAGGAAACAATACATGCACATACCGAAGATTTTAGGCTAAAATCTCTGTCCCGTGAAACCAGGATCAGAAAAGGGAAAACCTGGAAAGCCCTTCCTTTTCCATCAAACCCAATGCTTCACTCTACAGATGAAGGAAATGAAGGTGCAGAGAGAGAAATAGACTGTTTCAAGGCCACACAGCAATGTCAACCAGGATAAAATGAATCAAGATGGACTTTTGGAGGTGGTGAGCCACCTGCTGTAATATCTGGAAACCACGACTCAGAGCTCTGAGGCTCAATTATTCATTCAACAGTTTTGGGGTACTTCTGTGGGCCAGGTCCTCTGTTGGGCATGGGGAATAGAAAGATGAGGGATACAGGAGGTGCCCCAAGATGGCCCCAGTAAAGTAGGGGACAGAGATGCAGAGAGATGGGACAGTGTTGTGTGTTAGGTGCCCTCCTGGTAACAGGTGGGAGCCTATGGAGTCTGAGAGGTCAATCAAGGGCTGTGAAAAGTGAAGTTACCAAGCAGGCCTGGAGGAACAGCTAGACAGGTAAAAGCCCAGAACCTTAAGGGAGCATGGCTTAGACATTTACTGTACGGGTGAATGATGGGGCCAATTCATGGCAGGGCTCAGCTTGGGCAAGGGCTGGATGGCGGGGATGCTAGTGTCAAGAAGTTCAGAGAAATTTATGTATGAACTACTCTGATGTCCAGCATGAGAGCCAAGGGCCAGTGACAAAGAGGAGTCCATGGCAATAACCTTGGTGCACCTGGGAAGCCTTCCTGGAGGAGGTGGCAGTTGAGCTGAGCATGGGAAGAAGTGTTAGATTTGTCATGTGAAGAGCTACAGGATTTGGAATCCTGAGAAATGGAAAACAGTAGGCAAAAGTGTTTGGAATCAAAAACCTGTAAGGCATGGTGAGACTTCTGAGTGACAGCAGTGCATCGACTATGAACCTGGGTCTCAAAGAGGCCTTGAACCTGGGTGTCATGAAACCTTGCTTTATTCTTGGGACAACAGGGAGCCACCAAGGGTGCCTGAGTGAGGGGGCAAGGGGGAGGGTCAAGGAGGGCTGAGAAATCTGACTTTCCAGATGAGCCGTGAAGAGGCCAATTAGACAAACACTATTTTCTGCCCTGAGTATTACAGCCACTTATTTCATCAATCAGACATTTTGGAGAAGGTGGTGACCCCTACAGAGACCTGGGTCCAAAGAAAGGGGCTGGTTAATTAGAGGCATTGGCTCCATGAGGCCCTGGCCACAGAGGGCCCTGCAAGACCCTGCCTGTGACCTGCATGGGCCAGTGCTCCAAAGAGGTCAATAAAGACCCTTGCTCGTCTCAGAACACACGGAGCACATTACACCTGGACAGCGAGAGCCTTCAGTGTGCTCCTGGGCGACTGCATGGGGAACGGGGGCGCAGTCACAAGAGGAATGCAGGTGTGCAATGGCCAACCACTCCAGCGCCCGAAATGGAAACCCCACTTTCCGGGAGAACCTCAGGGCCCTGAGGCTACAGAAAGCAAGGGACTGGGAATATTGGCAGTCACAGCCCAGCACCAAGCCCTAAAGTGGTAAATTTATTGGCATAAAAGATGAATAATGTCCTCTTATTATCTTTTTAAAAAATCTATAGACTCTGTGCTAGTGTCATCTCTTTCATTTATAATATTGATTACTTGTGTTTTATCTGTCTCTCCCCCTCCCCCTGGTCATTCTGGCTATAAGTTTATCAATTTTACTCATCTACAAAAAACAAACAAAAAAAGAGAAGACAAAAACCATCTTTTGGCCTCATTGTCTTTTCCCTGGTGTTTTTCTATTTCATTGATTCTGTTGCAGTCTTAATTGTGTCCCCTCGTGTACCTGCTCTTGGTTTAATTGGCTCTCATTGTCTCAGTTTCTTACAGTGGATGCTGAGGTCACTGACTGAGACTTTTCTTCCTTTCCTAAGGCAGCTGTTTAATTCTATAAAGTCCCTTTTAGTGCTGCTCTAGTAGCATGCTGTACATTTTTATAGGGTAGGTTTTCATTTTTATTCAGTTCAAAATACTTTTTAATTTTCCTTTTGATTTCTTCTTTCACCCATGGATTATTCAGAAGTGTGTTATTTTGCTTCTAGATATGTGGGGATTTTCCAGGTATCTTCCTATTATTGACTTTTAATTTAATTCCGTTGTGATCTGAAAGCACACTCTATATGGCTTGAATCCTTTTAAATTGATTGAGGCCTGTTTTATGACCCAGAATGTGGTCTACTGTAGTCAATATTCAGTGTGTACATGGACTGAATGTGTATTTTTCCGTGGTTGTATGCAGTGCAGTATAAATGTGTTAGGTCAACTCTGTGGGTAGTGTGGTTGAAATCTTTGGTATCCCGACGGCTTTCTGTCTACCTGTCTGATTGATTATTGAAGGGGGGTATCTTGAAGTCTCCCACCTTAATTGTGAATTTGTCAATTTTTCTTTGCAGTTCTATCCATTTTTGCTCCATAGATTTTGGAGCTCTGCTATTAGATGTATAAACGTTAGGAGTGTTATTTCCTCTGATAAAATGACCATTTTGTCACAACAAAAGGGACCTCTTTCTTCCTGATGACATTATTTGCTTTGATGTCTACTTTGATATTAGTATAGCATTTCAACTTTAAAGATTAGAGTAGGTGTAGACACACAGTGTGAGCAGGGACACAACACAGGACCCCAGCAGCTGAGGGCCTGAGCACCGCTCTGGAGAGTGGGGTGAGACCAGACTGCAGCACCCCATGCCACTGGCAATACAGCTATGGGGAGAGCCTGGCATGAGTCGGCCTGCAGCCCAGTGGGGGACAGATGTGCCAACTTGGGAAAAAATGGGCACTTTTCTCTCCACCATCACCCTGACAATGGTGCCCCAGCAACCAGCTGAGAGATGGTGGGCACCATTTTGTACATATGTACCAGCTGTGCCAGCTCATATGCACGTGCCCAGCAAGCAGCTGAGAGGAGATACCCAAGTCTGGCTGGGAGGACTGATGGGGGCTGGCACCCATGTAGGATTGTGAGGTGCTCCCACTCTCCCAACACATCATAAGCTCTAGTGCTCAAACTGCCTAGGCAAAACATCCACGGGCAGCTGGCTCTGGGGGCGGCTCTGCCTCTCTCTGGATGGGACACACTAGTTGGGTGGAGCATATCCTTGGCACCCTGTGACTATGGGCGCCATTGTGCTGAGACTGTGGGAACACTGATACTACATAGAGGCACAGTGTGTACCTTGGTCTCTGGGCAACCACTGTGAGTGGCTCCACACATGCTCAGAGCTCCCTGATTGACTGGGATTCCCGTGCCCACACTGAGGACTGCACAGATCCTTTGTGTGGTTTTCACGGCAGCACACATGAGTCTTGCACCCACTCTAGGATAACACCCGGGCTTTGAACACCTTGGAAGACAGGAGGTGAGGCTGTGACTACACCAACAGGACTAATCAAACCCTCCCCTCTGATAAAAAAGAGATCTACTATGCTCAATTTAGGTGTTACCCTGGACATTCACCCCACCCTTGAGCACTGACCAGAGCTCCCTGGCCACACCCAGCATGCTCTGGACATTCACTGAAAGAGCAGAATCACAGATAAGCCACAGAGGCAGAGTCCATAGAAAAAGGCACCAGGAGAAAAAGCCAGGAATCTCCACAAATGCCTAGAAACAAGCTCAGAAATTCAAGACACAAGAATAAAGAAGATAACATGATGCCCCCAGTGGAACACTACAACACTTCAATATTAGCATATGAAGAGGCTGGTGAAATACCTGAAATGTAATTCAAGAGATTAATCATAGGAGTATTCAGAAATCCATACATGATGCGAGTGAAATTTTTCCCATGAAATTGAGATTTTCAAGAGATGTAAAAATGAAATATTAGGAATGAAGAATTCAATAGAACAAATAAAAATTTCAGTAGAAAGCCTTAAAAACAGACCTGAAGAAAGAATATCTGATCTAGAAGATAAATCTTTGGAAATTATATAATCAGACAAAACAACAGCAACAAGAAATTAGAAAAACTAAAAACAGTTTTGGATCACTCTCCCCTTTATTTATTCTATCGGTTAGTGTTAGCAGACACTAGACTTGTTTATGTGCTCCCTTGGACTCTTAGTCCTTTCATTATGATCAATTGTGAACTGAAATTGATCACTTGGAATAGTGAGATGGCATTGGCACATGCCACCTTGATGGGATTGAATTGGAATCCCCTAGTATGTTTCCAACTCTACCAATTGGGGCAAGTCAGCCCGAGCATGCCCCAAATTATACATCTCTTCCCTCTCTTATACCCACTTTTATGTTTAACAGGGATCACATTTCAGTTAATTTTCAACACTTAAGAATAACTGTGTGATAATTACAGAATTAAACCAGTCATATTAAGTAGAACAGACAAAAAAAAAATACTATGAGGGATAATGTATTAAGTTGTCCATTAGCAGTCAGGGCTATGCTGATCAAGTCACCATTTCTCATAGTGTCCATTTCACTTCAGGAGGTTTCCTTTTTGGTGTTCAGTCAGTTGTCACCGATCAGGGAGAACATATGGTATTTGTCCCTTTGGGACTGGCTTACTTCACTCAGCATGATGTGTTCCAGATTCCTCCATTTTGTTGCAAATGACTGGATTTCGTTGTTTCTTACTGCGGTATAGTATTCTAAAGAATACATATCCCATAATTTCTTTATCCAGTCTACCATTGATGGGCATTTAGGTTGGTTCCAGGTCTTGGCTATTGTGAATTGTGCTGCAATAAACATTAGGGTGCAGACCGCTTTTTTGTTTATCAATTTAAACTCCTTTGGGTAAATTCCAAGGAGTGGGATGGCTGGGTCGAACGGTAGGGTTATATTCAGGTTTCTGAGGAATCTCCAGACTGATTTCCATAGTGGCTTGACCAGTTTGCATTCCCACCAACAGTGGGTTAGTGTCCCTTTTTCCCCACATCCTCGCCAGCATCTGTTGTTGGTAGATTTCTGTATGTGAGCCATTCTAACCGGGGTGAGGTGAAACCTCATTGTGGTTTTGATTTGCATTTCCCTGATTGCTAGTGACCTTGAACATTTTTTCATGTGCCTGTTGGCCATTTGGATTTCCTCTTTTGAAAAATGTCTATTGAAGTCCTTGGCCCATCTCTTAAGTGGGTTGTTGGTTTTGTTTTTGTGGAGTTTCTTGATCTCTTTGTAGATTCTGGTTATTAACCCTTTATCTGTTGCATAGTTTGCAAATATTTTTTCCCATTCTGTCGGTTGTCTCTTCACTCTCCTGACTGTTTCTTTTGCAGTACAGAAACTTCTCAATTTGATGCAATCCCAATAGTTGATTTTGGCTTTGACTGTCTGTGCCTCCGGGAAGTGAGATACTCAGCAGACTCATAGAGTGGCGGATGTCCTGAATAGCACTCTGGCCTCAGAATCAGCCCTAAAGGCACTCGGATCTGGCTGAAAAGCCCATGAGAGTATTTCAGGCATGGAAAGCCAAGACACTCTGGCAAAAAGATCTCTGTGAGTGAGATCCCAGTGGAAAGAACAGGTCTTCAAAGAGGGAGGTGCCTTTCTCTGAAGGGAGGAGAGAACCTCCACTTTGACTATGACCTTGTCTAAACAAGATAAGAGTCGGAGAACTCAAGGGGCTTCCATAGCCTTGGAAACTCATGACTGGTGCATAGGGAGATTACTGTTGCCATAAACAGGAGTGTCAATTTGTAAAGTCAACAACAGGAGTCACTGTGCACTTACTCCTCATGTAGGATCTCTGTCCTTAATGTGCTGTACACTGAGGCTTAATGCTATAACGAGTACTCAAACAGTATATTTCACTTTGTGTTTCTATGGGGGTGCAAACTGTTGAAATCTTTACTTAATGTACACTAAACTGATCTTCTGTTAAAAAAAAAAAAAAAAAAAAAGAA
Source organism: Oryctolagus cuniculus (assembly GCF_964237555.1). Taxonomy (NCBI): domain Eukaryota; kingdom Metazoa; phylum Chordata; class Mammalia; order Lagomorpha; family Leporidae; genus Oryctolagus; species Oryctolagus cuniculus. The sequence continues at coordinate 41,070,701 of NC_091448.1, read as the reverse complement.
ACTATCAATTCCCAACTTGACTCTCACTGGGATTAAACATGACAATAGGTCTGATCTGATTTCATCATCATTTAAAAAAAAAAATCATCTATTATTTTTCACTTTATGTTTCTGTGTGGGAGCAAACTGTTGAAATCCTTACTTAAGGTATAATAAGCTGATCTTCTGTATACTAAGATAATCGAAAATGAATCTTGATGTGAATGGAAGGGGAGAGGGAGTGGGAAAGGGGAGGGTGGTGGGTGGGAGGGACGATATGGGGAGGAAAGCCATTGTAACCCATGAGACGTACTTTGGAAATTTATATTCATTAAATAAAAGATAAAAAAAAAAAAAAATAAAAACAGTTTTGGAGACATATGGGATACTAAAATGACCCAGCATACAGATCTTAGGAGTTCCTGAAGGTGTGGAAAGAGAGAATTGATTAGAAGACCATATCATGCAAAACTCTCATTTATGAACAAAGATGAAATAAAGACCTTCCATAACAAACAGAAATTGAAAGAATTTGTCACCACTTGCCCAGCCTTAACAAAAGATGCTTAAGGATGTGCTACACACAGAAACACAGAAATATAGAAATATAGACATCAGTATGAAAGATGGTAAAGGCAGAAAATCTACCAGTAAAGTACAAAGGAAAATAAAAGTAAACAATAGGTATATTTATGGAAAAATGGCAGGGCCAAGTCGTTATTTATCAACAATCACCTTGAATGTAAATGGCCTCAACTCCCCAGTTAAAAGACACAGACTGACTGAATGGATTAGAAAACAAGACCCATCAGGGCCGGCACTGTGGCATAGCAGGTAAAGCTGCCATTTGCCTATCCAGATATCCAGATCCCATATGAGTGCTGGTTCTGGACCCAGCTGCTCTACTTCCAATCTGGCTCTCTGCTATGGCCTGGGAAAGCAGTAGAAGATGGCCCAAGTCCTTGGGCCCCTGCACACATGTGGGAGACCTGGAGGAAGCATCTGGTTCCTGTCTTTGGATAGGCGTAGCTCCGGCCATTGTGGCCATCTGGGGAGTGAATCAGCAGATAGAAGACCTCTCTCGCTCTTTCACTCTCTCTGCCTCTGTCTTTCAAATAAATAAATAAATCTTTGTGGGAGGGACGTTATGGGGGGGAAGCCATTGTAATCCATAAGCTCTACTTTGGAAATTTATATTCATTAAATAAAAGTTAAAAAAAATCTGAAAAAAAAGAAAACAAGTCCCATCCATTTGCTCTCTGAAAGAAATGCACCTTATCAACAAAGATACATGCAGACTGAAAGAGAAAGGATGGAAAAAGATATTCCATGCTAACAGAAAACAAGAAAGAGCTGATATTGCTATCCTAATATCAGACAAAATAGACTTTAACACAAAAGCTGTTAAAATAGACAAGGAAGGACACTATGTAATGATTAAGGTATCAACTCAACAGGAAGACTGTAACTATTATAAATGTATATGTACCCAATTACCTATAATTATCTGGTTATTTAAAAGAAATCTTAATGGATATAAAAGGAGACATAAACTCCAATACAACAGTAATGGGGACTTCAATACCCCACTTTCATCAATGAACAATTAAAAAGACAGAAAATCAACAAAGAAACAGCAGAACTAATCGACAATATAGACCTAAAAGACCTAATTGGTATCTATAGACATTTCATCAACAGTTGCAGAATACACATTCTTCTCACAAGTGCTAGACCATATGGAAAGTCTCAGCAAATTAAAAAAAATCAAAATCATACTATACATCTTCTCTGACCACAATGGAAGGAAACTAGAAATTAACAACTCAAGAATCTCGAGAATATATACAAACATGTGGAGATTGAACAACATGCTCCTGAATGAACAGTGGGTCATAGAATAACTTGAGAAATCAGAACATTTTTGAAAATGAAGAGGACAATATAAGATATCAAAATTTATGGGATATAACAAAAGCAGTGTTAAGAGGGAAGTTTATAGCAATTGATGCCTACATAAAGAAATTGGAAAGGCACCAAATAAATGAGCTATGACTGCATCTCAAGGACCTAGAAAAACAACAACAAACAAATCCCAAATTAGGTGGAGGAAAGAAATAATTAAAATTAGAGAAGAAATAAACAAAATTGAAACAAAAAATACCAAAGATCAGTGAAACGAAGAGCTAATTTTTTTGAAAAATAAACAAAATTGATACACCATGGCCCAACTAATCAAAAAAAATAAAGAGGGAGGGACTCAAATCCATAAAATTGGAGGTGCAAAAGTACATGCAACAGATAGAACAGAAATAAAAAGAATCATCAAGACTTACTTCAAATTGAGAAGCCTAGAAAAATGGAGATTCTTGAACATATACAACCCATCAAAATTGAATCATGAAGATGTAGAAAACTTAAACACACCAATAACCAAGACAGAGGTTGAATCAATAATAAAGACCCTCCCAACAAAGAAAAGCCTATGACTGGGATGGCCTCACAGCTGAATTCTACCAGAAATTTAAAGAAGAACTAATTCCAATTCTTTTCAAGCTATTCAAAATGATTGAAAGGGAAGGAATCCTCCCAAACTCCTTCTATGAAGCCAGTATCACCTTAATTCCTAAACCAGAAAAATATGCAATAGAGAAAGAACTATAGACCAATATCTCTGATGAACATAGATGCAAAAGTCCTCAACAAAACACTACCAATTGAATCCAACAACACTTCAGAAACCAGGACCAAGTGCAGTATGCATGGATGGTTTAATACTTGCAAATCAGTACATGCGATAATCAGATTAAGAAACTGAAGAAAGAAATACATGAGGAAACATTTGATAAAATACAACATCCTTTCATGCTGAAAACCTCAAGCAGATTGGGAATAGAAGGAACATTCCTCCATATAATCAAGGCAATTTATGACAAATACACAGCCAGCATCTTATTGAATGGGGAAAAGTTGGAAGCATTCCCCCTAAGATCCAGAACCAGACAAGGATGCCCACTCTCATCATTGCTATTCAATATTGTCCTGGATGAGCCATTTTAATTATAGCCAGAGGCATTCGGTAAGGAAAAGAAATCAGTGGGATACAAATTGGAAAGGAGGAAGTCAAACTATCTCTATTTGCAGATGACATGACTTTTAATATGGGATTCAAAAGACTCCATTGAGAGACTATTGGAACTAATAAAAGAGTTTGGTAAAGTAGCAGAATATAAAATTAACACACAAAAATCAATAGCCTTTCTATACTCAGAGCATGCCATGGCTGAGAAAGAACTTTTGAGATCAATCCCATTCATAGTAGCTACAAAAAATTAAATACCTTGGAATCCATTTAATCAAGGATGTCAAAGATCTCTAGGATGGAAATGATAAAGCATTAAGAAATAAATAGAAGAAGACATAAAAAAATGGAAAAACCTTCCATGTTCATGGATTGGAAGAATCAATATCATCAAAATGTCCATAATACCAAAAGCAATGTACAGATTCAGTGTGATTCCAATCAAAATACCAAGGACATTCTCCTCAGATATAGAAACAATGAATTAAAATTAATGTGGGATCTAAAATTAGTATGGGAACACAAGAGACCACAAATAGCTAAAGCAATCTTACATTACAAAAACAAAGCCAGAGGCATTATAATACCAGATTTCAAGATGGACTACAGGGCAGTTATAATTAAAATGGCTTGGTACTAGAAATAGAGGTATAGACCAATGGAACAAAATAGAAACTCCAGAAATCAACCCACACATCCACAACAAATTATTTTTGACACAGGAAATAAAATCAATCCCTGGAGCAATGATAGTCTCTTCCACAAATGGTGCTGAAAAAATTGGATCTTTGTGTGCAGAAGTATGAAACTGGACCCATAGCTTGTACACAAAAAAACTCAAAATAGATCAAAGACCTAAATCTATGACCTGATATCCTCAAATTGCTAGAGAAAAATGGGAAAATCCTGAAAGACATGGGCATAGGCAAAGACTTCTTGGAAAAGACCCCAGAAGCACAGGCAATCACAGCCAAAATTGACACATGGGATTACATCAAGATGAGAAGCTTCTGCACTACAAAAGAAACACTCAGCGAAGTGAAGATGAACTGACAGAATGGGAGAAAATATTTGCAAACTCTGAAACTAATAAAGGATTAATATCCAGAATGTATAAAGAGCTCAAGAAATTCAGCAACAAAAGAAATAATCCAGTTAAGAGATGGGCAAAAGACTTGAACTAGCATTTTTCAAAAGAGGAAATTCAAATGGGCAACAGACACATGAAAAAATGTTCAGGATCACTAGGCACTAGGGAAATGCAAATCAAAATCACAATGAGGTTTTCCCTCACCCCAATCATAATGGCTTTGATGCTGGCGAGGATGTGGGGAACAGATACCCCAATTCACTGTGGTGGGAATGTAAACTGGTGGCAGCACCAGAAGACAGTATAGGGATAACTCAGAAATCTGGCTCAGCTATTCCACTCCTGGAAATTTATCCAAATGAAATGAAATCATCATATGAAAGAGTTATCTGCACCCCCATGTTCATTGCAGCTCAATTCACAATAGCTACAACATGGAATCAACCCTGATGTCCATCAGCTGAAGACTTTATAAAGAAATTATGGTATATGTACAGCATGGAATACTACACAGGTATAAAAAAATTGAAATCCTGTCATGTGCAACAAAATGGATGCAACTGGAAACCATTATATTTAGTGAAACAAGTCAATCCCAAAAGGACAAATACCATATGTTTTCCCAGATCTGTGCAATTTACAGAGTACCTAAAAGGTAATGTTTAGAATAAAATTGATACTTTCAGATGAGATGATTTTGAATAGCCCTCATCTCAACTGTTGAGGAATAGTCTTTTCTTCGTTGTTGTCATTGTTTTTAATACTATTTGTTAAAGTCTTTACTTAGTGTAGGGTTAATCTAATGAATATAAAGTTAACTAAAAATAGATATTTGTAAAAATTAAGATTGGGAATAGGAGAGAGAGGAGGAAGAACGGTGGGGTTGTGGGAGGGAGGGAGGGTAGGATGGGAAGAATCACCATGTTCCTAAATTTGTATATATGAAATGCATCAAGTTTGTATACCTTAAACAATTGGTACATAGGTTAAAAAAAAGAGATTATAGTAAGTATGGTGTACGTGTTTCTCTTAGCTATATTTATCTTTACATTTAGAATACTTTTTCTGGGAGGTAACCAGCATAGAGTTGGGACATGCTTCTTTTTTTTTTTATTTGACAGAGTTATATAGAGTGAGACAGAGAGAAAGGTCTTCCTTCCATTGGTTCACTCCCCAAATGGCCGCTACTGCCAGCACTGCAACAATCCAAAGCCAGGAGCCAGGTGCTTCCTCCTGGTCTCCCATGCAGGTGCAGGGCCCAAGTACTTGTTCCATCTTCCACTGCCCTCCCAGGCCACAGCAGAGAGCTGGACTGGAAGAGGAGCAACCAGGACAAGAACCCAGCACCCATATGGGATGCCGGCACTGCAGGTGGAAGATTAACCAAATGAGCCATGGCGCTGGGAGCTGGGACATGCTTCTTTATCCAGTCTGGCAATCTATCTTTTCCTTGTCATGCTTACCTCACTCTTGTTCTGTGTGGTTACTGATGTGCTAGATTTAAGTCTGTCATCTTGCTAAGCTGTGTTTTACTAGCCCCATGTGTTCTCTGCCTCCCTTTCTCTCATTTTCTGCATTTTGTTGGACTAATTGAAGGCAATCTATTTTGCGGACTAAAATTGGATTTTTTTGTGTGATTCCCTGAGGAGTCTTTGTTAGCTATCGTTTTCTGTTTTTATATTTTAGTAGTTGCTGTAAGGTTTATAGCATGAACCTTTAACTTATCCAAGTCTGCCTTCAGGTGATATAGCATTCCACATACAGGATGAGAATCTTTCAAGAGTCTCTCTCATTTCCCACTCTTCGACTTTATGCAATTGCTAGCATTCATTTTACATTATATACATATATATATACATATACATATACACACACACACATATATATACATATATATATGTCATAAGCTTCATGAGACATTCTGATTATTTACATAGTCAATTATCTTTTGAGTGACTTTAAATCATAAGAAAATGTCTTCAATATTTACCAGTATAGTTACCATTTCTGGTGCTCTACATTCTTTTTTAGTGAGTCTACATTTCTATGTGGTGTCATCTTCCTTTTACTTGAAGGAAAATCTTTTGGAGTGCAGATCTGCTTGTGATAGATCTGCTCAGGCAAGGATCTTTAGCTTTTATACGTTTGAAAAGGTCTATTTTTAGAAGAATTTCACTGGGTATAGAATTCTAGAAAGATTTCCTCCATCTTCTTTCAGTACTCTATTTTTAAAAATGATTATTTGTTTGAGAGGCAGACAGCGAGCGAGCAAGCAAGAAACTTCTGTCTACTGGTTCTCTCCCCAGCTGCCTTGGCTGGACCTGAAGCCAGGAGCTGGAAACCCAGTGCAGGCCTGCCAGTGGGTGGCAGGGATCAAGCCACTGGACCATCAGCACTACCTCTCAAGGTCAGCCTCAGCAGGAGCTGGAGCCAGAAGAGGAGCAAGGCACTGAGCTCGGGCACTGCCAATACTGCACGTGAGTGTCTTAGTGCCAGGCCAAATGCCTGCCCCACCACAGCGCCTTCAGAGCCTGCTCCACTGTCTTCCCACTCACATTATTTCTGATGAGAAATCTACGCCCAGCTTACCTCCATTCCCTTGTACACAGTGAGTTACCTGTCTGGATGCATTTGTGATTTTCTCCTATGACTGGTTCTGAGCAATTGGGGTGTAGTTTTCTTCATGTTTCTTGGAGTTCTTTGAGATTTTCAGAACTGTGGGTTTATAGTTTTCATCAGATTTGGAAAGGACTTGGCCATTATTTCCTCATTGTTTTTTTCTGCCTCACATCTCCCTTCTTCAAAGACTCCAAGCACACAAGTGTTATAGGCCATAGAAGTGGTTCCATGGCTAACTGATACTCTTCATTTTAAACACTGCTTGTTCTCTGTGCTTCATTTATTTTTGTTTAATCTTCTGTGGTACCTAATTTGCAGTTAATCCCATCAGTGTATTTTTCATCTTGGACATTGTAGTTTTTATCTCTAGAAGTTCAATATATTTAAAAATATAAATTCCATGGCCATACTTTGAATATACACTATTTATAGCTATAAAGTTATATATATAATATTATATATTATTTATTAGTTGTAATTATTTTAATATCTACTTTGGATACTTCTAATGTCTATGTCTTGGTTTTTAACTGATCATTGTCCTCACATTCCTTACTTCTTTGCATGCCTGGCAATATTTGCTTGGATGCTAGGCATGAATTTTACAATTCTGGGTACTGCATATTTTTGTGTTAATATAGATATTCTTGCGTTTTGTTCTGGAATGCAAGTGAGTTGAGTTTGGCTCCTTGGAGCTGGCATTAAGTTTTGTTAGGTGGAAGTGGAGCAGCATTTAGTCCAGGGCTAATTATTCCCCATGACTGAAGCAAGACCCTTGTGGATACTCCACCCAGCATCCCGTGACTTAGGAGGGTTCCACTCTGGCTGACAGGAAGAGGCACTGTTCTCAGCTTCGAGTTGTTTTCTCACATGCATACCTTTCAGGAATCTGCTGAATTCTCAAAGAGGGGCCTCAATAGATCTTTGAGTTCTCCCCTGTGAAGTCCTGTCCTGATACTCTGTCCTATGGCCTTGAGCTGCCTTGGGTTTCCTGCCCTCAGCTCCAGGACCTCAACTCAGAGAGTCACTGGGCTCCTCCCGGGCCGCCTCCCTGTGCTGGGACCTGGCAACACTTTCATGGATATTGTCTTGTTTGGGGCAGCAATCAAAGCCTCTACTGCTGCCATCAGCTAGTCCAAGCATGGCCCAAGCCATATCAGTACCAGCCTGACTTTAATACCAGGAGCTAAGTGCCATTCCCAAGCAAAGAGCGGACCTGAGCCAGCTGTGCCTGGCTCTCCCACGTGTCATTGCCTCTCCATCCAGAGAAGAGTGATGTGGACACTTCCAAATGGAGGGACTTGCAAAGCCATTCCCCAATGGGATTCCTCAACTGCCAAGTGAAGTGAGTAGGCATTCTTGGCCCAACCGACAGGGAGAGAGGTACAGTGGCCTGCTCATGGCAGAGTCAGGACTATAACCAAAGCCTTCCGCCCTCTACTCTGGGGCTGGATTTGCTGCTTCCTCTTTCCTGCATAGCCAGGCAGCAGGCAGGGAGCTTTGCTTTCGTTCCTGAACTGTAATGACACATTCATTTTCCCACTGGGAAGAAGATGAGTAATCCACTCCCCCACTGGCAAACATGTGGGAAAGCAATGCAACAATGAATGCTGTCCCAGGCAGGTCCCCGTGCGCCGAGAAGCCCGGCGTGGAGGGTACCGTTCTGTGTTTCTTGATCGTTGCCATGGTGTGTGGACAAAATGCAAGTGTGTTTCCATGGAAAATTTCACCAGTGACGCACCCTCATTTCTGCTAAGATCAGTTGCAGAGTAGGTAAGCCCGGGGGGAAATAACCAGGAGTAAAATCAAGGCACAGATAACAGCAATGTTAGATACTTATCAGGAAGTGGATTTCTATCAGGAAATGGCTTCTTAAAAGCTTATAAAATACAACGCAGCAATTGCATCGGAAGAGAAGTTGGCATTAGAGAGACATGCAACTCCGAAATGAATTCTCCTTAATCAAGGTCTCGTTCCCTGTTGGTTATCAGGAGCTCTACATGGAGCAGTCAGAAGGCTCCAGGCCTTTGGTAGCCTATGAGCTCAGAAGGAAGATAGGGCGGTAGGAAGAGCACAGGCTCTGGAAACTGAAAGATCAGGGTTCATATCACATCTCTCTCCTTCACCAAGCCTTACTTTCCTCGTAAGATGGGCACAGAAAGCACAACTGCAAGGCTGTTGTGATGGCCCAGCCTGGGACCCAGGAATCACTCACTGTCTCTGCCTGCCGGTGGTTCAGAGTATAAGAAGGAGGCACAGCACATCAGCTATGGCAGCTCCACTCGGTGAGCTGTGGTGGTGCCGTGATTGACATCACAGGACCTCCTGGTGGAGGAGAAAACATGTATGGGAAATGGTGCTGAGGGACAAAAGGTGAACCACAAAGTCAAGTGAACAAACGGGACCAGAGATGGTCACTGGGACCTGCCTTGCCCAGAGCCCTGTGGAGAGGGTCCAGCCAAATGGGCTGTGGGTGAGCCGAGGCTAGGAGGAGGTGAAGCCATGTGTAAGCAGTGCTAGGGGCCTGCCAGAGAGAAAAAGGGAGAGGGAGGGAGGGAGAGGAAGAGTGGGAGGGGTGGAGGAGGGAGGGTCAAGACACCTGTGCTGTCTTGACACAGGTAGAGGGAGATGTTCCAATCCTGGGAGAGGATGTCCTGCTGATATGGTGATGTAGCCCAGAAACTGAGAGCACCGCAGATGAAGAGAAGAGTGGGGTTTTAGGGATTTTGGGGGCCGTGGGATGGCTAAGGACAGCTGCAATCTAATGCAACCTGGTCAACCGACCAAATCTACTGAATCCCATCCCATGCCTCAAGCTACTTAACACCATCACACATGCATGGTGGGCTGGCCTGGGGACAGGCACTGCTAGAATCAGAACCTACAGACTCGTCAATGACCCTTTGAGGGCTGTGGTCTCTGGTCCTAGGTCTGGGGACAGGAAGGGGACACCTTTTCCACAAACAACTTCAAGTGCAGGTGAAAATCTCTCTGCTTTTCCAAAAAGGGAAACTTGCAAGCTCTAGGCCTTTCCTTGTGGCTCCCGCACGTGCTGGGTGCAGGAGTGGGTCTGATAACAGCCGTCTTCAGAGAAAGACACGAGGGCCAGCTCAGGAAGGGGGCTGTCCCTGGCTGCAGGGAGCACGCCTACTCCTCCCTGTGTCTCTTTGGGAGCCTGTCTGTCAGGTGTGGGTCCACAGCACAAAGTTCCATCTACCTAGCTATGTTACACATGTCCTTCACAACTGCATAATTAATACACAAACTCGTTCTTGTTATAAATCTTCCAGGTATCCAGGAAAAGTGAAAAATCTTTCTGCACACTCAATCCTGTTCCCTTCCATTCAGCAGCTCTAGGTCTGGAAGGCACCTGCATGGAAATTTTCTGTGTGCTAAGATGCATGCGTGTGCATTTACACATGGCTTAGTGCATGGATTTTTTTTAAAACACAATTGGGATCACATTGGATGTATTATTCTGTAGTTTGCTTTTTTTTTTAACCTACCAATATGTCTTGGAAATTTCCCCCAGGAAACCTCTAAATCTTGCTTACCCAGGCTAACCACTGTTGGAAAATGCATATGCATCACTGCCTTAATTCAATCATCTTTCCGCTGGTGAACATTTCAGTTGTTTGCACAGCATTAGAAGTGGTGTGAGTTGTTTGCTCATATGAGCAGTACTATAGAGAAGATCTTCACCTTTGCTTCCTTGTGGGCTGTGTGTGCATTTCTTGAGGACTGGTTCCAAAAAGTGAAGGGAATGTGTGCTGTTTCCTGGCTTGGATCCTGCCACGTCCCCTCCCATCCCGCTCTCCTAGTTCACCCTCCTCTCAGCACCTGTACTGTCTGCCTACTCCAGAGAGGCAGGAAGCTGCTCTGTTGGTGCCCAGCCCCCTCTTCTGTGGTTCCTCTTGGTGCTCCTGCAGACCTTGGCCCCACAAGGTCTTACTGTCCTTAATCACCCAGATGCATGGGGCCTCTGAGCGCTAGCTCAGAACACGCAGCCGATAAACTGGGGAGCAATGACTCTCATTGCAGAATTGCTCTTTTGTCTTCCACAAGAGGATCTGCCAGGGGGCTTGGAGCAATCCACGAAGCAATACTGATCAGCTCTGCCATTTATTCATTCACTGATTTATAGTGTTGGGCTCTGCACTGGTGGCTGCAGAGCTCTTGCCTTCAAAGGGAATTCTCTCATTTGATGGAGCAAGATGCAAATGACTAGTGTTGTTAGGTACATTTATATTAACAGCAGCTGGCTGTGGGTAAAATGTTTTATGCTCAGGTCAAAAGAGAGGGATGGGGAGAGAGAGAGGGGTGGGGGAGGGAGAGAGAGAGAGAGAGAGGGAGGGAGGGAGGGAGGGAGGGAGGTTTTAGTGGGTAAGAAAGCAGAGGTACCTGGGGGATAGAGCAGTCTCGCAGCTAAGCGCTGAGATTTGCTAGTCCACAGAGAACGATTACTGGGGCTTTCCAGCCTGGGTGTCTCAACACAAACTAAAGTCAGGACTTCCTCAGCGATGGCTGGGCCACAGCTGTTTTCAAGGGTGCAGAAGCAGGGGAGAGATGTGAAAGAGACGTCTTTCCCAGCACCCTCCTCCCCTGCCCTTGCCAAGGCGTGTGGCAGTCTGTTGGACTGTTCATCTTCATTCATTCGTTATGGTTGATATCTCCAAAAGAGTTGTTTGTGATTATTTAACCTTCACAGTTGGATGCGAACAAGATGAAACCGTGTTGAGCCTATGTATGGAACTGTCCTCTACAGGGTTTTCCCCTCCATATTAAAAAATCACCCCACCAAGGCCACACTGTTGAGAGTTCAGAGAGTGAGCTGTTCATGAATCAAAAGCCAATGTGGTCCTGGGCGGCAGGACCCGGGCAGAGCACGGGGTGGATTATTAACTTGTCTCCTGAGTAAGATAAAGGAGAGGAGTCAATAGACATTAGTCCCCTTCCCTCTGCCTGGGTGCAAGAGAGAAAGCAGCCACGGTGAGACAAGCAGCTGGCTTCTGGTGCAGGGGCCAGAGGAGAGGCCCGTCTGCCCTGATGGGTGCTGCCGAGGGTGGGCATCAAGCCAGACACTGGACCAGGCTGGGGCTGCCAGGTGAGCTGGTGCCACTTCCAGCTGATCCCTTCCCTCATGGGTTCTATAAAAGGATGTCTCGTTTTTTAGTCCTTAGTGCTAAAGACACTGTAAATTCAGTTACGCCACATCTGAAGGCTAAGAAGAAATGAAATGGACTCTAAGTTATTGAAGTGAGCCAATGGAGATCACTCTGCAATACTCCATCCATCCATCCTCCCACCTGAGGATGATAAGATGGTATCTTTCCCCTTAAGAAGCTTACAGTGTATTGGGGACACATTACGACAGACGACACAGTTCTCGTGCAGGATGGATAGACAGATGGGCTGCCTCTCCTGCTGGACTGTATGATCTGAGAACAAGGCCTGTCTTGTTCATGCCGCATCCCTCAAGCCCACCACAGTGCCTGGCATTTAGTAGATGAGTCAGTGTGAAGTGAGCAAGTAATTGGCCAAGAAGGGGGATCAAGAACTGTGTTGTGGGATGGAGGGTGGCATGTGGCTCAGGATCAGTGTGCTGGAGAGCAGTGGTTCATAAGCACTGGGAAAGGGGAGAGCTGGAGCCAGGACGTGGGAAAGACATGAATGGGTATCAAGCAGAGGAAGACATGACAAAGTTATCTCTGTCTCTGTCTCTCTTGCACTCATGTATTCATTCATTCCATTCAGGGTAATGTATCAGGCACCCTCTTCATGTAAGGCATCATCCAAAATGCTGAGATATAAAGAACAGAGAAAGATAACAGTCATATCCTCAGAGTTCCCAACCTGGTAGAGGAGATAGATAAGTAAACAGAGGATGGTAATATTCATATTACATGCTAGAGAATCCACAGAATACACTAGGATGGCCTTTTAAAGGGGGGAGGCACATTTGAACTGAATTCTGCAGGGAGAATTCAAATAAGTTAGGTGGAGAAAGTGGGGGAAGGGTGTTGCTGGCAAGGAAGACAGCGAGCATGTGACACTCATGAGTGCCTCGCAGTGGAATGCTCAGGGTGTTGCACAGGGACGCTGGGGAAGTGGAGTGAGATGTCACTGAAGAGGCAGGCAGGGGCTGGACCAGGAGGCCTGTGACTCCCTCTGCATCTAGCGAGGGAGGGAGATGCTCAGAGCTGCATTTTAGAAAGACCACGCTGATGCAGAGAATGAGTTGGAGGGGGGACAAGACGGGCCATGGGGAGACCACTGGGCAGCCATTCTTATCCAGGTGAGGAATCATGAAGCAGTGCTGGGGTGGGAATAATAACAGCGAGTGATTTCTGGATGCTTGCTGTATGCTAAGGACTGCTCCGCAGGTGTTACGTGTGTCACCTCCGCTTTCCCTCCGAGTGAGGAACCAACAAGAACTCCACTGAGCAGAGGCAGAGAATGTGGCAAAGGTCCCACATCTAGCAAATGGAGATTTATGGGGCCGGGGGAGCAGCGATCCTGGGGCGCAGGTGTGAGGATAGGGGAGGAGGATGCGTTGAGCTGAGCTGTTGGTCCGAGATGTCCATGGGACTCCAAGATAGGGGAGTTCAGCAGCACCAGCACTGTTGGCTCTGGAGCTCAGAAAAGACCTTGGCACCTGGGAATCTTGGGACACAGTGAGCTCATACAAGGCGACAGGAGGCTGGGAGAGTGCAACAAGTGCCTCCTAGATGCAGTGCCCATCATAGAAGGGGTAGACAGGGAAAGAGCTGCTTGTGGGCAGAGAAGTGAGAGGAAGACCAGACAAGAGGGCACCAGGAGTCTCAGGGAAGGCAGAGACCACAGTCCCCAGGCTGCTGAGAAGCCCGTGTTATAACTATAGGAGTTTCCTTATCAACAAAGGCTGGGGTCAGCTACAAAGCTCCCATGGGCAACCTGGATAGTGACAAGCTTCAGTGGAGCACTAAGGGTGGTCCGGGCAGTGAAAGGGAGGTGAGGAAGCAGAGATGGGCCACACAGAACACTCTTTGGTGACTCTTTCTTAGGAAGGAGTGCAGAGGGAGAGGCTGCAGGGGAGATGGGCAGGTATGAGAAAGGATGATCTTGTCACCTCCTGAGCCTCGGGCATATTTTTATGTGACTCATTTGTAGATCCCCCTTGGGCACCATACTTAGTGCATTTGACCTAATCAACAGCTATTTTTAAAGGGGCGGGCATTTGGTCCAGTGGTTAAAATGCTGCTTGGGATGCCTGCGTCCCATATGGGAGTGCCTGGGTTCCAGTCCCAGCTCCATGTCTGATTACAGCTTCCTGCTAATGCACACCCTGGGAGGCAGCAGGTGATGGCTCAAGTACTTGGGTAGAAGACCCAGATGCAGTACCAGGCTCTGGTTTGGGTTTGGTCCATTCCTGGATGTTAGAAGAGTTTGTGGAGTGAACCAGCAGATGGAAGATCTCCGCCTGTCTTGATCTTTCTGCCTTTCAAATAAATAAAAATTAAAGGCAAAATCAACTCTTTTTAGAACACTTCTCATCCTTCCTCCAACCCTTGCTATCAATTCCACCTTGAGAAAAACAAGGTCATGCTGCGTAGGGGAAAATGGTGAGAAACTGACTTGGAAAAACCATGTAGGGGCCTGAAGTTCCTGCTTTAGAGCTGACTGGCTCAAGGGATTAAGTCTCTAAGCCAGTAGATGCTTAGCTGATTTTTATTTCCAGTCTATTGTGGGAAGTGGTGGGCCTGGTGATGGTGAAGGGAGGGGCCGTGCAGCAGGCTGAGTCACTTTCCCTCCCCATCGCCTCCCTGGGGTGGACCTGGATGCTGCCATATTGTGTGGCTTCAGCTTGGGCAGTTTGGAAGTCACAGTAGGCATGCATAATAAATTCTGTCCTCTGCCTTGAGAAAAACAACCAGGCAAGCCTGCATTTCTAATGGAGCCCATGATGCATAGATATTAAGGACCTTGGTTCTGGCTGTCAGATTGACAAATGAGGCTTCTCTTTTGAAGGCATTTAGGAAGTCGCTTTTGGAAGCTTGAGTGGAGCTGTCACAAGCTAGTGGTGGGCATCCTACCCCACAGCTTGGCCTTTTCATTCTGGGGTGAGTAGGGGATACTGTTTCTGGTGGCAAGCCACTGTGGGACTCCCTCCAAATGTTGCAAATGTGGCCAACCCAAGCAAAAGACAAAGCTTAGGCATGCTTGAAGTCCACAGGGCCCAGACATCCTGCCACAGATCCAATTGGGTGGCTGGGATCTAAGCATCGGTGTTCACCTTTATTTATAGCCCCAGACAGGCTAAATGGGGGCAGCTGGTAGGTGCAAAAGGTGACTATAGGCATTCTCACGGCACCTGGTTATAGCCCAAGTGAGTAGCCAACACAAAGTCTGAGTTATGGGGTGGCCCCATGCTGGGAGTGGGAGGGCTTCTGGGGGATAATGGGATGCCTCTGGCTGGTCACTTCCAACCCTGGCCTCCCCAACACAGTTCTGAGAAGGTCAGCAATAAACTCAGGGCCGTGCGGTCCAGGACAGTGAGGTTAGGAGGCCAACTGACCACTGAGTCTGTCCACAGTCATTCCTAGGCCCACCGATAAGTAGAAGCAAGGTGACTGAACAGATGTTTGATGAATACATGACAATCATTTAGAAAACAAGAACCACCATCAGGCTCTCGGAGGATGGGGCAGGAGATGATGGAAATCTGTGAATCATGACTGGGAGTTCACCACGATTAACAATCACTGGAGAGACAATAGCAGAGGAAACTCTACACAAATTGGAGGAACACAGTGGATCTACGTGGAGGACAAGGATGCACACAACTTAGGACCCCAGCAGCCAAGAGCCTCTGCACCAGCATTGGATAGTGAGGTGAGACCAGACTGCAGCAGCCCAAGCCACTGGGGAAAAATCTGCAGGAAGAGCCTAGAGGGAATCTAGTTGGAGCCCTGTGAGGGATAGTGTATCCACCAAACCAGAGGAGAAAAAACAAAGAGGGGGAATGTTTTCTCTCTCCCTGATCATCCTGCAAAGGCATCCTGTAACAAACTTACAGAGAGCAGGCACCATTTTGGACATATGTAACAGCTGTGCCAGCTCATGTCTGCACCTAGCAACCAGCCAAGTGGAGACTCCTGAGTCTGGTGGGGAGACCAGACAGGCGGCTGGGGCTCGAGACTGTGGGAAGCTGGTGTGCTGGGACTGTGAAAACACAGGCTGTGTGGGAGGACCCGGGGCATGGCTGGTGCTGTGGGCAGTCACTGTGGGAGGCATCACATGATCAGGGCTTCCTGGTTACCTGGTGAGGGACATTGCTGGGGAATCTTAGCTTACACTGAGGACTGCATAGATCCTTTGTGTGGTCCTTGGGACAGAACAGACGAATATTATACCCACTGGGGCTAGTGCTCAGACACTGATCACCATCAAGGAGAAGAGCTCAGCTGAGCTGAATTACTTCCCTTCTGACTGAAAAAAAAGAGAGAGATTTGCCACACCATACTTGGGTGTGTACCTTAGGCATGCCCTTAACCCTGAAGAACTGAACAGAGCTCTCTGGCCACACCCACCACAAGCCTGTAGGGAGTCACTGAAAACAGACAATCCACTTATCTACAGAGCCATAGTACAACGAAAAAAGCCCCCACAGCAGATAAAACAAAAGAAGAAACCAACGAATATCTCTACAAATGCTGAACAACAAATGAAACAATCCAAGAAACAAGAATAAGAAAAACAACATGGTGCCCCCAAAAGAAAATAACACTTCAATACAAGATTATGAAGATGATGAGATAGAAGAAATGCAAGAAATTGAACTCGAAAAATTGATGATAAGAATACTTAGAAGCAATAAAAAACAAACACATGAACTACTGAAATCCATGCAGGACATGAAAGAAAATCTCTCTCATGAAAATGAAATCTTAAGGAGGAATCAAAAAGAAATGAAGAATTCAATAGAACATGAAATTGAGATATTGAAGAGAAATCAAAATGAAATGAAGAATTCAACAGAACAAACAAAAATGCAGTTGAGAGCTTTAAAAACAGAATTAGTGAGGCAGAAAACAGAATATCGGACTTAGAAGACAGAGCACAGGAAAGTATACAGTCAAAGAGGGATTGTTTAACTTCTTCCTTCCCAATTTGTATACCTTAAATTTCTTTTTCTTGCCTAATGGCTCTGGTTAAAACTTCAGTACTATTTTGAATAGCAATGGTGAGAGTTGGTGTCCCTGTCTGGGACTGGATCTCAGTGGAAATGCTTCTAATTTTTCCCCATTCAATAGGATGCTGGCCATGGGTTTTTCATAAATTGCCTTGATTATGTTGAGGAATGTTCCTTCTATACCCAATTTGCTTAGAGTTTTCATCATGAAAGGGTGTTGTATTTTATCAAATGCTTTCTCTGCATCTATTGAGATAATCATATGGTTTTTCTTCTTCAGTTTGTTAATGTAGTGTATGACACTGATTGATTTGCGAACGTTGAACCATCCATGCATACATCTTTCTAATGTGTTGTTGAATTCTATTAGCCAGAATTTTATTGAGGATTTATGTGTCTATGTTCATCAGAGAAACTGGTCTGTAATTCTTTCTGCTGTATCTTTTTCAGGTTTAGGAATTAAGGTGATGCTGGCTTTGTAGAAAATTTTGTATGATTCCCTCCCTTTCAATTATTTTGAATAGTTTGAGAAGAATTAGAGTTAGTTCTTCTTTAAATGTCTGGTAGAATTCAGCAGTGAATCCATCTGGTCCTGGGCTTTTCTTTGTTGGGAGGGCCTTTGTTACTGATTCAATTTCTGACTTGGTTATGGGTTTGTTTAGGTTTTCGGTGTCTTCATAGCTCAATTTACATAGGTTGTATATGTCCAGGAATCTATCCATTTCTATAGATTTCCTAGTTTGCTGGCATACAACACTTTGTACTATTTTCTGATGACTCTTTCTATTTCTGTTACATCCCCTTTTTCATCTCTAATTTTATTGATTGGGTCTTCTCTCTCCTTTTCTTTGTTAGTTGGGCCAATGGTGTGTCAACTTTGTTTATTTTTTCAAAAAACCAGCTCATATAGGTTTTAGGAGTTCCTGAAGGCATGGAAAGAAAGAAAGGAATCGAAGGCCTTTTTAAGTGAAATAACAATAGAGAATTTTTCCAATTTGGAGAAAGAAAGGGACATCCAAATACAGGAAGCACAGAGAACTAGTAATAGACATGACCAGAGAAGATCTTCACCATGGCACATTGTAATCAAACTCTCCACAGTAAAACATAAAGAAACTATTCTAAAATGTGCACATGAGAAATGTCAGATTACTTTCAGAGGGTAGACTCACAGCAGACTTCTCATCAGAAACCCTACAGGCTAGGAGAGAATGGTGAGATATATTCTAAGGCTTAAGAGAAAAAAACTGTCAACCCAGAATACTAGAACCTGCAAAGCTCTCATTTATGAATGAAGGTGAAATAAAGACCTTCCATAACAGAAACTGAAAGAATTTGTCACCACCTGTCCAGCTCTGCAGAAGACACTTAAGGATGTGCTGCACACAGAAACACAAAAACATGGTCATCACCACGGAAGAAAGTAAAGGAAGGAAAGAAAAAAAGGCAGGGCAAAGTCGTTGCTTATCAATAGTCACCTTGAATTTAAATGTTCTGAACTCTCCAGTTAAAAGACACAGACTGGCGTAATAGATTAAAAAACAATACCCATCTATTTGCTGCCTACAAGAAACACATCTCACTAACAAAGATGCAGACAGAAACTGAAAGGATGGAAAAACATAGTCCATACAACATAAACCAAAAAAGAGCTAGGATAGCCATCTTAATATCAGGCAAAATAGACTTTAACACAAAAACTATTAAAGAGACAAAGAAGGACACTATGTAATGATTAAGGTATCAACTCAACAGGAAGACTGTAACTATTATAAGCGTATATGCACCTAAATACAGTGCAGTTGACTATTTAAAAGAAATGTTAAGGGACCTAAAGGGAGACATAGATTCAAATACAATAGTAATGGGGGATTTCAATACTCCACTTACAGCCATGGACAGATCAACCAGACAGAAAATCAGCACATAAACAACAGAGTTAATTAACACTATAGGCCAAATGGAAAAACAGATAACTATAGAGCTTTTCATCCTACAGCTGCAGAATACAAATTCTTCTCACCAGTGTATGGAACCTTCTTTAGACTGACCACCTGCTAGGCCATAAAGCAAGTCTCAGAAAATTCAAAATAAATTGAAATCATACCATGCCTCTTCTCAGACCACAACACAATGAAGCTGGAAATCAGCTACTCTGGAAACTCTAGAACATATGCAAGCACTTGGAGACTGAACAACATGCTCCTGAACTAACAGTGGGTCATAGAAGAAATCAAGAAAGAAATGAAAAAATTTCTGGAAGCAAATGAAGATGACAATACAACATATCAAAACTTATGGGATACAGCAAAAGCAGTGTTAAGAGGAGTTTGTAGCAACTGGTGCCTACATCAAGAAATTGGAAAGGCACCAAATAAAGGAGCTATCAATGCATTTCAAGAATCTAGAAAAACAACAGAAAACCAAACCCAAAACTAATAGGAGAAGTGAAATAATTAAAATTAGAGAAGAAATCAACAAAATTGAAACAAAAAACATAAAAGATTAGCAACATGAAGAGTTGATTTTCACAAAAATAAACAAAATTGACACAACATTGGCCCAATTAATGAAAAAAAGCAGAGAGAAGACCCAGATCAATAAAATTAGAGATGAAAAAGGAAATGTGGGGCTGGTGCTGTGGCGTAGCAGGTAGAGCCACTACCTGCAGTACCAGCATCCCATATGGGTGCCAGTTCTAGTCCCGGCTTCTCCACTTCTGATCCAGCTCTCTGCTGTGGCCTGGGAAAGCAGTAGGAGATTGCCCAAGACCTTAGGCCCCTGCACCCACATGGAAGACCAGAAGAAGCTCCAGACTCCTGACTTTGGATTGGCATAGCTCTGCCATTGCAACCAATTGGGGGGTGCACCAGCGAATGGAAGTGCTCTCTCTCTGACTCTCTTTCTCTCTCTGTGTAACTCTGACTTTCAAATAAAATAAATAAATCTTTAAAGAAAAGAAAAAGGAAATGTAACAACAGATGTCACAGACATAAAAAGAATCATCGGAAATTACTACAAGGAGCTGTATGCCAACAAACTGGGAAACCTAGAAGAAATGGATAGATTCCTGGACACATACGCCTACCTAAATTGAGCCATGAAGACACAGAAAACCTAAATAGACCCAATACCAAGATGGAAATTGAATCAGGATTAAAGACCCTCCCAGCAGAGAAAAGCCCAGGACTGGATGGCTTTGCTGCTGAATTCTACTAGCATTTAAAGAAGAACTAACTCTATTTCTTCTCAAGTTATTCAAAACAATTGAAAGGGAGGAAATCCTCCAAAATTCTTTCTATGAAGCCAGCATCACCTTAATTCCTAAAATCAGAAAAGATGCAACAGTGAAAGAAATTACAGATCAGTTTCCCTGATGAACATAGACACATAAATCCTCAATAAAATTTTGGCCAATTGAATCCAACAACACATCAGAAATATCATTCACTGGGACCAAGTGGGATTTATCCCTGGTATGCAGGGATGGTTCAATGTTTGTAAATCAATCAATGTGATACACTACATTAACAAACTGAAGAAGAAAAACCATATGATTATCTCAATAGATGCAGAGAAAGCATTTGATAAAACACAACACCCTTTCATGATGAAAACTCTAAGCAAATTGGGTATAGAAGGAACATTCCTCAACACGATCAAGGCAATTTACGAAAAACCCATGGCCAGCATCCTATTGAATGAGGAAAAATTAGAAGCATTTCCACTGAGATCCAGTCCCAGACAGGGACACTGACTCTCACAATTGCTATTCAACATAGTCCTGGAACTATTGGCCAGACCCATTAGGCAAGAAAAAGAAATCAAAGGGGTTCAAATTGCGAAAGGGTAATTCAAACTATCCATATTTGCAGATGACATGATTCTATACATAAGGGATCCAACAGACTCCAGTAAGAGAGCATTGGAACTTATAGAAGTTTGGTAAAGTAGCAGGATATAAAGTCAACACAAAAAAATTCAACAACCTTTATGTACCCAGACACTGCCACAACTGAGAAAGAACCTCTAAGATCAATCCCATTCACAAAAGCTACAAAAAAAAAAAATCAAATACTTTGGAGTAAATTTAACCAAGGATGTCAAAGATCTCTATGATGAGAACTGGAAAACATTAAGGAAACAGATATAAAAAAATGGGAAAATCTTCCATGTTCATGGATTGGAAGAATCAATATCATCAAATTGTCCATACTTCCAAAGCAATTTACAGATTGAATGCGATACCAATCAAAATACCAAAGACATTCTTCTCAGATATAGAAAAAAATGATGCTGAAATTCATATGGAGGGACAGGAGACCTTGAATAGCTAAAGCAATCTTATATAACAAAAATAATGCCAGATTTCAAGACATACTACAAGGCAGTTATAATCAAATACGACTGCTACAAAAACAGATGGATAGACCAATGGAACAGAATACCAGAAATCAATCCAAGCATCTACAACTAACTTATATTTGACCAAGAAGCTAAAACCAATCCCTGGAGCAATGACAGTCTTCAACAAACGGTGCTGGGAAAACTGGATTTCCACATACAGAAGTATGAAGCAGGACCCCTACCTTACACCTTATACAGAAATCCATCAAAGATAGATTAAAGACCTAAATCTATGACCTGATACCATCAAATTGATAAGGGACATTGGGGAAACCCTCCAGGATATTGGCATTGGGAAAGAGTTCTTAGAAATGATCCCAGAGTCACAGGCAGTCAAAACGAAAATTCACAAATGGGATTACATCAAATTGAAAAGCTTCTGTACTGCAAAAAAACACTCAGCAAAGTGAAGAGACAACCAACAGAATGGGAGAAAGTACTTGTAAATAATGCAACTGATAATGGCTTAATAACCTGAATATATAAAGAGATAAGAAAAACAACAAAACAAGCAACCCAGTAAAGAAATGGGAAAAGGACTTAAACAGACATTCTTCAAAAGAGGAAATCCAAATAGCCAATAGACATATGAAAAAATGTTCAGGATCACTGGCTGTCAGGGGAATGCAAATGAAAACTATAATGAGGTTCCACCTCACCCCAGTTAGAATGGCTTTCATACAGAAATCAACAAACAACAAATGCTGGCAAGGATGGGGAGAAAAAGGTACCCTAACCCACTGTTGGTGGGAATGCAAACTGGTAAAACCACTATGGAAGTCAGTTTGGGGATATCTCAGAAATCTGAATATAGACCTACCATATGACCCACCCATCCCACTCCTGGGAATTTATCCAAGGGATATGAAATCAGCAAACAAAATAGTTATCTGCACCCCCATGTTTTTACAGCTCAATTCACAATAGCTAAGACGTGGAATCAACCTAAATGCCTGTCAACTGAAGACTGGATAAAGAAAGTATGGGATATATACTCTATGAAATACTATACGGTGGTAAAAAATGAAATCCAGTCATTTGCAACAAAATGGATGAATCTGGAAAACATGATACTTAGTGAAATAAGCCAGTCCCGAAGGGACAAATACCACATGTTCTCCCTGACCTGTGATAACTAACAGAGCACCTAAAAGGCAATCTGTAGAAGTGAAATTCACACTTTGAGAAGCAATGACTTAAACAGTCTTTGTTTTGACTTTTGAGGAACACTTTTTTTCTTATTGGCGAATGGGACTGGGAATGGGAGATGGAGGGGGAGGTTGGTTGGGAGTAGAGGTGGGAGGGAGGGTATGGTGGGAAGAATCACTATATTCCTAAAGTTGTACTTATGACATTTGTACTCATTAAATAAAAGGTTTCTTGGGGGGAAAATGGCTACTTTAAAAAAATAAATAAAAACAAAATAGTTATTTCCAAAAAAAGAAAAAAATTCACTGGAAATCAGGGACAAAGGGTCTATCAATGAAGATCGGGAAGTCAGTGCCAGACACTTTGGTTTTGTGCTTGCACCAGGTGCACAACCCAGATTTGCACATGCACAGGTATCCTCTCACCCATTTAGTCCTCCAAAATTCCAGAGTTCTGCCCTGCTTCTCTCATCTGTTCATCCACTCTCACCTACACAGATCTGGCTTCCAGATCCGCCATCTCTGGCCCTGACCCTGTTCACCAGCTTTTGCTTGGGTTAGGGTGTCTAAGCTGGCAGCCAGAAATGATAAGATGTTATCATCTACAACAGCTTAGCTCAACAGCATCAGGGAGAAGGAGGACCCTGGGTGCAGATTTTTATGGGAGTTTAGGGTGTAGCATTGGGCTGTCCATTCATTTTTTTTTTTTGACAGGCAGAGTGGACAGTGAGAGAGAGAGAGAGAGAAAGGTCTTCCTTTTGCTGTTGGTTCACCATCCAATGGCCGCCACGGCCAGCGCGCTGCAGCTGGCACACCGCGCTGATCCGATGGCAGGAGCCAGGTACTTATCCTAGTCTCCCATGGGGTGCAGGGCCCAAGTACTTGGGCCATCCTCCACTGCACTCCCTGGCCACAGCAGAGAGCTGGCCTGGAAGGGGGGCAACCGGGACAGAATCCGGTGCCCCGACCGGGACTAGAACCCGGTGTGCCGGCGCTGCAAGGCGGAGGATTAGCCTAGTGAGCCGCGGCTAATGTCCATTCATTCTTTCAACAATGTACATCTAGTGAGCGCATGTATAAGCAAGGCACCAGGGTGCAGAATCTAAAAGACACAATCCTTGTCCCCGGGAAGGGTGAGACAAGGCTGATGGAGGTGAAGGAGGGCCGTCCTTGCGAGGTGTGTGTCAGGAGCAGTGGCCCACGGGGAGTTTCACATCTCCTAGGGTGTGACAAAAAGTGCCCAAACCCCCTTGATTCTGTGAGTCTCCACAGCCAGGGTCAGGCCTTGCTTTTGTACACTTTCCCAGCATATCCGGTACTCAATGATTGTTTGCTGAAAGAAGGAATAAATGAAGGTATAATGTGTTATGTGGAACAATTGACTGCTCCTTGGAGGGTGACAGGAAGGGACAAGCAAGGTGTTCCCTAGAGGCATGACCACTGAGCAATGTCCTGGAGGTATGAATAGGTCTTTGTCAGATAGCTGAGACAAGGAAGGTACAGTGGGCAGAGGGACAGTGGCTGCAGTGGCACAGAGGCAGGCGTCAGGGCCTGGAGTGCCCGGTACATGGTCAACCACGGGCAGATGCCGAGGCTTGAAGGTGGCCAGGGACCAAGCTGCATGGGGCCTTGGGAACCACCCTAACGGGTTTGGATTTGTGCACATTACAGGAAGCCCTGGGACGGAAAGGTTTCAATTTGGGTAAGATGTGGCCACTATGTGGGCTGAGGAAGAGGCACTACCAAGGAAAGTAGCCAGAGATTCTCTTTGAGAACTCTAAGGCTGCTATCTATCTAAGGCTCCTTACAACTGGGGCCCGGGGCCAGCCTCCCAGAGCAGGCATGAAGGTGGGAACCAACAGCAGTGAGAGCAGCAAGTGGGTGCAAAACCACTGCTGGCCAAACTTTCAGATGATCCCTGTGTCCATGAGAGAATGCAGGCATGGACTCCCCTGTTATTGAATCAAATCCTATTCTACAGATGGGAAAACCAAGGCCCAAGGCAGGCACAACCTAGCCAAAGTACCATGGCAAAATCAGAACTAGAATCCAGGCCGTCGGTCTGGTTTGTTCTCCACAGGATGGGCAGACATGTTTCTTTGGGGTAAGAAAGTACTCACCAGCCAATCCCTCCTTGGATTAGCTCCCAGCATCATCTCCCCAGAGGCTTTGCCTGAGTTCCAATGATGCAGTGTGGTACAGCAGAAAGAACATGGGCTTGGGACCCTGACAGATTTAGGCACAAAGCTCAGCCCTTCTGCTCCCTTAGCGATGGGACCTTGAACAAGTTACTTAGCCATGAAGTTCTGTCATCTGGAAAGTAGAGCTAGCTATACCTCCCTTGCAAGGCTGTTGTGAGGAATCAAATGAGACAGTGTACGTCAAGGTGTCTCTGCTGCCTAGCGATTGGCAGGTAGCAAGCACTCAGTTATTAGCAACTGTTGTTATTCTTCTACCCCTGTAGGGTTCCAGTTCTGCTCTCAGCATGTGATCACACTGCCAGTCTTGGGGTGGTGGCCCTGGGACTCTGCAGGGGCTTCTGTAGCACCTGTGAGCTGGCTGCATAAGGGGCATTTTTCAGGTTATCCAGGAAGGCAGGGATGCACCTTGGCCTAATTGGGTTTAGGGCAAATGCCGATTTAAAACACTGCAATGTCTGCCCTGGGTGACAGCCTGTGTGTGTTCTTCTAGATTATAGAATAAAAGAAAATAAACAGAAGTGTGTGTGTGTGTGTGTGTGTGTGTGTGTGTGTGATGCATGGGTGGCATGATTTTACCATGTAAAGAACGTTCCCATTCACGGCACAATTCCCCAAGTCCCCACTCCTGTTAGGGCCCTGGCTGCAGAGTCAAGTTTCCTAGCATGAGTTGTGCCAGCCTTCCAGGAGAGGGCTTCCCGCTCCCCAGCATCTCTCACCCTTGGCCTTCTTGCAAGCTTTCCTTGAGTTTTGAGCTGAGACAGCAGAATCTTGGACTGAGAGTGACACGGCGCTTATTTCATGGATGTGCCCCAGGCTATGGGAGGCACTGTGATTTAATGCACCACCAAGAAAGAAAACCACTCTCCATCGTAATTGTAAGATGTGATTGACTGTAAAACAAGTCCTGATTTCAGACGTGAAAATGTGAAAAAAATAACTGCTTCTTACAACCAATGAAAAACAGTGGTTGAGGACCATGGTCACTGGGTAGATTAGCACAAGAGCAGAATGAGAACATACAAATGGGTGTCAACCTCCAAATTATATGTGACTTCACGTTCTTTTCTGTTATAGAAATTGGTAGTCTATAGACTCTGTGGGGGACAGCGACTGGGTCTGTTTTGCTCATTACCTTGTTCCCGTGGCTTCACTCACAGTAGGTCCTCAACAAATAAGTGCTGTGTGAATAAGCAAAACACAGCTTTGCTATAAAAGATATGGAAAGCTCAGAAAAAGATAAATCATTCATAATTCCCCCCACAGTGGGTATTTTGGCTTATTCCTGTCAAGTCTTATTTCCTATGAATGTGCTCTTTTATATACATGTAAACATAACGTATTATTAGGTTTAGCTCTGGGATGTGTTTTTGTATTTCTCTATTAATATGAATGAAATGATGAAGTGAGATGATGCGGAAATGCTTTGAAGACTGTAAAATGTTTAACAAATATCTTATTAGTCATAATAATCATAGGAGGACTGGTATGAATGGGGCTGATTTTCTGAGAACACACTTCAAAGCAAACAATGAATTTGCCCTGTGAAGCTAATACTTCTGTCTCCTCATCCTACTCACCACGGGGAGCCCCTCTCTTCATATTGTCCAAACAGAGGCTTCAGGCTTCTTAGAAGCCATCACTGCCAATTCTCACCCGGTCCAAAAATTCTTTCCCTATCACTTGTAGGGGGTGGGTAGGGCTTGGGGGAGGAGTAACCACATTGCTCAGGCTGCTGAAAAGTATTGGCCCAGGGAGCACCACCTCTTTTCCAACCTCTACTGGCCGGACAGGGAGGAAGTCACACTTTGGGCTTCAAAGAATGTTTTGCCCTTACTCTGCTCAGTAACAGCAATGTAGGCACCAGGGAGCTATCAACACAAGGGAGTCACTCATGAGCATGGTAGTAGGGACATTCAGCACACCGCAGAGTCAGATTTGCCTTGGGTAGCTAACCTAGTCGAAGAATTCATCTCCCAAGTTAGCAGTCTAACCCCTGCATGGCCCTTTGAAGGGAGGCTGGCAATGACTCTCCTGGACCACACTCCAGCTGGACTCCCCCGAGCCCTCCTCTTGATGAGTCCTTGGCTTTGCCTATGAAGACGTGTGTGAACAAACCATGAAGCTTGACCCTGTCTCCCAGTCTCTGTGTGAGTACGGGAGCCAGACTTCCATGAGCACCGGCTAGCAAACACAGAACGCTGTTCTGATTTTTTTGAGTGATCTCCATTTCCCTGACTTCGCTCAAGTCCCTGCCAGCCCCCTTCCTGCCACAGCAGTCTGTTGCTGATAGGAATCTGCCCTTAGCACTTCAACTGCTGTCCAGCATCGCTTGCCTTTGATAACCCAACTAAGCTGATAGCTTGGGCTCCAGGCTCACCTAGTGTGCCTGGCCATCTGTGTGCCTTTAACTGGGTAATCCACATTCCCATTCTTCCTGACCCCCAACCTGCCTTGTGCCTCTTCTTTCTTTTTTCTCAAGGACACATTTTCTGGTTGTACCATTTGGTTCCCAAAATGTACCTCCAAGGCACCCCACTTATGTGTCCATCACCTGCCCCAATATCTGGTCCAGGCCAGGCTAACTTTCTCTTGCATGCTGTAGCAGAAGCTGAGCTTGGCCATTGCCAACTGCCCAGGCATTGTGAACAGGGCACAGTCAGGGAAGCCTACACTGTCAGTGCTCTCCCAGGGGTTAACAAATACAAGGATAGTTCACTTACACGTCCATAAACAGCTTTGAATGTGGAATGTCATTTTGCAACCTGAACAAACAGCTGTGATCAGTACAAGGTGTACGATGGTGTTTGAGCCAAACGTGAAAGCCCAGCTGAGCCCCCACCTTCCACATGTACATGGTTCCCAACTGCACTGTCACGGTTCCTGACTTCCCAGCTCACGCCCTGGTGCTGGCGCCTGATTTACTGCCCGAAGCCTCCCACAGCAACTGTCTTCCACGGCCTGGCTTAGGACTCTTCACAGGGTCCTGGTCTCTCTGGCTTTAACTCGAGGCCAACCAGACACGAACAGCTGGAGATAAGGGCAAGAGACAGTGGGCATGCCTCTCGGCAGTCTTGCCTTGAGACCTCCCGTCTACTCAGAGCTTGCACAGGTCTCCCTCTCAAGATGGGAAACCCACTTCAGACACGATGTGGTGCCACTCCGCCTCCACCACCAGCCAGCAGCATGGATGTGGCAGTCCTGGCTTCATGGTCGTGCCCATCTCCAGGGTGACCTCAGAGAGAGCAGGCAGGCGCCCGTGCATGCGGGTTCAGGCCACTTAAACTCTGTGGCTGGGCGCCATGCTGTCATCCCCCTTCTTCTCTAGGCTCCTTCGGATCACAGTAACATAAGCAATGAAGCTGTTAAACCCTGCTTAGCAGTTTCCCTTAGCATCCACTGGCATGAAACACAAAGTTATTTCATCAACATGCATAGAAAGTCTACTGTGACAGAATGTTCTCGAAATAAAAAAAAATCTTCAACCAATTCAGTGAAGAAGAAAATGAGCTGGTTTTTCCCTCCCAGCCAGTTTTCAGAAACAAAGGTGGTACAGGAGGTTACCCATCCTCTTTCTCTGAGCCCAGCTCCATCCCAGCCTCCCAGGAGGATTCAGAGCCTGCCAGCAAAGGGGATCTCATTTTTTCCTCCTCGTATCTCTGCAGGTGGTCGGGGTAGGCTGAGCCCAGCACACTTACCCTCTGCTCCTGTGTGGCCACGAAGGTCTGGAACCCTGGAGCCACCCCGAAGCCCAGCTCTTGGATGAAAGGCGGCTCAGACTGACTGTGGATCTGAACTTTCACTCCTGCTTCAAACGTCGTCTCCTCTGAAAGAACACAGTGGGGACAGAGCCGGGGGTCAGCCACACATGGGGGGACAGAGCTGGGGGTCAGTCACACATGGAGGACAGAGCCGGGGGTCAGCCACACACAGTGGGGACAGAGCTGAGGGTCAGCTGCACAGACGTGCACGGAGCCCTGGGCTTGGAGAGCACAGAGGGATGTTCAAAGGCCACGTGCTGCACAGGTGGAGGTCCCCAAAGACGCCTCCCTCCCTGCCTCTGGGAGCTGTAAGGATGTCACCTTACACAGCAAGGGACACTGCAGATGCTTGGGGTGGAGCAACGATCCTGGATCACACCGGTGGGAGCCGTGTCATTACAGAGCTCCTTACTGGGGGAGGCAGGAGGACCAGAGGCAGAGAGAGGATGGGAATGTGCCGTGCTGCTGGCTTTGAAGATGGAGGAAGAGCCGTGAGCCAAGGGATGCAGGCAGCTTCCAGACGCTGGACAGGCAAGGGCATGGATTTTTCTCCTACAGCCCCCAAAAGGGACACAGCCCTGCAGACGCCCCGGTCTAGGGAGGGAAGGCGTCAAAAGAAAAAAGAAAAGTCTAGGGAATCCCATTTCAGACCTTGGGCCTCTAGAATTGCCAGATGATGAATGTGTTTTCAGCCACTCTAATTGTGGTCGTCTGTTAGAGCAGCAGTGGGAAATGAATTTGAGCCAGCCAGGCCCACCGTCTGCCTCAGCTGGCAGATCTGTGGAGTGGGATTATGAAGCGAGTCATGCTCCTTTATCTGCCAACTTCTCTGCTCAGTCAGGAGTGGAAGGAAGGGCATCGGGCGGAGGAAAACACGACGCAGCACAGTGGGAGTACCACACAGGGCTTGCTGCATACCAAGGCACCCACTCCTTGCAACCAAGAGTTTCCCTCCTTTGTTCCTTTCGGAATAGAAATGGCCTCTGGCAGTGGGAGGTGGCAAAGCCTGGCTCATGGTGGAAATGGCACTTGGGGGATTGCATTGGTTTTTACCAAATTTCCCTCTGTCTTACCCTCTCCGAACGGCTATAGAAGGAGCTTTCCGAAATGCAAGCCCCGTGTGGCTCTCTCCCTTGCATATCAGCAACCCAGGCTCTATTGCAGCCTTGCTTTTCAACACTCTGCTTCAAGGCACTGCATGGGTGCATTCCTGGCCCCTGTTCCTAGGTGCATGCGCACCGGCTCCTGTCTGGAATGCCTGCCTGTCTTGTCTCCCTATCTCCCTTCTTATCACTGCAGATTCTGCCTCCCAGTCCCAGCCACAGCAGCTCCTGCTCCTGCTGTTGTCTCTTCCACATCTGCCTGCTGGAGCCTCAGCCACACCCTGACAGTCTCTCTGTAGCACCCTGGGGCCAGGTTCTTGCCCTTCTCTCTCTCTCTGGCTCTCTGAGCCCCTGCACAGGGCCAGGCCTAGCAGGCACCCAGGGGAAATCTAAGGAATGAATGAGTGGGAGATTTGTGAGTCGAACCTCACTCATTTATTAATGGGCAAGGCCAATCTGGAGTCCAGATCAAGGTGTGTTCTAAAAGAATGCTTTAAAAGAGAAGCAGGAGAGGCTGGGTAAATGCGGGAAACAGGAGAGCCGAGCCAGGCGGGATGATGGGGCCCAGGGTCAAGGAGGGAGGACGTGTCAGCCCTGGGGCCACAGCTGGGGGAGGGTCTGGGGACACACTAAGCCTGGGGCACAAGAGAAAGGGTGGGAAGCAAGGGCGGGGCCAGTTATGGAACATGTAGGGGTCGCTGGCTCAGACAGGGCTCTGGAGCTACGTGAGGTTTCCACGGCCAGGGGTGCCTGGCAAGACAGGTGCAGTGGGTAGCCTGTGCCCCAGGGAAGGACAGGCAGGGTTTCCATTCTAGACAAGGAGTCCAGTGGGTGATACAGGGTTTCAGGAAGAGACCCTAGGTGAGGAATCCCTGCAGATAAGGTTTCCTAGAGTGGGATAGGCTCCCAGCCAACCCATGCTCGACCCCCTTCCCTCCAGCAGTGTCAGTGGCTCTGCAATCCCTCTCTCACTCCCTCCCTTCCTTCGAAAGGCAGAGTGACAGAGATGGGGGAAAAGACAGACAGACAGACAGACAGACACATACACACACACACACACGTCTTCCAGTCACTGGTTTACTCCCCAGATGCCCCCAACAGCTGAGGTTGGGCCAGGCTGAAGCCAGGAACTACATCTGGGTCTCCCACATGGGAATACTTGGGCCATGATCTGCTACCTCTCGCTGTGGGCATGAGTAGGAATCTGGATGGGAAGTGGAGGCAGGACTTGATCCTAAGTGCTTGGATATTGGATGCTGTGCTACAATGTCTGCCCCTGTGCTGCAATTCCTCCACCCAGGTCACCCTGTACGCCTGTGGTTTGCTGTGGCTCTCTCCCATACACGGTGAATTCTCCAGAGAATAGACTGTGACCTATTCATTCCGGTGCCTCCTTGCCTAGCCTGTGTCCCGGGCCACAGGTGGAACCTTGGAGAAGGCCTCCGATTCTGGAGGAGCCTTTCAGGGGAGGGAGGATTGTCAGGGCGGGGGTGCGGTGGGGATGGGGCAGGGTAGAGTGATCGGCCTTCAGCAGCTGTGTTTTCTTTTCTTTTTTCTGTTGACAGGTAGAGTTATAGACAGTGAGAGAAAGAGAGAAAAGTCTTCCTTCCGTTGGTTCACTCCCCAAATAGCCACTATGGCCAGTGTTGTGCCGATCTGAAGCCAGAAGCCAGGTGCTTCTTCCTGGTCTCCCATGTGGGTGCAGGGACTCAAGCACTCCCGGGCCACAGTGGAGAGCTGGACTGGAAGAGGAGCAACCAGGACTAGGACCCTGCGCCCATATGGGATGCCGGCACCGTAGGTGGAGGATTAACCAAGTGAGCCACAGCGCCGGCCCAGGAGCCATGTTTTCTAAAGTCTGCCCATGCCAGGGGTTGTTGGGGGTGAGGATCCCCAAGAACAGGCTTGGGTGGGGGAAAGGAGAGAGCATGGGGGTGATATGGGGACTACAGGCTGCCTGGGCTGGGAGAAATGGGGATGCATTCAGAGGGCTGTGGGAGGGATCAGGAAAGGCGCCAAACTTGTTTTTCCCCACACTGGCTGGCGCTGTGTGCCTGTGACATGATGGAGCTTCAGAAACCTTACGCCCAGTAAGACAGATTCAGAGCAGCCGACCTGTGGTTCATAGGGAGAAACCAGATATTCAGCCCTTGTTTTGGGAATAATTTGAGTAATGGGCAGAACAGCAGGGCTGGTCGCCTCTCCCTGTTTCAACTGCCCAAGTTAAACATGTTGAAACCACCTATGGCCAAGCAGGTATCCCACATCAGAGGGCCTGGTTCTGGAGTCTGGCTCTGGCTCCTGGCTCCAGCTTCCTGCTGATGCAGACCCCAGGAAGCAGAGGTGAGGGTGCAAGTAGCTGGGCTCCTGCCATTCATGTAGAGACCTGGATTGAGTTCCTGGCTTCTGACTCTAGCCCTGGCCCAGTCCCTGGACATTGCAGGTCTTTAGGGAGTGAATCAGTGGGAGGTACTTTTTTGAAGATTTATTTTAAAGGCGGGGGTAAGGAGAGGGGCAAGTGGCTGCAACAGCCAGGCCTGGGCCAGGCTGAAGCCAGGAGCCAGAACTCCATACGGGTCTCCTGTGTGGGTGGCAGGGGCCCAAGCACTTAAACCATCATGTGCTGCCTTCCTAGGTGCACTAGCAGTGAGCAGAGTAGCTGGGGTGAGGACTGGTGCTCTGATATGGTATGCCAGTGTTGCAAGTGGCAACTCAGCTTGCTGTGTCACAATGCCAGCCACAAAGTCAGCATTCTTTCTAGCTTATAGGGAGTGTGTTTTATGTAGTATATGCCCTGGTTCATAGCTCTGGAGGGTCTGAATGGGGCTGAAGAATGGGAGGATCTGCTTCTTGTGATATCCCCCAAGCCTCTGGTACAGTGATGGAGCAGAGCTTAATAAACAGTTGGGACTGGCTCTATGGCATAGTGGGTAAAGCCGTCGCCTGCAGTGCCAGCATCCCATGTGGGCGCCAGTTCGAGTCCCAGCTGCTCCTCTTCCGATCCAGCTCTCTGCTATGGCCTGGGAAAGCAGTGGAAGATGGTCCAAGACCTGGGCCCCTGCACCCACGTAGGAGACCAGGAAGAGGCTCCTGGCTCCTCACTTTGGATCAGTGCAGCTCCGGCCATTACAGACAATTGGAGAGTGAACCAGCAGATGGAAGGCCTCTCTCTCTCTCTCTGCCTCTCCTTCTCTCTGTAACTTTGACTTTCAAATAAATAAGTATTTAAAAAAATAGTTGCTGAATAAAGCAAGTAAGGGTGGTGATGGGGGGGGGGCGAGGGACAGGTCGGGAGGCTGTGCCTAGTGTTTCCTGCCCACTGCCTGGCTGCGAGTCACCAGTCCCCACGTCTCGGAGGTCCTGCCCTGCTGACGTGCAGGTGGGGCTATATGCACAACATTCCCCTTCACTGGGACCCCCCTATGTAATTTGTGGGTCCCAGTGTAAAATGCAAATGTGGTGCCCATGGTGGAAAAAACCTGTTGTTAAACAACAGATTGTTAATAATTTATGAAAATGAACATGATGTTCTTAAGAAACAGGAGCATTTCAAGATGGCCATGACAGCATTAAACCAGGTGTGTGGCCCTTCTGAGCACGGGGCCCTGTGTGACTGTCCTGATTCGAATCCACCCTCGTGCTGGCAGAATTGTTCAGACCTGCACATTACTCTCATTGCCGAAGGCTCCAGCACGGAACTCCTTCAAGGAAGGCAGGCGCCTGGTGCGGTGAAGGATTTGTTTATACTTTGCCAGCATCGGGATTCAAAGCTCCAGAGAGCGAGTGAGCGAGCAAGGATGGAAAGCTACTACAAGCGTAGTGTTTGGAGCCGCTGTTAATTGAGACCATGCTGAAACCCAGACGGCTTAACATGAAAGCGCAGTCGAGAGGAGCGAGGCGCTGCAGAGTTCAGCCAGCAGCAGCTAGCTTCTCCTGGCACATCTCAGGCGTGTGGCCAGGGCGGGCGCAAGGTGTGCTCTACCTGGGGAGGCCTTTGCTGCATGTGCAGAAAGGGTGTGGGGGGGAGACAGGAGCGATGGGCAGACCATGGTGGGGCAGGGAAAGTGCCCCGCAACAAAAGCAGCTTAAACCTTTAATCTTCAGGAATTACAGGACACAGGTGGAGGAAATCAACACTGGAGAGAAGTAGGAAGGAAGGCATCTCTGAAAGCCTGGGGGATTTGCTAGGCTCCGGCAGGGGATGTGCTGATCAGAGGGCTCTTGTTTCGGACAAAACTGACTCCCTACCTGTGGCTAGTGTGGGGGCCCTGACTGAGCGGGTAGGGGGAAGGTCAGCCCTGTGCGGGGTGTCTCACGGTGCAGAGGGGTCCTGGGCAAGATGACTTCTGTCCACACCCCCCCCCC
This sequence comes from Oryctolagus cuniculus, assembly GCF_964237555.1. Taxonomy (NCBI): domain Eukaryota; kingdom Metazoa; phylum Chordata; class Mammalia; order Lagomorpha; family Leporidae; genus Oryctolagus; species Oryctolagus cuniculus. The sequence goes on along the minus strand of NC_091448.1, from coordinate 41,036,778 downwards.
CCCATTCCTCTCCACCATGCTCTCTGCCTGGGAAGTCTGCTTCATCACGGCTCCCCTGATCTCTGGGTTCTGACTGGGGTCAGTCACGGGAGAAGAGGTGCAGGCCATGCTGCGGAGTCTCTCCATTCTGTTGGTGGGGTCCCTGTGGGAGACCCCGCCTCAGGGGTGGGGTTGGGGGGGGTCTGTCCATATTGCTGTCTCTGGGCTCTGAGCATGCCTCCTTCCTGCTTCCCCTGGGGGTGGTGATGGCTCTCCCGGCTCCCAGGCCAGGGTGGCTGCACCACACCAATGGCCTTGCTTACACCTTTCTGAACAGTCTTCCGTGAATCTTTTTTTTTTTCTTGACAGGCAGAGTTAGTGAGAGAGAGAGATAGAAAGGTCTTCCTTCTATTGGTTCACTCCCCAAATGTCTGCTACGGCTGGCGTGCTGCGCCGATCCGAAGCCAGGAGCCAGGAGCCAGGAGCCAGGAGCTTCCTCCTGGTCTCCCATGCGGGTGCAGGGCCCAAGCACTTGGGCCATCCTCCACTGAACTCCCGGGCCACAGCAGAGAGCTGGACTGGAAGAGGAGCAACTGGGACAGAACCGGCACCCCAACCAGGACTAGAACCCGGGGTGCCAGCGCCACAGCGCCGGCCACCTTCCGTGAGTCTTTATGGGCACCTCCCAGTTGGCAGGTCCCACAGGCCCTCACTTGACCTCTGGGGAGAGTCTCCCCTGTGGCACCGTTCATTGTGTTTGAGCTCCCTGAGGTATGGAGACCTCACTCCCTGAAGAGAGTCGTTTTCAGCCTCTGACACTGCTTGAAGACCACCTGCCTGCAGATTTTATCTCTGGTCTTAGCTCCACCTCCTTCCCACTATGCACCCTGGCAGGGATCGCCCAGGGTTAGAGCACCCCTTTCCCAGAGGAGCCAGTCACACTGAGACAGGCAGAAATGCAGGCCTCTTATGCATGAAGAGCAGACCCAGAGAGCTGGGGACAGCCGGTTAAATGCCGGAGCTCCGGGGGTGGGCAGGGTGACCTCTAGCAAGTTATGTGATCTCTGGGAGCCTCGCACTTCTCACTTACCAGATGGGTATGAACAGAATAATGGGTCCTTTTCTGTGGGACCTTGTGAGGCTTAAACGAGACAGCCTAGTTAGCCTGGCTGATTGCTAGCACTTAAGCAGAACCCAGTCATTTGCAGTGTTACCACCATCATCACACGTCAGGATTTCTGACTCTCTACAGAGTCCAGCTGTGTCAGCTGCTGTTGTACACTCCTCTTGGCTCACGCGGGTCCCTCCAGCTGGCCTGGCCCTTCTTCTCGGCTTTTGTTTGGTTAGCCTCAGCCCAGTCTTGCTGTCCCCACCTCCTAGCAGCTTCCCCTCCACTGGGTGCCCCAGCATCTGGTACTTACACTGTTTTCCCCCTGGGTTCTAACTCTGTCTCTCCATTAAGGCAGAGGGAGAGAGGGACAGGGAGAGGGAGGAAGGGAGCAAGTTCCCGGTGGGCGGGGCGGGGCAGGGCAGGGGAAGACTGCTCTGCAGGGGGTTCCGCTGTCCTTGCTCTCTCATCCCAGAGTTCAGGGGAAAGCTCACAAGTGTGCCAAGGACAGGGGTCGGGACCAGCCACTCTAGTGAGGAGCTTGCCAAATGCAGTCGGAGTCAACTACAGGCACCATCTTGGTCCCCAGGGACATGCAGGGAGGCCCAAGGCCGGGGAAGAGAGGCAGGGAAGTACATCAGGGTAGGCCTATGTTTGACTCCGGTTTGACTCCTAGCTCCACATTGAAGACCTGTATGGTCTCAGGCCAGTTATTCTGCTTCTCTAAATCTTAGTTTCTTCTTTGTTCAAAGATAAGTGATTGGGGGAGAGGGCTGGTGTTGTGGCCTAGTGGTTAAGTTGCCTCTGGCATGCTGGCATCCCCTATGGGTGCTGCTTTAAGTCCCAGCTGCTCCACTTTGGATCCAGCTCCCTGCTAATGTGCCTGGAAAGCAGTGGAAGATGGTCCAAGAGGTTGGGCCCCACTCCTACCTAGGAGACCTGGGAGGAGCTCCAGGCTTCTGCCTGGCCCAGTCCTGGCTGTTTTGGCCATTTGGGAAGTGAATGAGCAGCTTGAGGATCTTGTTCCTCATTCCTCCGTCTCTCTATAACTTTGCCTTTCAAGTAGGTAAAATAAATGTCTTAAAAACAAAAGAGGGCTGGCGCCATGGCTCACTTGGTTAATCTTCCACCTGCAGTGCCAGCATCCCATATGGGCACCCGGTTCTAGTCCCAGCTGCTCCTCTTCCAGTCCAGCTCTCTGCTGTGGTCCGGGAAGGCAGTGGAGGATGGCCCAAGTGCTTAGGCCCTTGCACCCGCATGGGAGACCAGGAGGAGGCACCTGATCCTGGCTTCGGATTGGCGCAGCACCGGCCATAGCGGCCATTTAGGGGAGGATGAACCAACGGAAGGAAGACCTTTCTCTCTGTCTCTCTCACTGTCTAACTCTACCTGTCAAATGAAAAAAAAAAAAAAAAAGCAAGTCAGGGCTGATCTCTAGGATTACTTTAATTTCTACATTTCCATGAGCTGAGGGCCATGCACCACATCTTATTTTAATCTGCAAAACAGATGTATTTAACAAGCAGCTATTTGGAACTCACATCAAGTCAGAGAGACTGATGGTTCTCCAGGCACAGAACACACAGGGTGCTGCCTGTCTACAGCCGGACCCTGTGTGCCTCGTCCTCCTCTGCCCCTCCCCAGGGAGGTGGCTGCCCTTGGTGAGAAAACCAAACCCAGCTCACAGTTGGGCAAGCTCATGCCTGATAGCTCGCAAGTGCCATTTAGAGCTGAGCGAAGCCACAGGAGGAAGGAAAATCAGCACTGTGTCCCCGCAGGAAAGGCCTGTAACTCAGGAACTGCTATCAGCCGGACTCAGTGTCCCAGAGACCTGCTTATTGCACTGTTAAGGGTTAACCTGTTACATCATGAGGCTTAGAGGACAAAGTCCAGGGAAGCCCCTTGTACCTACCCGGTGGGGTGATACGCCCACAATGGAGAAGAATATAGTTCATGTTAGGTCTTGCTTATGCAACAGGAAGTAGGGCTACATTTAGGTTCCTGCTAAACAGAATACTTGCAAAACAGGAGCCAGTGTTATGGCACAGTGGGTTTAAGATGCCGTTTGCAACACTGGCATCCCACATGAGTGCCAGCTCAAGTCCTGGCTGCTCCACTTTCAATCCAGCTCCCTGCTAATGCATGCATCTGGGAAGCCAGGGGAAGATGGCCCACGTGCTTGGACCCTGACACCCAAGTGGAGACCTGGATGAGTTCCAAGATCCTGGCTTCAGCCTTGGCCAGCCCCAGCTGTTGTGGCCAGTTGGGGAGTGAACCAATGAATGGATGATCCATCTCGATCTCTGGCTCTCTCCCTCGCTGTCACTCTGCCTTTCCAATAAATAAATAAGTAAATCTTTTTTTAAAGGACAAGATATTTGCAAAACAGATGATGGTGCAGGCACTCCATGTGGAGTGGAAGATTTGTCCCAGAGATTCTTTAAGTACTGAGTTTCCTGGTGCATCCAGGTTCAGAGATGAGAAATCCCAGGATAAGAAGGCTGCTGCGCCTGGGCGGGTGACAGGCAGATGGGAGACAGCAGCCTTGGAAAGGTGTCAGGAAGTGCCACGTCTCGGAGATGACGGGGCAGGTGCGTGATGATCACGCTTCTGCTTGTAACGTGTCTGTTTACACACGCAGGTGGAAGTTAGGCGAGTGGGTCACGTGGTGTGCATACGGCGAAGAGATACAGAATTCAGGGTCCTCCGGAGCAGCCCTGGAGTCACAGCAAGGTCTTGTCCTGGAACTTTCTCCATCAGTGGATGTAAAAAGCACCACAGCTTTCCTGCACCGGGAGGTCTGAGCACTACTCTGATGTGAAGATGACATCCCCAGGCTTCCAAACAGTGGTCCAGACGGAGCTTCTTAGACTCGACCCTGCACACGCGTCACCTGGGGGTCCTGTGGCAGAGCAGCCTCAGGCTGGTGCCCAAGACTCTGTGGGTCCAGCCAGCTTGCGGGTGTTGTCAGGCTGCCAGTCCGGGACTCCCAGGTGGAAGCTAGGGCTTCCCACAGGCCCATGTGAGCCGGCCTCCATCTGCCTCTCCAGCCCCAGGTTTCAGCCGCAGGGCCAGGAGCTCCCGCCCGCCTGGCACTGCTGCTGGCCTTTGTTGCTCATTTGTCTCCCTCTGCTTGGGACTTCAGCTCTCCATGGTGCCACATCCTCCCCTAACTCCCACTCACTACCCAGAAACCTGGCACACCTGCCTGGGACGAGGACCAAAGGCCACCTCCTTTCTAAAACCTCCCTCGAGATCTCTTCTTCCAGATCCACCCTCCCTCCTTTGCTCTCTCTAGCTTTTCTAGCTGTCATAGCCCTCGAGGTCTTCTCTGACCAGGCTGCAAATGCCTGGCACAGCTCAGGCTCCTGGCAAGAAAGCTGTGGGGTGAATGTGCTCCCATCCACCCTGTACAAGGAGCACTCAGGATGCTGCTTAGATCGGAAACTCTTTGGAAAACCTGAACTGGGCCCCACATCTGTATCACTGGAGTGCCTGGCACACTGTAGGTGCTGGGTGGAGATTAATTACAGAGGAAGATTTTTACAGCTCTGACACTGGCTCTGTTTCACATGCTTCCAAGCTGCTCTCCTCGGATGGTTGCCCGGCTGGCTGCTGGTTTTAACCAGATCTCATATTGTCTGCGTAGCGCTTAGCTTGTGCACTAAGCAGGCTTCCCAGGTTGCTTCTGCCTGCTGAAGAGATACCTGCCTCTAGTGGTGCTTCTGATTCATGGCATCCTCCCTCCAGGGTCCATGAGCACCTGTGGAGACCAGCCCCTGTCATGCGGCACAGAGATCCCACAGTGAGGGCGAGCAAGGTGGCTTGGCTAGCTCTGCATGTCCCTGCACTCTTGACTCTTAGAATTCAGGCCAGAGCCTGCTCCTCTTGTTCTGGGGAGGTCCTTAGGACCTGGCACCGTGACAAGAGTATTTCCTGGGAGCAGAGATGTTAGGGAAACCATAGCAACCATCCGCATCCACTCTTGCCATGTTCCATTTCTGATGGGGGTGAGGGGCGGTAGGAAATGTGTTACCCTTGATAGCTGCTCAGGCCTTCCAGCTATGCTCAAAATTTATGATTATTTTTAATTTTTATTTTTTATCAAAGCAATATATGTACATAATTTACAAAGCCAAATGGTACTGCAAGGCTTCTAATGGAAAACATCAGTTTCCTGCTCCACCTCTGTGTGCCTCGAGAGGCCCAATCTCACAGGCAGAGGCTCACAACCATCTGAGCTGCTTCTTCCAGGATCTGCTCTCGTAGTTCCATGCATACACACTGCTCGATGGGTCTTTCTTGGTTCGAGGACATTTTAGATATCGTCTCCTGAATTCCTTCCCTGGAAGACGAGGATGCAGGCTTAAGGGGGAAGTCTCCTGCCACAATTCCTGCAGGTGAGGGTAGATGGTGCTTTGAGATCAGCACCCGCTTCCACATAACCACGGCTCTGGAAGTGTTGTCTGCACCCCTGCCTTGCCACTTAGAGCATGCTTGGTATCTTCCTGGTGAAACTACTGTGGTTATACTGCTTCACCTTGCCGGCTTGTTTGGCCTGCCAGGGCCCTGTCACCAGCAACCCAGGGCCATAGGACACCTCTTGGGACAGTGGCCAGGGCCACTGGGGCCAGGCCTGCAGGAGTCACCGTCTCCCGCTCCAGTCTGATGGCTGCTCTCTGGGCCCCTGCTTGGCTGTCATCCTGGTTCTTCTCTTCTTCCTCCTCTAGGAATTCTTAGGCCAGAGCCCCCCATGTCGCAATCTCACACAATCGTCTTTCTTGACTGACTTTCTCATCTTCTGTTAGCTTCCTGAAAAAGTTTACCTGGAGACACATTGTGTTTTGGAAGCAAATTCTACCCTTCCACATCACCTGTAGCTTGCTGGAATGGAATTCTGTCTTAGGAAAGGAAGATGGACAGTTGTAGGCATCGTGCCATTCCCTGGGGCTCTGACCACACCTGTTGGGAAATCCCGAGTCATCTGGATTCTGGATTCTAGGTATGTGACTTGTTTCCTCTCTCTGGAAACTCTTTTTTTTAATTATTTACTTGAAAGGTAGTTACAGAGAGAAAGCAAGCTTGATCTTCTATCTGCTAGTTCACTCCTCAAATGGCTGCAATGACCTGGGCTGGGCTAAGCGGGAGCTGGGAGCCAGGAACCACATCTTGGTCTCCCAAAGGGGGGGCAGTGCATACCCTGCCGCTCTCCCAGGTGCATCAGCAGGGAGTTGGATCAGAAGCAGAGTACGTGGGATGCAAGCCAGTGTTCTGATATTGGACACAACACAGCCAGTGGCTTCACCCTCTACACCCGATGCCAGCCCCACCCTCTGGAAACATTCAATATTCTCCCTTTATGTCAGTCAGCTTGACTCTTGCAGGGCTGTGTCTTGGTCTGTTTTGTTTTTGTTTTTTTTGATGCATGCAATATTTTTAAGTTCTGATATTTTCTTTTTCTCTGAATTTTCCCTTTTTAGTAGCATCTTGTGCTTGTGTGTATGGATGCCGTATCATCTCTTATCTCTATTGAGAATTTTAATTAAAACATTTTGATGTTTCCTTCTGCTTCTGCATTTATTTCTTATTAAACACTTACATAATGCCTAATATTATCAAGATACTTTTCTAAGCACATCATAAATATTAACTCCTTTCAATCCACCAACCAACAACCCTATAGCATAGACAATATTATTATTCCCACTTTAGAGGGGATGAAACCAGTGCTCAGAGGTTGAGTAAGTTGCCCAAGGTCACACAGCGGCTATACCACACACAGGCTAGGTGGTATAGCCGGGATGTGAGCCCAGGCAGTTTGGCTCTATAGCTTGTGCTATGGTCCATCATCTCGATTTTCTCCAAGTCCCTCCCTCCCTCCCTCCCTTCTTAGCTATCTAGCTATCTGACAGGTAGAGTTATAGACAGTGAGAGAGAGTGATACAGAGAGAAAGGTCTTCCCTCCATTGGTTCACTCCCCAAATGGCCACTACTGCCGGAGCTGTGCCGATCTGAAGCCAGGAGTTAGGTGCCTCCTCCTAGTCCACCGTGCGGGTGCAGGGGCCCAAGCTGAACTGGAAGAGGAGCAGCTGGGACTAGAACCTGGTGCCCATATGGGATGCCAGTGCCGCAGGTGGAGAATTAACCAAGTGAACCATGTTGCCGGCCCCGATTTTCTCCAAGTTTCTTTGTTGTCTGGCTTTGGTTCCTTTCCTGTTGGTGGTTTCTCTGAAGTAGCTGGCTCTGGCTGCTCAGCCCTTCCTTGTGTGGGCGGGGCTTAGCAAGGGACTCACTCTAGGGCACCCTCACCAGGCCATTTAGTTTGAGGTCTGCTGTCATCATCTGGGGGTCTTCCCCCTTGGGCTTTTCCGTTTCCCCAGAAGGGGAGTCCCTGTACCTGTGTGGAGGTGGGAAGGGTGGGGGAGCCTGGCCGAGAGTCTCAGCCTCAGCCAGCAGCACCCCACGCCAGCTCCCCAGTTTCTGTACAGCGTGCTGTCCATGCCCTCTGTGGGGCCTGTTCTGCCCAGGTCCACTGCCTGCCTGGTCTCTTTGTGGGGAGAGATACTTGTCTGGTTGCCTCGGGCCAGGGAATGACATCTGGGGTCCTGAACAGCTCCTTTTTCCGACTGGTAACGGAATCCTCCTCGTTTTAGTGCTACCTCTCAGTCCGGCTGCAGCGGGAGCTGATGCCTCCGATTTCTCATCTTCTCTGGGCTTCTAAGGTAGGAGCCACTTGGCTCCCCCAGGGCAGGCTCTTATTTCTCAGCCTATTTTGCCGAGTCAGTCACCGCTCATCCACTTGGTCTCTGTCAACATTTGTTGACAACTACGGACTTTGTCCCAGAAGGTTTGTATGTGTAACAAAGAAAGGAAAAAACCCTCCTTGGCTGCTATTGAGGTGGGGCCTGTGGTGGGACCCTCCCACCCACACATCTGCTTGGTGAGGTGCCCCAGGTTTGATCAGAGGCTGAGACCCTCGGCTCTGGCGCTCCACAGACCTCCCACGAGCTCCCTCCACTGCCTCGGCAAAAAGGAGGCAGTGCTTAGAGTTGGACAGACACAGCTCATGAACAGACACCTGCTATCCAACGGTGTTCAAACTGGGCTCCCTGCAGACTGAGCGCGTCTCGCGGACGCTCTGGGGCGGCGCCCGAGAACAAAGGAGAAGGCAAACTGGTGCCCCCTTTTCCAGCTGCTCCGGAGCTCTGCTTCCACCTGCCTGGTGTGCAAAGACGGCGCTCAAGCTTTCATTCCACGTGTGATCCCTCTCTCAAAGGAGAACAGAGCAGAGGACGGCAAAGGACGCCAGCACAGACCTGTCATCAGGCCGCCAGTGCGTTGCCCCCATCTCTTTTCTCCCGCCATCACTGGGGCAGCGCTTTCACAATCCCGCTCGGAACTTTAAAGGAATTTAGTGGCGGGAGCGTTGCTTTTGGGTTCTGATCCTGGTTTTGCCCTGACTCACTGTCTTCACTAGGTGTGCATCCTTGGGCAGCTGACTCAACCTCTCTGGGCCCCGCTCCTTCCTCTTCCCACGGTGCTGACCCCGGCCAGTGAGCAGCGTCCTGGGAAGACGCCCAGGACTGCTCGTTAGTGTTAGTTTCTCCCTCGCCTGGGCTCCTGCAGTTTGCACGAGTCCAGCAGTTTTTGGCTCTCTAAACACATATTTATTGCTCCAGCATATCAGTCCAAGAGTCCTGAGCTCTTGGGCCCTATGTTTCAGTGGAAGGGGACAGGTAGTAGAACTTAAGTAAATCCCGTGGTATGTATGAAGGGAACATGTCATAGGGACAAGGCAAAATCGAGCAGATGAGGGGGAGAGGACTGAGGCAGGGTCTAATTTTAGATAGGGCCGTCAGGGTTGGGCTCACCGAGAAGGTGCCATCTGAGCGAAGGCTGGACACAGGGAAGCCATCAGCCATGCAGATGTCGGAGCAGGGAGAGTACTGGGCAGAGGGAAGCGTGATCGTGATGCCCTGAAGTCAGACTGCAGTCAGGAGGCCGAAGCGGGTGGGCTGCTTGCATTCCATAAGGAATGCCTGGGTGTGAGTCCCAGCTCCTTCCCGTTTCCAGCTTCCTGCCGAGGTGCGCACACCCTGGGAGGCAGCAGAGGATGGCTCAAGTGTTTGAGTCCCTGCCACTCCAGTGGAAGACTTGGATTGTGTTTCTGGCTCCCAACTTTGGCCTGGCCAACACTGGCTGATGCAGGCACCTGGGGATTGAACCACCGGACAGGAGATCTCTCTCGTGTGTCCATCTCTGTCTTGGCCTTTTAAATAAAATGAAAAATAAGTAAATTTAAAAAACAGTAAAGGAAGCCAGTGTGGCCAGAGGCAGGTTAACAAGGTGGGGTAGCGTGAGGCCGCAGAGACCGGGGGAATAACAGGGCCAGGGCTTTGTCCCTATCGGAACATTGGCTTTAAAAACAATCCCCCCTTAGAAGATGTCGAATGTTACATTCATGCTTCTTTAACATTGGAATTTGGGGAAATCAAGGCTGATTATATTTCATAAAAAAGTGTGTTTTGCATTGGAGTGAATGAGGAATGAAAGGAGGGGAGAAAGAGAGTGCCTTACTTGTGGTCTTGCCAGCATTTAAACCTGTCCACTTAGAGCTAGAGTTCCTTAGAGAGCTCCCTGTACACTGATCCAGTTTCCTAAGATGCAACCCCCTTGCCACATACAAACATGCTAGTTCCCCCAGCACAGCCATTCACAGGCCTAGCCGCTCCACAGAGGCCCCTCGGGACTCCTCCCCTGTGCCATTCACCCAGGGTCTGCCCATGAACCCGCTCCCCTGCTCACTGCTGATGGGCCCAGGGCTGGGCATGTGACTAAGCTGAGCCAATGATCTCCTCCTTTGTTTTTCTTTTTGCTGCATCAGTGAGATAGTTACAAAAGTCCCGTGCTGGTGGTAGATCAGTAAGCTATACAACTGGGGGTCTACAGGAAACCATGTGTGAAAATCATGTGTGTGTGCACATGTGTGTATATTCATATGTGTGCATGCATGTGTATATGCCTGCACGTGCTTGTGTGTGTAAAGGCTGCATCTAGTGAGAATGAAAGGGTCCTGGAGAGGAGAGGCGAGGGGTCCCAGGGCACAGCAGCCCTTGGCTCCTGTTGTGTCTGGCACCACGGCCTCCCCCTCCCGCTGGCTGGCTGCGTGAGCTTGCCTTGATTCTGAGGGCAATGCAATTCCTTTTATGCCTAAGCTTGTTTGATTCAGGCCTCTCTTATGTGCAACCTAGATAACCTGCTGCCTATTTCTTTTATCTTTGAAGTTACTCAGAGGTTTCTACACAGACTTTCATTTTTAACAACCTCCCACCTGTCTTCAATTTAATTTCCTTTAGAAAACCCCGGCCGTGAAACCTGCACTTCTGTAGTCTAGGTCAGCTTTTCCAAAAGTATATTTTGTAAGCTCCTCCATGAAGAAGGTTGCCATGGCCTGAGGCATTTGGGAAGTGAATGTTGTGTGTGCTATTCCTATCGTGGAGGCTCCTGACATAGCACAATAAAGCGCTCCTGTTGTGGGGAGCAATCCGGACTAGACTGAGTTACTGGAATTAAGACTTATTCTGTGCATCTGCTCTCCCACTGTGGGGAGCAAACCGGACTAGACTGAGTTACTGGAATTAAGACTTATTCTATGCATCTGCTCTCCCACAATATGGCGCTGGGAGAGAAGTAAACAGCTTCCACACAGCTGCCTCCAGTTCAACCAATAAACTGTAGGACTTGCTCCTGATTGGAGGAGAGCAGCGTACTCGGCGTGTGGGCAGCCGAGTTAGGATTGGCGGAGGAGGACTATAAAGGAGGAGAGAGACGGCATGCACGGGGAACATCTAAGGGGAACGCCTGTGCAGCCCCCGAGAGAGCCGGCCGGCGGTGTGCCGCTCCCCTGCGGAAGTGGGGAATGTGGCCAGGGGGAACTGCCCTTCCACGGAGGTGGAAGGGATAGTAGCCAACCCGGGAAGAACCAGCAGCAAACCCGGGGAGGGCCGAGCAGACGAAAGAACAGCGCAGGGTCCTGTGTTGCTCCTCCACGAAGAGGGGGAGTGACATAATGGTGCCGTGACTCGGATATGAAGCCTAGGCAGGGTTTAGTGTCGTTCCTCCACGAAGAGGGGGAGCGACATAATGGTGCCGTGACTCGGATATGAAGCCTAGGCAGGGTTTAGTGTCGTTCCTCCACGAAGAGGGGGAGCGACACCTGTGATAACACACGTGTTGCATGTTGTCTAGCCACAGTTCCTGGACCCTTTACATCCATGGAACAAGCGCATCCCAGACTCCTAATGCCCTTGGAGCCTGTTCTGGGTCCACACATGTATGAGCCCTGCTCTTTTAAAATGGTATATGATATGGCCAGAGTTGTTGGTCCAACAGGGCCCCCTGGTGTGGGATACGCCAGCACACATTTTTGTGCTAGCGTACCCCACAAAATGGGGCATTTTTGATAATTTTTGTAGAGTCATTATCTACTGTCTAAGCCTGAGTCCCTGGAGCTGGGTCCCTCCAAAGGAGCTGCCTTTTGCTAAGGGGTCTTACAAACCATTGCTACCTCTCCCAAGGGAAATACGCCCAGGGCAGTGGTTCCTGCCTGGCTTTCTTAGGTTTCTGAGAGGTGGGGGTGTCCACAAAGCAAGGCAGGAAGGCACCCGAGGCTCTGCTCTGAGCAGAACAGGGCTGCAGGGGTGGGGTCTCTGCACCTGCTCTGCCTCTGGTGATGCCCGCCTCTCCTCCACTGCCAGGGTTGTGGTCAGCGTTCCCCTGAGTACAGTTTGCAGAGTCTCCCATTGGAGCTTTCAGACACCCTGTAAAGTGGGTGGCTCTCATCTGTTTTGTCCTTGTCCATTTCATAGAGGAGCACACAGAGGCACCTTCCCTTGCCCTCAGTCACGTCGCTAGGAAAGGAAGAGCTGGGTTTGGTCTTGGGTCTGTCTGACCTCAGCACACCACTCTCTCTCCCCCTTGATGCTGCCTGTCTCTAAGCTGCCTCTCCAGCCACAGCCACATTTCAGTTTGTTTCTTGCCACCATCACTTATGTACCTCCCAGCATGGCCTGGGCTCTGAGAGGGGGAAATTTCCAGCAAGCGGGACGGTGTCCATGGTGCCAGGTGGCTTGGTGAGCCAGGCCTGCCTGTGCCCACAGTTCTAGGGCAACTTCACACCCAAGCGTCCCTCACCTGCCAGAGTCCACCTCTTGTCCTTCAGCGGCTGTGCCGGTTACCCTCTTCTCCCCCCAGTCTGGGAGGCGAGCGGCTTTGAGGGGACTCCAAGCACCAGCCGATTGCTCAGTGACATCTCGGCCTGCAGATGAGGAACTGACGGGGTGGCCTCAGGGAAGCTGCCTAACCTCAGCCTCCCTCCCTAGCAGACAGAACAAGGCGCTCTGCCTGCCACTCAAGGCAGTGAGGACAGGAAGGCCAGGGATGAAGGCAGGATGGCCCCAGAGGAATCTGGGAGGTGGGCACAAAGGCTGAAACCCAAGAAGCCAAGAGAGCCATGTGGGGCTGTGCCCTGGTGCACCTGCTGCCCTCTGGCGCACAGCCGCTAGCCCCTGTGGCCACCCAGTTTTACATCAACAGGAATGAAAGGATAGGAAAATCTTAGCTTTTCGGCAGCCACAGGGGCTAGCGGCTAACCCTGGATGGCACAGACATGCCCATCATTCCAGAAAACCTGACCCGACGCACTGGCTAGTTTCTTCTCTGCCCCATTTCATCTGCCCCTACCCCTGCCCCTGCTTCAAACCCCTCCTCCTTCCCCAGCTACCCAACCTCACAGGAAATGGTTAAAGCAAATGATGCTTGGTGGGGACAGCTCAAGCTCCTGGCAGGGTGAGACTGCCAGGATTCACCTGAATCTCCTTACTTAGGTGCAAAGCCCGAGACAGTGTACATGAGTTTGCTGCACAAGCAATGAACACAAGAACTCAGCTTTATATCTACACATGTGGGTCCCCACCACTCCACACGCTGGGCTCACACAGGCAGGCACCAGGTCTCCAAGTTCTAGGCCTTTGGTTTTCTAATGGTTCATAGCCCACTGGGCAGGAGCCTGCTTTCTTTCCCCATTTGGACCGGCTGGCTGGGTTGGGATAATCAGGCTGGGAGAGGAAGATGCTGGTGCCTCCTCTCCCCTTCTCCTGAAACCAGGCCACTCATCTGCTCCAGCAGCCCTACTTCAAACCTTCTCCAGGCCTCCCCTTACCCTCATGCCCTCCCTCTCCGATACTCCCATCATCTCGCCCTCTCCAGGGGCAACACAGCCCGTGCCAGGGGCTCCATTATCATTGGCCACCATGTCACCCACCCTTTACCCAAGAGCAGCCGGTCAGACCGTCCACCTGAGCCGAAACAGTCTTGGTGTCGGTGCTGCTCCCCGCCCACCTCCTCCCAGCGCCCTGTCGCTGTGTACTGCTCACCTGTTTCTCCCCAGATGGGCAGGTACTCGTCCTGCTGAATGTCCAGCATGATCTCCAGCCCGTTGCCTGTCCCTCCCTTGACCGTGGTGAGCAGCGGCTTGCCGTCCTCGCCTGAGTTAAACATGTAACACTTCCCATATTTTGTAAACACCTGAAGGAGAGAAGAGAGAGAGAGAAGCACATGGTGACTTCAGGCTGGGCTCCAGAGACTGGTAAGACCCCAGAAATGCCAGAGTGGACCAGAGTCCCCACAACCCATCACAACCAACCTTTTTTGGGGACCAAAAATTTCTCACTCTGGCTGACGCCCCAACTTTAGCCAAGTGGGATCAAAGAACACATCTGGACATCATTTGGGATTTGTGGAATAGGATCTGGTTTCCTCTCCCTCTGTAGACAGGCCTTGGGATATCCTGTCCACTTCCACACACTAACCATCATCTCCAATCCACTCCTCTGGCCTGAGCTCTCACCCAGCCTCCAAACACCAGATCTCTGTGTCTGACAAACACCCTTCAGGTGTCTCACAGGTCCCTGATGCTCAGCAGGTGCCAGAAGGACACACCTCCTCGCTCAGCTTCCCCACCCCATGGCCATTCTCTTGCATTCCTGCCTTGGGGAGCAATACTGCCACTGGCTGAGGGCTCAGAATCAGCATCCTCTCCTCCTCCACGTCTAGCCAGCCAGCGAGACTGTAACACTACCCACGTGTCTTGAATGGAGCCTTTCTCCTTGCATACTGCTGTAATTAGGAGCCAAGTGATTCTTGCCTGGGCCACTCTGATTTCCTAGCTGGACTCCCGGATTTCAGACAACCTTCTCCAGTCCGTCCTCTAAGCTGTCATCGCTCACTCTTTCTGAGGGCAAACCTGACCATGTTAATCTTGTACTGGAAATCTGTCAGAGCTCCCCAATCCCTTTATGCTAAAATCCAGACCGTCCACACTCAGCCTCTGTGATGCACCCCACCAATGCCTCCTACCTTCCACAGTACTGCCTTCCACCCAAGTCCACCGGCATCCAACAGAAGGTAAATGCACAAGCCCAGGGACTGTGTCTGCTTGCTCACGGAGGTTTCTATCCCTAGTGGCTAGCATGCACCTGGCATAGGAGGTGCCCCACATATATATGTTGACTGAATGAGTGGGTGGAGTCAGAACAAAGCACTGGCAGCACCCTGGGCTACATCCTGCTGACTGACATATGATTGTCTTCTGTTTGCTGCTTCTGCTGCCTTCTCTCTGCCCGGGCAACCTCTAGCTGTTCTGCCAGGCTGGGCTGACACATGTCTTCTTCAGGAAGCCTCCCTGAGACACTGGACCAAGCTGGGCCACTGTCCCTCCTCACCGTTCTCCCTGCTCCTTCACCACATGTCCACTGCATGTGGCTGTTGATAACCAATTCTGCCTCCCTCCTGAATTTGACTCTGCCTCTCATTTCTGAACCCCAGCCAAGGAGTGCATTGCTGGCACACAGTAGGGACTTGATGAGAGCATGACTATGAAGATGGAGAGTGACTGTGTGGGAAACGACCAGGACAAGGAACAGAACTTTGTCCAAAGTTTGAGGGTGCCACTTACTAGTTACATGTCTTTGGGTGAATGGAATAAACCCTCCAAGCTTCAATGATTTATAAAATGGGGATCTAATAGCCCTTGCCTTTGTTACCTCTCTAGGTTACCAAGAGGCTCAACTGAGATAATACCCACAAAAGTACTTGGAAAATTATAAAATCTTTCTACAAATGCTATGGGTTTTTGTGATTTTATAACTGGCTTGGAACCTCAGGCTGAAGCCAAGATGTACCTGGCAAAACTGGCTGGCAGGGAGCCAGGCCTACTGCACTGGACTCCAGCAGCCACTGAGACTGTGGCCCAGGCCACCTCCATGACCATGCTATATTGCACTGGCCAATTCCGCAGCAGGGAGGCCACGGGGAGGCCTGCTGGCTTCCAGTGCTCCAGTGCAGAGACAGGTAAACAGCAGGAGTGAGCATCAGTAGCTGCAGATCTCAATGGCTGCAAGAAGCGAGGGAGAGGGACCCCACCACATGCCAGACACTGTGCTAGACACTCATCCATGTTATCTGGTTAAACCCTTGCAACTGTGACACAGGTGGTATTGCTTTTCCCACTGTACAGAGAGATCCAGGGCCCAGACAGGTGACATAACTTGCTCAAGATCACACAGCCAGCGAGTAGAGAAGTTGAGATTCAAATCCATATCTGTCTGATTTTCCGAGTGTGTGTGTGTGTGTGTGTGTGTGTGTGTATCTGTGTGTCCTGGGAGAGACATCAGGGGCTTTGTCATTGGGACATGTCCAGGACATAGGATGCCCCTGTCTTGCTTTTTCCATCAGCCAATCAATATTCATATGCACATGCTCCTACTATGTGCAAGGATCATGGGGACTGTAAAGAAGTATAAGACCTACTAGCTGCCTTCAGAACTTGTAGGAAGGACTAGCAAAATACCAGAGTCTACTCTTTGCTATATAAGATAGCACTGAGTCCCTGGCCAGCTGCCCACTGCAGAACAGCCTGGCCTTACTCTTTGCTTTCCCACTGGGAAGAACACTGGAAGTACCACAATGTTCATAACAAATGAAGTTTTTTAAAAGAACTGGGTTTTATCATCATGACTGCATACTGCAATTGAACTTGGCTAATAAACTTGTCCCCTGGAGAGACGCTCTTAGGGACCACTGAAACGAACAGATAAGAGCATTTCATAGTTAGCACAGCCATGGAGAGGGGTTGAACACACCTGGAGCGACTGCTGGGGGGCTCCAATATGGCTTTTCTCTGTGGACACTCTAAATATCCTGTATCCAAAACTGCTTATCCCATTAATTCCCCTATCTGTATGAAGACATTTGTAAGGAAAAGTAAATTTCAGCTTAGCTTCAGATTCTTCCAAGTTCCAACTCCCTTGGTGTCCCTTGCCCCACCATTTGGTCCTTGGATTTAGCATATTGTGCTAGAGGTAGACCGCGAGGTCTATTTCTGAAGTCAGCTCTGCCAAACATGCTGAGGATGTGGGTAAAGGCACTACCCCTCCCTGAGGCCAGAGGACGATGACAAAGCATAAGAACCCAAGGGGGTCTGACCAGTCACCTCGTTCGCCCCGACTTTGCAGACAAGGAAACAGAGACCTGAGAGAGAAGTGATTGTTGCAAGGTCACACAGCAAGGACACGTCCAGCAGGGATCCTGACCTGATTATGCGGGCCACCCCCAGTTTCCCCACTTAGAGAAGAGATGGAAGATCTAGGGGATAGCCAAAGTCTCCCCCACCTGCGAATTTCATCACTGACCGAGCGTCTGCCCTATGTAGCAGGTGAAGAACTGAAGCCTCTCAAGCTGTCATCTTTCCCTGTGGAGGAGGGGCAGACAGGGAGCCAACAGGGACACACCCCTCATGCTCCAAGGCCCCTGGAAGCTGAACACTCATCTGCTTTTCCCCACCCTTCCCGCTGGGCAGGTTGACAAATATACCAGGTGTGAGCTGACCCAGGTCAGGGTTGGTCAGGGCCGGGGAGCTGACGGGTGACTTTAGCTAAGTGATGCTTTGTGATGGCCAAGTTCTCGATTGAGCCAGGGCCACCAGGATGAGCCCTAAAATCCCGTGGTGGCTTCCTGGTGTATTTAGGAGGAAGCCTCCGGTCCTCAGGCTGTTGGCCTTTCTCCCTCATCCACATGCCTCAGTGGGCCTCTGCTGTTCCTGGGATATGCAGCGAGCTTCTCCACACAGAGTCTTTCCACAGGCCGCTGCTTCTGCCTGGCCAGCTCCTGCAAAGCCACTTCCTCCCAGGAGCCTGGCTTGATCACCCCAGCCCTCCACTCCCAGCCTCCTCCTACATCAGGCTTCAGGTGTTACAACCTCACACTCCCTGTAGTTTTCCTTTCCAGCACATCAGAGTGTGTAACTAGGAGCAGGCATTTGGTGTAAGGGCTAAGCCCTGACTTGGAATGTCTGCAGCCTGTATCAGAGTGCCCAAGTTCCAGTCCTGCCTCTGCTCCGGAGTTCAGCTTCCCGCTAATGCACACCCTGGGAAGCAGTAGCGACAGCTCAAGTACTTGGGTCCCTTCCACTCATGTTGCAGACCTGGAATGAGTTCTTGGCGCCTGGCTTTTTTTTGACAGGCAGAGTTAGTGAGAGAGAGAGACAGAGACAGAGAGAAAGGTCTTCCTTTGCCGTTGGTTCACCTCCCAAATGGCAGATCTGGAGCCAGGAGCCAGGTGCTTCTCCTGGTCTCCCATGCCGGTGCAGGGCCCAAGCACTCGGGCCATCCTCCACTGCCCTCCCAGGCCACAGCAGAGAGCTGGCCTGGAAGAGAAGCAACTGGGACAGAATCTGGTGCCCCAACCAGGACTAGAACCCGGTGTGCTGGTGCCACAGGTGGAGGATTAGCCTAGTGATTCATGGCGCCGGCCGGCTCCTGGCTTTGACCTGGCACAGTTCAGCTGTTGTGGGCATTTGAGTCAGGGGTGGTGGAGGTGAACCAGCAGATGGGAGACCTCTTTCAAAAAAAGTGTGTAACTTGATGGTTGTGTGATTATTGTTGGAACATGTCTCTTCCCACTAGAGTGTAAGCTTCAAGAGGTCAGGGACTATGTGTCTTCTTGAATGAGTCAATGAGTGAACAGACTCCAAGGTGCTACTGCCTTGTGTCCCCCTACTCACCTCTGGGAGGCGTCCCTCCGCATTGGCTGGTCTCACCTAGTTCTAGCCAGACTTCATGCAAACACCTTGTTCCTCTCTTTCTCTTTCTCTGCTTCTCACTTAAGTGCATGTAAGCATTTCTGCTTACTTTTCCATGAGAGGACTAGAGAAAATAATCCTTTGAGGAACAGACGGCAGGGGGCAGTCTACCTGTGTAGACTGGGTGCTGGGGAAGGGGCTCAGAGATGGCCGAGGGTCTGCTGGCTGCATTGCCGGCTGCTGGCCGGGGCTGCTGAGCCTGCTGCTCCTGCCCAGCCCTGCTCCGAGGATTATTTTCCTCGCTGCTCAACATCAAAGGCTGAAGAGCTATTTACACACAGAGCAATTTTGCCACAGACGTGTGACAAGATGCAGCTCTCCTTCCCCTTCTCGGGGCATAATGATGTGTAAGTGGAGCACACGCTTCGAATTTACGCCTTATTGCCCCCAGCCAGAAAATACAATTTATTTAAGTCCAGACTGTTGGGCTGAGCTCGCTGCTGCTCCAGACGTGCCATTCTCCCAGGCATTCCCCTGCCTTCCTGGGAGAGCTGACAGCTCCATTGTGGATGGCAGGGATGGGTATGCTGGCTTCCTAAGAGTTTAGAATTGTACCTGTTGGGCTTGTAAGAATTAAGCAGAAGGCACAGATTTCAAATGCAGATCTCCAAGAGTGAGGGAGTGGTTTATGAAATGGGTCCCACAGGGTGGGCACTGGGTGCAGTGGTTAAGTTGCTGTGTAAGACGCCCACGTCTCACACTGGAGTGCCGGGTTTGAGCCCTGGTTCCAGCCTCTTGCTAATGTGCACCCTGGGAGGTAGTGGTGTTGGGTTAAGTAGCTTGGCTCCCTACCACCCATGTGGAGACCTGGATTGAGTTTCTGCTCTTGGCTTTGGCCTGGCCCAGCCTTGGCTACTGGTGCCATATGGGGAGTGAATCAACAGGTTGAGAGCCATCTAACTGGATGCATCTATCTGTGTCTCTTCCTTCCAAAAATGTTTTAAATAAAAAATGGGGAGCCAGTGCTTTGGCGTAGCAGATAAAGCTACCGCCAGCAGTGCCGGCATCCCATATGGGTGCTGGTTCCAGTCCCAGCTGCTCTACTTCCAATCCAGCTCTCTGCTGTGGCCTGGGAAAGCAGTGGAAGATGGCCCAAGTCGTTGGGCCCCTGCACCCACATGGGAGACCAGGAAGAAGCACCTGGCTCCTGGCTTCGGATCAGCACAGATCCGACCATTGCAGCCATTTGGGGAGTGAACCAGCGGATGGAAGACCTTTCTCTTTGTCTCTCCCTCTGTCTGTAATTCTACCTCTCAAATAAATAAAATCTTTAAAAAAAGAAGGAACAATGGGCTTTAGAGCTGGATGGGAAGGGACCCAGGCAGCTTCTGGCTCCTGAATTCTGTAACCCTGAATACATGCAGCAATTTCAGAGTCCTCTCTGAAAGCCAGGACAAATGATCTTGCCACATGGTTTAGGGCCTAAAGGAGAGGGTGAAAGTGGATTTGTTGGGAAGATTCCCTAATCCACATGTTTACTGTTTATGAATCTATATGGGGATCCGTGTTTTCCCTGCTCAGCAGAAGACAGGTGAAGTATTTAGGGGACAGTGGGGGGAGGGGTCAGAGATAAACTGGAGGAGAGGAGCACTGGGGGTTCCTGTCCTGTCCTGCTATGCTCACACAACACCAAGCTCGTCGTAAACAAACTAGGGAGAATGAAGAGAGCCAGCTGCCACGCACTGCCGATTCCCTAATAATGTTAAGTCCGCTGCCGGAAGCCCCGGGCAGCCGACGAGATTACTGGGAGGCCACAGAATTCTGGAGGAGATGCACTTCGAAAATCGACACTTGAATTCCAGCAAGCGAATAATAACCAGTCCCTGCTATAGAGGACACCGCCTCTCTTAGGCTGGCACAAAGTTAGAGGAACACGGACACTAGAGTGAGCAGCCGGTCTCACAGTGCTCCTGGTGACCCTAAAGGTAGCTCTGAGATCACAGCCCAGCTTTGGTGCCCTCCCCAGCGGCCTCCGGTGCTGTCACTTATTATCGGCCATCTCTAAAGGTACCGCAGTCCTATGAGGCTGGTGACATCATCACCATTTTACAGATAAGGAAACTGAGGCCCAGGAGGTTGAGCTAGGTCACGGCTGATGAAGTGGAGAGGCCAGGGTGAAATTTATCCTCGCCTAATTCCAAAGCCTGTGCTCCGTGCTCCCTGCTCTCTGCTCCTTGAAGCTATGGTTCAGACCCTTTCCTCCTCCCGGCAGACAGGTGAGACCAGTGCTTTGCTGACATGAAGGGGGTTTGGGAGGGAGCGCAGCTCAGAGCCAGGCACCAAAAACCTTCCTGTTCAAACTTCTCGGAGAGTCTAGAGTTCAGAGAGGTGAGGTGGCTTGCCTCGAGTCACACAGCTTGTTTGGAAGGAGAAGTCTGGCTGTGGCTTGGTGGCTAAAGCCTTCTGTTTGCTCATACCAGGGGCTGCAGGTGAAGGCTGGGACCCTTAGACCAGGGCATTGTACCCAGGAGTAAGAGTGAGACTGGTAATTGCTGCCACCCTCGGGCCAGCATGGGGCTTGCTGTGACCTGTGGGTGCACCTGCCTTACAGGTAAAGTAGACTTCTTGCTGGGAGAAGTTAAGAACAACCGATACCCACAGAGACACAGTTTTTTTGGACCAATTAAAAGTGCAAACAACACTCCTACACCGTGTACCCACTTAAGAAAATAAATTATGTATAAGTCCCTGCAGGAACTGTAGATACATCCACTTACTCGCACACGACGGCCTGCAAGCTTCAAACCTTCCAACCCATTTATTAGTCCTGACCTTTAGGGCTTTTCCTAGGCAATGAGTTTCTCGTCTCTTCTTGCTTATTACACTTGAAGGAAATGAAATTGCACTGCTCTGAAGCGCCTCTAAAACTCAAGACTTTTTCTTTCCCTGAGTCGATTCAGCTTTCCTCTCAATGAGCTCCTGAAATTTCTCATTAGGCTGTTTTCAAAATAACATGCCAGTCATTTAACCGTGCTGGTGTTGTTTATCCCTCTTTCAAGCACATTTCACACAACTGGAAAGTGGGAGAGTGCGTCAGGTGGGTTATCAGACTTCCAGCAAAGAGAACACATCCGCCTCGCTTGTCTGATGTCGCAACTAAGATGCTCGGGAAAGACTACAGCCAAGGGAGTAAGAGCAAGGAGGCTGCCTAGAAGGTTCACTCTGAAGGCAAGGAATGTTCCTAGGAAAAGCCCGCTGGCCAACCATCTGCTCCTACAGCAGGAGTTCCCGAGCCTCTGTTATGTTTCAAGAGAGCTGCAGGAGAGCTGGCGATTAACCAGGAGATTAACAAGGCGATTCCTACAAGTGCCCACGAAAGCACCATCACGGGGTGGGTGTTGTTCTTGGGAAGGAAGGACACAGGAGAATGCAACCCCTCTGTTCAGGGACCCCTTCCCCGCCATCTTTTTCACAGCGCTGCTTTTCCTGGGAGGAACAAGAAGGAGGTATAGCTGTTGAGCATTCATATGAGTGGATGGATTGCCCGAAACAATCTATCTGCTAAGGGTCACCCAGCCCTTTGATGCAGGAGGATCAACCTGTGGACGAGCAAACTGAGGCTGTGAGGCTGAATACCTTGCACAAAGTCCTCCAGCTGGAGAGCAGTCTGCCTGATGTTTCCCTTTACATGTGGGCATTGTTAGGGCCCTGCCTTAGTTGAGTCTACAATCCTGGTAATGGGACCCTTCGCCCACTCCATGTCCCAGAGCCCAGCTGCTGGGGTGTGACACTTTCTGGGCTGGTTTTACTATGAGGCAGAGGCCCTCTTGCCCTCTGCCTCTAAGCCTGAAGCACAGCCATGGTCTCTTCTCCTGGGTGACTGTCCAGAGACTGTCAGCCCATGCAGGAAGACATGAGTGAGCAAAAAAAAAAAACTTGTAGAAAACAGGGCACCAGAAGACTACAAATCCATCAGTCGGAAAATGGCACAGAGGGGGACCACAGGGGATACTGGATTTTCCTTGGATTCAAACACTTCTGTGAGCAAATGTTCTTTTGGTGGAAGAGGTGTGAGATCAGAGGGGCAACGTCAAGGCGTTCTAGTCATATGCCCGAAAAGGTGTTCAAAACAGCAGCCTCTGCCTGTGAACCGCTCCCAACAGCTCCCACGGCAATCCCAGCTGGATCTGACTTGAGATGATGAAGAGGAGACATGGGGCACCAACAAGCAGCCCCTTACACTGGACTCCAGCACGGTTAGGTCAGGGGGTAGCAGGCATCTGAGCTGATGAGATTTCCAACAGGATGCAATCATGGGGGCTGCTCCTCTGAAGTCCCCATTGTCTGTCTCCTGCAGACAGCAGACTGTGCTGTTTTCATCTCTGGATTCCCAGGGCCTGGCCAAGCCCCTGGCACGTATTAAGCACTTAATGGGAGGTTTGGGTGAAAGAAAATCAGTCAGGGTATTGGGAGCCAGTCCAGCTGTCCCTGCTACTGATTTGGGGAAGTCATTTTATCTGTTTGCATCTTGATCCCTTGTCTTGGAAATGCTGGTAGAAGTGCCTTCCAATAGTTGTTGTAAAGATCAAAAGAGCTGTGGAGGGTCTTGAACCCCCAGCCCAGATGGTGAGCACTTCTCTTTGTGGTTTGGGTCATGCCTAAGTTCCCCAGGAGCCAGAGAGGAAAACAGATGCTGTTGGGTTGTGAAAATTGGGTCTAAGGTCTTGGTCCATCTGTGGCCACATCTGTGGCTCACTCCTTCATTCACTTAGTGAGCATTTATGAAGCACCTCGTGTATCTGAGGTGCTGCACCAGTCTTGGGGGCACATGGATGACTGTATCCTTTAGGAACGGCTTGAGGGATGGTGAGGGCAGGGTGCAGACACTGCAGCAGTGCACAGAAGGAAGCTGCCTGGTGGGCACCTGGGGAAATATTGCAGGATTTCCCCTAGAGATAGTGGTGATGCCGGTGGTATTCAGCAGGCTGGGACAGATCCCCTAAATGGGTTTCTGGTCTTAGCAAAGCCGTGTTAATGCTCTTAAGAAGACCAGTGATGACAACTCCTGCTTCCAGCTTCCTGCTGAGCCCTGCATATCCACACATCATTCACTCTTTCTCCTATTTCTGGAACCTGACACCCTCAGTGGGTTGACAACCACAGGCTCTGCTAAGGGACAGGCAGAAAGGGCAGAAGACGACAGACTGTGGCAGGAGATAGCCTGACTGTGTGCCAGGCACTGTGCACCATAAGTAATGGAGCTTAGCTCTCAGATGGTGGATAATTATTAAGGCAGGGATGCAGTGACTGACAGAGGCTGGCATCTGATTCCCTCCAAGGACTCCTCCCCACATCCAGCTCTCCCATCTGCCTGCTGCTCACAGGTCACCAAGCCAAACCTAGCTACACTGGGCCAGGACAGCTGAATGGAAAGAGCACCTTTCCAGGGAGCAAGGCTCGCTGTGATAAGCACCTTCCGAGCTGCAGGGAGCAGATCCAGGTGGGGTTCCACAGTGAAGGAGAAGGAGTGGCCATACGCCACCCCCAGTCCATTACCATGTCCAGATTTCTGGCCCTCTCGCCTGCCTGCCTCCCTGCTTTGATCCTACAGCCATGATTCCCACTGCCCAGCCCTGCTCTAATCTGTAGGCAAAGCAGACAGAAGGCAGGAACTGCTCAAGACACGGCAGCAGACACGCTGGGGATGTGGCCCCGAGGCCCGACACGTGCACAGGGCACGTCTTAGCCTGCGTTCTGATTACCCATGAGATACTGGATTCCAAGTGCCTTGGAGAGGATATTCACTTAATAAAATCAGCTAATATTATTATTACTAACAGGGATTCTGCACCTGAGCTCTGAATTCTGAGCTCTGGTAGGATGTAATTTCCAGGGTTCATGGTTCCCATTACAAGTTGTTTTTTTTTTCCCCAAGATTTCAATTTTTTAATTTACAAATTCATGGAGCATAATGTGATGTTTTGATACATGTATACATTGTGGAATAATCAAATCAGGCTAATTAACATATCCATCACCTCATGTACTTATCATTTCTTTGTGGTTGAAAACATTTAAAATCAATGCTTTCAGCAAATTTGAAACATGTAGTGCATTATTATTAACGACAGTCATCATGCGTTGGAATGGATCACTACCCAGATTCCTCCTAACTGAAGCTCTGTATCCATTTACCAGTGTCTCCCCTTTCCATGTCCACCTGCCCAGCCCAGCCTCTGGCAACCAACATTACAAATGGCCAACAAACATACGAAAAGTGCTCAATACTACCAGGCATCAGGGAAATGTGAATTAAAGCATAAGGAGATAACACCTCACACTTGCAAGAGGGGTTGTTACCAAAAAGACAAAAGATAGCAAGTTTTGGCGAGTATTTAGGGAAGAGGGGATCCTTGTACATTTGGTAGGAATTGATCGATACGGCTCCTCTGGAAACAAGTATGGTGGGCCTCCCAAAAACTAAAAATGAAATTACCATATGACCCAGCAATCCCACTGCTGGTATCTATCCAGATGAATGGAAATCATATGTTCTAGAAATATCTGTACTCCCATGTTTCCTGCAGAACAATTCACAATAGCCATAAGACATGGAATCAGTCTAAGTGTCCATCAGTGGATGAACAGACACAAAAGCTCCATATAGGGGTAGGTATTTTGGCTAAGCTGCTGCTTGGTGTCGCTCCCCCATTCGCGGAGGAACGACACTGGACCCTGCGCTGTTCTTTTGTCTGCTCGGCCCTTCCCAGGTTAGCTGCCAGTCCCCCACTCGCGGAGGAACGATGCCGTCCCAGGTTAGCTGCTGGCCCCCTGCCTCCGTGGAGGGGTGGCGGCCCCGCGCCCGCCCCCGCCGCTTTCCCCGCTTCCACGGAGGAGTGGCACACTACCGGCTGGCTCTCTCGGGGGCTGCTCAGATGTTCCTCAGATGTTCCTGGTGCATGTTGTCTCTCTCCTCCTTTATAGTCCTCTTCCACCAATCCATGCTCTGCTGCCCACATGCCGAGCACGCTGCTCTCCTCCAATCAGGAGCAGGATCAGCTCCTGCAGCTTATCAAACTGATGAGGCAGCTGCATAGAGGTTGTTTGCTCCCTCTCAGCACCATATTGTGGGAGAGCAGATGCATAGAATAAGCCTTAATTCCAGTAACTTAGTCTAGTCTCAGTTGCTACCCACACTTGGGACACCTGCATCCCCTGTTGGGTGTGGGTTCAAGTCCTACCTGTTCTGCTTTCAACCCTGTTCCTCGCTAACACACCCATGAAGTAGCAGGAAATGGCTCAAATATGTGAGTTTCTGCCATGCATATGAGAGACTTCAATGGAGTTCCCGGCTCCTGGCTATGGCCTGACCCAGCCCTGGCTATTATAGTCATTTGGGAAGTGGCCCAGTGGATGAAGACTAGATCCAGAGGACATTATGCCAAGTAAAATAAGCCAGACATACAGAAAGATAAATGCCACACAATTTCACTTATATGTACAATCTCTACAGTTGAACTCCCCAGAATGGAGAGAACTGTGGTACTGTTACAAATCCTCTTTACAACTGCCTGCCTCACCTGGTGACTACAGCCCTATTCCCCGCTTCCATGAAGCTGATGGATTTATAGGAACATGAGCCTGCTTGGGTTTCTGGTGGCTTAAGTGTTAACATGATCATATAGATGGGATTAAGTGTCTGGTAATGACAATACATAGAATTAAAAGGGAGAGAATGTTCCAGCATGGGAAGCAGTCTACACAGCAGACTCATAGAATGACAATCACTTTACGTAGCACTCTGACCTCAGAATCAGCCCTTAAGGCATTCTGGTCTGGCTGAAAAGCCCACAAGAGCATTTCAGGCATGGAAAGCCAAGACACTGAGGCAAGAAATGCTCTACGTGGAGGCGCTTGGTGGGTGAGACCCCAGTGGAAAGAAGGGACCATCAAAGAAGGATGTACTTTTCTCTGAAGGGAGGAGAGAACTTCCACTTTGCTTGTCTAAATACTGACAGAGTTTGTGGATTGAAAAGGCTTCCATAGACTTGGCAGCTAATGTCCAGAGCCTCAGGTGATCACTGAAATCATACATAAGAGTGTTAATTGTTAACAACAGGAGTCACTGTGCACTCACTTCCCATGCAGGACCTCTGTCCTCAATGAGATGTATTATCAGTTAACTGTAAAACTTGTTCAGTTTTCTTGATACAAATTGTTGAAATCTTTACTTAGTATAGAGTTGGTCTTCTGTGTGTAAAGTTAATCGAAAATGAATCTTAGTGGAGAACGGGACTAGGAATGGAAGAGGGAGGAGGAGGGGTGGGAGTGTGGGTGTGTTGGGAAGAATCACTATATTCCTATGTTGTACTTATGAAGTGCATGAAGCTTGTATTTCATAAATAAAAGGTTTCTTTTGGGAAAAATATTTTTAAAATCCTTCCTGGAACATTCCCTGAGTATTCCTGCAGAAGGAGTTTACAGAGCCCTGGCTGGCTGGAAGTTTCTGCTCAGCTGACACTCATTTTTCTCCCCACCTTCCAATACCTACCCCAAGGGCTTGGGTGCACTTCTTGTCGAACAACCCTGAGATGACACATGTCACTCCTTGCACCAGGCCTGCTCGGATGGGATGGGGCAGGGGAGAGCAGGGGCTCAGAGTGTGTTCTGTGGTGCTGTGGGTTGCTTTTGCATTATTATACAGAGCTGCATTGAAGCCATGCGTCAGTGGAAAGCAAATGATGGTTTACGATGTTTACAGAGGAAAAGCAGATGTTCCAATTAATGCTAGGGCAGAAAGCAGGTTTCTTCTAAAAGCTGATCAAGCAAAGGTCAGATAGGTAACTACCCACATGGCACATTCTTAGTGTTTCATGTTTTCCCATTAAAACACTTCAGCTTTTCCAGGAACTCCTCAGACAATGTCCCTGTGTTCTACTCTTGCTGTGGATGGTCTTGGAGGTTGACCAGATGTGATTTAAATGGCAAAGCTCGCCCTCTATTGAGATTGCTTTCCTGACACATGGAACGAGGGCTGCCTGTTAAGCTGCAGGGCCTGGTTTCAGCACCTACATTTACAACCCCTACAGCTGTGTCCTCTCCCCACGCCCCCTCCCTCACATTTCCCTCCCCTGCTCCAAGATCTCCACAGAGAGAATAGAGCAAATGAAGACCCAGGCCACGAGATATAAGGAGGCGCTCACTTCTGGGGGCTGTACTTGCACTAATTCGAAAACGGGTGCCTCCTTAATGTATACCCTGTACTAGGCACATCCCTGGGTAACTTCAGAGGAAGAGAAAAGTTGAGGCAGACTTGGTGAAAGTGATCTGACAAAGGGCTCTCCTATTTGCAACATGGATGGCACTGTCCCATTTACACAGGAGACTGGGGATTACAGAAGGCAGGCCACGTGCAGAGGGGCCACAGACCCGAGAAGTGCATGCAGGAGGCATGAAAGAACACAGTTTCTGACCGGGACGGAATTGCATATTTTGAAATTCATTTTACTGGGTGGTGTGGTCCCGGGCTGGTTACTTGTTTCTCTGACCTCCTGCCTCCTCATCTGAAGAGTGGGGAGGGGGATAGCACTCAGGGTTCCATGGGCAAGAAGTCCAGGCTCTCCCACTGATGACTCCATGACACTGCCTTGTCATGTTGTCAAATGTCTGGCCACACCTGCTTCCCAGAGTTGCCATGGGGACCAAGTCAGCTGACAGGTATGCCAACCTGCCCTGCTTTCAGAAGGGCTGGGCAGAAGCTCCAATGCCAGTCCCTTAACAGGTTTTGTGATGGTTTCAGCCCCATCTGCTTCCTGTTCTTTTGGGGTGGCAGGTAGGTATGCATTGTTCGGGGAGTGCCATGGGAGGCTTCTGATAATGGCTGTAGGTCTTTCCCAGACATAACTGAGACTGCGTCCTTGCTACGTGTCAGGTGCTGTGCCAAGCACTTTATACAAAGGATCCTATTGAAATCTCTCAGCAACTGATTGTTCCCATTGTTAGAGAGGCAGAAACTCAGGCCACAAGAGGCAAAATGACTCACCCCACTAGAGCAGCAAGTCAGAGGCACCCAGCATCGCAACCCTTGACTGATTAAACAACCTGGGTTCTGTGCATCCCACTACGCAGACTCCATGAGACCGCCACAAAAATACATGCTAATATTTCTCAGCCATGCAACAAAACCTAAGATTTGTACATGGACATGTTCCAAAGCACTTACACATAAGTTACGCTTATTGTAAGCCAGGGCGTGAAACCTCTTGAGTGCCAATTATTTCCTAGGCACGGCAAAGGGAGATTCTTCAGGGTGGCCCAGGGGTGTTGCTGATTAATGAGAGGAGTCCTTGTTACACCCCCAAAATTTCCGCTCAGGTTCCTTCCAGCCTCATCTCCCAAAGCCAGAGAACGGAGGGCGGAAGGGTAGTTGCTTTCTACAGGCAGAGGTCTTGTTGATTCTGCTCTAAAAATACCCCTCTGGTTAATCTCATCCTCTCAACCCTGCTTAGCGTCAGCTGTGCAACAAGGTGAGCTCATCTTCACCTGGGAGCACCCACCAGAGGGTCTCCCTGCCCCCATCCCCCCTCCTCCCTTTATTTTCCATGTAGCAGTCTGTGGGATCTGTCTGGAGAGAAACTCTCCCTCCTAAACCCTTCCACGGCTACAAACGCCTTGTGTGGGTCTGTATACAGGAAAGCCAGGGACCCAGCCTCACTGGTTCCTTCTGGCCTTTTCTCTCCTGCACCTGAGTCAGCACTGTCCCGCTCTGCCTTTCTCCAAACGTGCTACTGCATGCCTCTGTGCCTTTGCACCCACCGATTCCTGTGCTCAGGGCCCTCCCCATCCTACCTTGTGCAAACTCCTACTCATCCTTCATCCTCTAGCCTGGGACCACTTCCTCCAGAAAGCCTTCCCTGGCTGCCTGCCCTCGGGATCAGAAGGGGTTAGGAGCCCTCCTCGTGGCTCTGACCATGTGCTGTGTTCTTCTCCACCTGGTCATACTGGATTGCCTAACTCCTCCACAGACTTCAGCTCCCAGCTGGCTCCTGCAGCCCAAGGCTGGGTCTTTGAATGGCTCCTCTTTCCCCATATCACGTGCTTCCCCTTCAAGCCCTGATTGCCATGCGCTTGGTGCCTGCCTCTACTCTGAGCTCGCTCACTTTTGCTCATGTCTCAGGTTTAGAGGGGAGGTCCCTGGAGTTGGAGACTGCACGCAGGTGGCCTTTGATCCATCGGCCACATGTACACCTAGACAGTGAAGTTGTGGTGAAGAGTTAAAATTGTATATGTGCGGGTGTAAAAAGTTAAGCTTAAGCTTACAGGTTTAAACCTTGCTGGTACAGCTGTAAAAAAATAAGACAGAGTAGCACCTTGGCAGTAGGGACTCCATTTTGGAGCACTTGAGACTGCATTCTGGGAAAGCACCCCCCCACTGTGAGACTCTGGTCTGAAACTATGATCTCAAATAGTCGGACAATAGCAGTGCACTACATCACCCTTGGCAGAGCACAAAAACCCCCTAGCATGATTGCTCAAGCTTAAAAGTAAAAAGGTTGCACCTGGGTTACCTGGGCTAATAATAAAGATGTGATTTGTCTGTGTCTTACATTAATGTCAAGTCCTAATTGCTAATTGTAATATTGTAACTGGTATTGTCAAGATTATGATAAATATTAATTTCACTTAGGTTTTAGGTTATGTTGACCCCAGTAACCATATACTCTCTTTTGATTTTATGTACTCTCTTTTGATTTTAGCAACTGTGTATAGCAACCGTGCATAGCAACCATGTATTCCCCCCTTCCCGGTTTTGTGGTTTTTGCCTTTATAAACCCAAACCTTTGGTTATTCGGGGCTGCTCTGTTCATGTATGATCAGACAGCCCCAGCATGCTGGATAATCAATAAAGCTTCCCCTTGCTGTTTGCATAAGAGATGTCTCTTGGTGACGTTTTTCGGGCAGTCGACTCTAACAGTGGGAGGAGGTGAGCTCTTACATGGCTGCCACAGAGGCCTCAGCTGACCCATGGGGAGCTCTGGAGCTGCAGTGGCCCTGCAGAGGTGTCCTGGATTGAGACTGGGGGCCGGCTTTTTTTTTTACCCCCACTAGATTGGGGCCACCCCTGAGCATAGCCTTCACCAGAGACAATTCCCAAGGATGCTATCATCCACCAAAATCCCTGGTTGCTGGGTGGGTATGTACCTCCATCTCGCAAAGGCGACCACAGTTTCTGCACAATGCCATTATCTCAGCACCTGTTCTGAGTCTAGGGACTCAGCCTGTAATCAATTAATACCCAGTAAATGGATAACTTTTGCCCTACCCCCAAGCTGTGTGACTATGTCTTATTTATCCAAGGATTCTACACAGGGACCTAGCTTAGCATAGATGCGCAACAGAAAATTATTGAATGAATGATTACACTGAAAAAACAATGAATGAAAGAAATAATGCTGCAATTTGTTTTATAAGAAAGAAAAAATTGCACTCTTCCCAGAGGTTCAGACTGCATACAGCGAGTACGCCTGTGTGGCCCCTGCCCTGGAGCCAGCATTCTTCAAAGCAGAAATCTGGGGTGATGGGCAACACCTCCACTAGTCAATGTTTTCCTACCCTTGTGATCCAGTGGGACTGGGGCTGAAATGAGGTTTGGTAAGGTGACACCAGGCCTTCTCTGATTGGTGTCAGCTGTCAATCTTCCATCTTCCAAAAAGAAGTGGTTGGAGGAACAAGGGCACGGGTATTCAGAATGGAAAAGAGCGAGAGTCATGACTACTTTTCTCAAATATTTGAAGAGAGAATAGACTTACTGTTTACTATTGTCGAGAGTTAAGCCTACGATTGGGGTTGAACACAGAGAAGAAACTTAACAGTTACAGTGTCCAGAACCTTCTTGAGGAGATATCACTATGGGGGGTGGACTTCAAGAAGTCTATGGAAAATGTAATTAAAAGGTAAGTTTATTTTGGTGCAAAACCCATGCACATGAGGGGTCTTTAGGATGTTTGCAGAAAAAGCATATTATGCAATAACTAGGTATGGGTTTAAAATATTTTTGCCCCCAAAATAAACTTATCTTTTAATTATCTTTTCCCGTGAACTTTTGGAAGTCTCTAAGCATTTCATAATAAAGTATGTGTTAAAGAGGTGTATTCACCATATAGGGAAGATTCATGCATCTTAATGTCCCTAAATTATATTTTTGATTACATATAAATTATATACATAATTTTGTAATTTTATATATAAACCCTCCTCCCGTTTCTCCTCTTCATCTTCAGTTGAGGGATGGACATGGGCAGGGGAACACAGGAAACAAGAATGGCCCATTGTTAATATCACAGGTCCCGTGGCTCACTAAGCTAATCCTCCGCCTGTGGCACCAGCACTCCGGGTTCTAGTCCCGGTCGGGGCACCGGTTCTGTCCCGGTTGCCCCTCTTCCAGTCCAGCTCTTTGCTGTGGCCTGGGAGGGTGGTGGAGGGTGGCCCAGGTCCTTGGGCTCTGCATCCACATGGGAGACCATGAGGAGGCTCCTGGCTCTGGATCGGCACAGGGCGCCAGCCGTACTGGCCATTTGGGGGGTGAACCAACGGAAAAGGAAGACCTTTCTCTCTGTCTCTCTCTCACTTCTAACTCTGTCAGAAAAAATCACAGGACCAGGGTTCTAGGTCCACGGGGTTCATGCTATTATTCTGTTTATTGTGCATGTTTGAAATTTTTCATGATAAAATGGATCTATGTTAATTATTAAACACGATAAAGCAACCCCCAAATTCTGCTTGCCCATGAATTGAATCAGCTGCACTGGGAGATGGTGAGCTCCCTGTCACTACAGATATTTGTGCAAACACTGTGTGCATGCCCTTCAATCCCACACTCAAAAGAATCTGGGATATTGGAGGTGAATGCCAAGAGCAGATGACTGGCCTTCCCTGGGGAAGGCATGGGCAGGCCTGTCACTGGCATGAACCAGAGCCAGCAATCTTCATTCCAGGCCATAGGAAGTGCTGGAGGTGGAGGCAGGGCAGACTCCCAGGGACCCCACGCCTGGAGGGAGGGGAGCAGAGTGAGACGAGAATCCAGGTCACGATGAGGAAGCACAGGGTTGGAGGGCAGCTGGAGCCAGTGAGTTCTGGGGTTCAGATCCAAATGCTTCTGCTTTCCAGCTGTGTAAATCAGCCCCAATTTTCTCATCTGTCAAATGGGAGGCAGGGCTGCCTCACAGGGTTGTTCAGTGGCTAAGTGAGCGTGGGCACTGGCATATAGCCAGTCATCTCAGTGTGGTTTTTACTTACAAGCTCAAGAGAAGACAGGGTCTCATGGGGAGAAGGAGGCGGGACTCGAAGGGCTGTCTGAAATGCCAGGTGTCTCTGGATGCAGAAGGGACTGGTTTCCTTCTGCTAGTGGATCAGCATGGCTTAAACAGCAGGGAGAAACACCTGCACATGCCTTCCCATTGATAAAATTCTAGTATTCTAGAGGGATCTCAAGGATCTTTTTAGGAGTAATTGCTAGGGTTTCCACACCCTGGCTCATGGCTGTCTCTCGCAGATGTGCGTGGCACTGGAGGGCCGCTGGTCCATGTTGCTAAAACACAGTCCCTCACCGACACGCCCCAGGGCCCCCAGACCCACTCAGCTGCAGCCTGAGCTACACCTGCCTCCCACAGGATGGTGTCGTTTTCATCTATCAGAAGCACCTGGCATCTAACAGACATGTGCTGGGTAAACAGATGCATGAGCTGTGGGTGGAGACAGGTGCTTTGTGCTCTGAGGGGTCCTAGGAGGACGGGAGGGGGCATTCCATCTGGGACAGCCCATCCTGCCCCCGCTGGGCTCACACAGTCAGCATGGGCAGGCGGCGGCCGCCTCTTCATTCCCTGGACGCCTTGCTGGGAGCACCAGAGTGGCTGCCTGCGGAACACGCCATACATCAGACGCCTAATGGTGCGTTTGAGAGCATAAGTGGTAACCAGCAAATGGGACCAGGGAAGGGAATTAGAGCCAGATGCACAGTGGGGAGCGGGAAAATCAAGAATAGTCTTGGAGGAAAACAGGGCCAGATACACCGTCCCTGAGAGGGGAGCAAAGCAACTGCAAGCACCTCAGACTAGGGGAGCTGCTTTTATTTAAAATCGGTGCCCTTTATGGAGCTTGGGGTCAGATACCGAGCATCCAATCAGCGCTGCCTGCCCTGGTCCTGGCTGTAGCATTCTGGAGTGCTCTGTAGCCTCCTCCCAGCCACCATGCAGCTTTTCATTCAGCATTTTGGCATACCTGTATTATGGCTCAAGGTTATGGGGTGTAGTTCACAGTCTAATTTCCTGGCTCCAAATGCTGGTTCTGCACCATGCCCCGTTCCTCCTGTAACACCTTCCACCTCACAAGACCATTGTGAGGCTAACAGATGACTTGGGGAAAACATTGAGAACAGTGGTGAGCACGGTCCCCAAGGTCTCTCTATAACATGTAAGTTGGGGAAGGGAATGTGAGCAAGTGGTATCCAGATCCCAGACCTACCAGATCCCAGATCCAGCACAAAGACGTCTACGGTGGGCATTTGGGGAATTTGTAACTGAAGACAGAGCCCTGACCTGTACACATACGCACACACACAAACAGATACACTCACACGTGCACACACTGCCACCTTCAGCCTCTGTTAGAGACCCATGTCCTACCTTGTTAGGTAGTAGAGTTTTTCAGGTCCCAAGGTAGCTGGGTCCTGGCTTTACACAGGCATTTTGATCCCAGGGCTCTCACATTTCTAGCCCCTGAATCTTCCCTTTCTTTAGAGCTTGGCTCTGCAGTCAAGAATTGCTTTAATTGTATTTTGTCCTGCCTTTCTATGTGCATTTAGTGGGAGACGGGTTTGTGTTGGCTTGTTCCATAATGTGGATGGAACTAGAAATTGTGACTTGAATTTGAATTTCATTTGCTCATGCCTTACCTTGTTTCTCAAAGTTTTTCCTCCAGGACCACAGAGTCCCTTTGGGTGCAAGTAGGGAGCTTGGATAAGACAGTAGCAGAGGGAGTTAGATGGTAAATGGGAGTGAGATGCTCATGGGGAGACCCAAGTTTGGGCTGAGTGCACAGTCCTGACCTGAGGGGTGAAATGCTTCACGCAGGAGCAGAGGTTTTCCACGTGGCCCCAAGGTGGGCAAGGGCAGAAAACCCAACGTGAGTGAAGGCATGGGGTGCTCGGGGAGCAGCAGGCATGTTGGTGGGATGGGAGGAGAGACTGGAGGAAGGAAAGGTGGGTGGGCCGGACGGTGCGTCCCTGGGGGCTGGGTTAGGGCTGCTGTTGTGAGATGCAGCTTATGCAGTTACGTATTTAATTCCCCTGTGGTCTGCTGTGTCATTGTGCCCAGTTTAGGGATGGAAGCTTAGACTCTGAGAGGTCACGAGATATTCTGTCATAAGCTGATTGCTGTCCCAAACTCAGTCCTGTGAGCACTGAGGCAGGATTCAGACTTGGGTGTGTGAACCATGGGAGACAATGAGGAACTCCGGGAAATGCAAAGGCAAGATAGGTCTTTGATGAGCTTCAGGTGTGGCAGGGTGTAACGATGAAGGTGAAGTGTTTATTTGCAACACCTTGTGTAGTTCTCTGAGCCACTCTGAGAGGGAAGTATCACAATTCCCATTCTACATGTGAGAAAGGCAAGTCCAGAAAAGCCAAGCCACTTATCCAAAGCAGAGCTGTGACTAACACTCAGGTCAGCGTGATAACAAAGTCTGGTCCATTCCATGGTGCACACTGCCTCCCTGCTGTGATTCTGCACACACCCTCCCCTTCCCAAACGCTTAAGAGTGGTGGCAGTGGCTGGCGCCGTGGCTCAATAGGCTAATCCTCCACCTTGCGGTGCCAGCACACCGGGTTCTAGTCCCGGTCGAGGCGCCGGATTCTGTCCCGGTTGCCCCTCTTCCAGGCCAGCTCTCTGCTGTGGCCAGGGAGTGCAGTGGAGGATGGCCCAAGTGCTTGGGCCCTGCACCCCATGGGAGACCAGGATAAATACCTGGCTCCTGCCATCGGATCAGCGCAGCGCGCCGACCACGGCAGCCATTGGAGGGTGAACCAATGGCAAAGGAAGACCTTTCTCTCTGTCTCTCTCTCTCTCACTGTCCACTCTGTCAAAAAAAAAAAAAAAAAAGAGTGGTGGCAGAAAACTGGGGTGTAGGGTCCCCCTCTATGACAGATGATTTGCTTATATTTGCACAGGGTTTTAAGCATGCTCAGAGCATGTTTCCACTTCCCATCAAGCCTCATATACACAGTGGCATAGTGAAGAAGTTCTCAGATCACCGAAGTCCCTCCCTTCAAATGCAAACTTCCAGAGGCTGGGTGGTGAACGCTCACAGGCAGCACAGGTTGCCCTCCAACCTGAGCTGTCTCTGGTCTGGCCTTGTTCTCCCATGGGGTTAGGGAGAACCCTGGGGTCTGCAAGTCTCAAGAGCAGGGCACTGAACAGGGTACCCAGTGCATTCCCACCCTGCAAAGGAATGGGAGAGACCAACATTGCTCTGTAAGACCCTGGGGTTCTCATGCTCCACTAGGTTCTGTGTTGGGTTTTCTGTGGCTGACTTTCAGAGAAACTCAAGCCAGCAGCCTCAAAGTCAGAAACTTGGATGGCCGAAAATATCAGTGCCTGGAAGATGGGAGGGCTCTGGGTAGGAGGGCATAGCTGCACTGAAGAAGGTACAGCTCTGCACATTACAGCTGGAGAGGGACTTAAAGAAGAAAAGGGGCTTGGAGGCGTGTTTTTCACAGTGGTTAAGATGCCACCTGTGACACCCACATCCTGTACTGGAGTGCCTGGGTTCAAGCCCCAGTTATGCTTCCAGTTCTAGTTCCTGCTAATGCACACCCTGGGAGGCAGCAGGTGGTGATCCAACTATTGAGTTCCTGCCACCCACATGGGAGACCTGCATTGAGTTTCCGGCACCTTGCTTTGGCCTGGCTCAGCCCCAACTACTGTGGGCATTTGGGGAGTGAACTAGTGGATGGAAGCACTTTCTCTCTCTTTCTCCCCCTTCCCTCTCCCGCCCCTGCCTCAAGTAAATTGCCCAGAGCCATATGCTAATTTATGCTAAAGATGGCCACGGAATCCAGGTTTTCTGACTTCAGGTTCTAGGTCGCCCTGTTGTCCCCATGAGCATCCTGCTCTTGTCCTCTCTGCTCCCACCACATGGGACCTCAGGCACACACTGGAGACTCTACGCCCCTCTCATCTCTCCATGCATTTGCCTCTGCTGTTCCGCCTGCCTGAAACACCATTTCCATCAGCCTCCAGATGGCAGACTCTTCTGCCACACCTTCTGCCGTGGGCTTCATGTGTCTGTCTCTTCATTTGATCCTAGGCTCCCAGAGGGCAAAGAATCATTCTGGCTCATCCCCTGTCCCAGAACCCTGGACAGGCCTTCAGTGAGCTTCCTATCAATGATACTGAATTGAATTGATATTGAATTGAATTGAATTGGGAAAACAGGGGCTCTAATAAGACAGGCCAAGTCAGAGGGGGTGAAAGATGGAGGCTGGGCAGGAGGAGGTGGGCACCCATGGCTGCCTCCCTCATGCCCCCAGGGGTGGAGGGTGGTCCTGGGCCAAGGGTGGGTTTGGAATAACCCTCAAGGTGTGGGGAGAGAGGCAGGGGCCGGGCAGCCCCAGAGCCTGCTCAACCCTGCAGCTGCCTGTTGAAGCCAGTCTCTGGAAAAGTACCAGTGAATTAAAGTCCAATAAAAAAGTCAATTAAGTCCAAACTCGCTTATGCCTTAAGCTCCCCCAAGTCAGTGAGCCAGAATGCAAGCCGGGCCGATATTTCTCCATTTCCCTCCACGTCCACATTGGTCTCCAGTGAAGCAGCTGTGACACATTTTATTTCAACTATAAATGGGGCAGATAGACTGATAGTGGAGTAACGGCTGCTGGCGGCCCTCTGGATTCCATCTGAGAGATTCATGTCAGTAGGTCTGAAGTCCACGTCCTGACCTTGGGCTTGGATAGGACATCAAGGATCTGTGTGGGTATGTGTGTGTTCTTGTGTGCATGTGTTGGCACACATGTTCTGGTGTGTGTATGTGCACTGCGGTTTGCTACAGACATAAGTACAATGTGCACATTTGTGTGTTAATCCACACATTTATTGAGCTCTGTGTTTGCCTCTGAGGTTCTTAGGAGAGCGCTTTAACCCCTACCCTTGTGAGTTATGCAGTTCAGAAATCTAGAAGAGCAGATAGACAACAAAACAGTCGAGAACAGTAAGTCTATCAAATATCGCTTGCATGTAGGTATGCACATGCATGCTTGGGTGTTGGAATGTATGCATACCTGATATCTACATACATGTGTGCATGAATCAAAGTGTGTGTGTTGTTGTGTGCAAGAGAAATCTCCAGCTGAGCCAGGGCCTGGAAAACTTCCTCTGAAGGCGATTACAAACCTGTGATAGTTAATGTGATGTAATCTGTGTGTGTGCGTGAGTGGGAGAGAGACAAGAAGAAAGAATTACAGCTGTCAGGGGCACCTGAATTAGAATGAGAGATGAAATACCTGAAGAGTGGATGCATAGCCCAGGGCCTCTCTCTTTTCCCCATTCCCTCCTGAGCCCATGTGATTGTTGCTTCCTCCCGGACTCCAGGGAGGCTATGGCTGACCTGCAGTGCTGTGTGGATGGAGAAACCTTGGACTAGGATGACAGGGACACAGATTCTATTCCTATACCCGTTGTGTGTGTGTGGGGGTAACATAGTCAGGATTGCCAGCTGTGCAACCTCGAGGGAGTTTCTTGGTGGGATGCAGCTGCCGTTGCTAACAGCTACTGTTCCCACCACATAGGAGCCACCTCCTGCTGGGCTTCTCCAAAGCAAGCTGTAATTCCACTCCATGACTTGCCTAGCATTCTCCAAAGCATTTTCTAGAAAACACTATTTCTATGAGATTCTTAAGGGGGAGGAGAAAGACTGGTTAAATAGTCAGCAAATGCTGGGCTATACAAAGTTAAAAAAATGTGTATTTGTTGCAGGACTTCTCAGAGCCTTTACTATGTTACTATGCATTCTGAATCTCCCAGAAGGGACGCAGTGCGTCTTAGACTGGATCCCTCCAGAGGTTTAGGAGTTAAGGGCAGAGGAATATTTGGGCAGTGACTCCAGGAGGCCTTAGTAGGACGGTGCACAGTGAAGCAGGGAAAGGAACCAATATGGGGCACTTGAGAGCCAGTTTCTGCTAAGGACGGCTGGAGCTCAGTCCTGCAGGCGACCTCCCAGAGATGGTGGAAAGCACACTGCTCACTCCTGCTTACTGGCCCAGAGCTGCTCGCAGAAGCTGCCACCCCAGGACCTCCCGTCTGCCCAGGGCTTGTGTCCAGAACGTCCCTGTGGTCAGTGGATGCTCTCAGGCAGGAAGTCACAGGTATTTTCAGAAACTGGCGGATGCCAGGGAATGAGCATGTGGAGGTCATACCCTGAGCCCCAACTGCACCTTCCCCAAGTCCCCTACCTCACGTGACATCCAAAGCCGGATGTCACGGGCCACTCTATACCGTAGGACTCCACAGACCCTCCTCTGGGTGACACTGGATAAAGCACAATGTCTCTTCACAAGTAGGTCCTCATCTTTTCTTGTCTTTTCATTTGCACTCCCTTTTGGCTTTGAAGATGGCTGAAACAACTGCTACCGAGGGAGGGGAGCTGGGCAACATGAACTCAAAACAGCCCTTCCAGCAAGGTCTTCCTGGGGCGCTAATTCCTGTGTGCGAATGGATGCTGGATCCACTGTATGCAGTAGGGTCCGGGACTGGCTGTGGGGCAGAGGCAGCAAGCTGTGCATAGATGGAGAGTCCAGGGAGGTGGCCATCTGAAGCGTCCAGCACTAGAATTCTTGTTGAGAGAAGCCAGGATTGAGGCTGGTAGCCAGGTCCAAGCTTCAGGAAGAAGGGGCCAGTGAGGAGCAACAGATGGGGCAAGATGGGCCAGCAGGTGCCGCAATGACCCTGCTAAGAGCCACGGCTCCAGGGGCTTCCCTAGTGACTGAAGGCAGACGCACTGGGTTGCACAAAGAGGATGTCAGAGCTGGGGTACAAAGGTCCTGGGGATCATCAAACCCCAGAGGGAAACTGGGGAGCAGAGAGGTGAGAAGACGTCCCCAGTACCACTCAGCTGCTTAAGCCCAGATCCTGCATCGCGGTTCTTGCTCACCAGTGAGCTCTTCACACAGGACTCCTTGAATAGATTTCCTTCTTGCCAGGAGTTTTACTACTGCCCTGATGAGAAAAAGCAGGCATTCCCCCTTGGTTCTCACGCCTCCCACCTGAGGCTGAAGCCCCTGGTTGTTTCAGGTTGCATCCCCTGCATGTCTCTGCCGTCTCAGACGGTAGGAATATTTTCGGTTTTGAGACGTGTCAGCAAGTTTTGCCAGGCACCGTGAGGGCGTGTGGATGCTAATGCCTCCGTCTGGGGATTATGTTAATACACTGTCTTGGATTGACATTTTAAACATTACATGCTTTAATTGGTTGCCTCTGCTGTCTCTACGTCTGGGAGTGAATGGATGGTATTTAGCAAGTGGGGTGCTGGAGGTTATTGGAGAGAGGTCCTTGGCTGGGCTGGGAGGAGTGCTGGGCCAGGGGTCAGAAGTTTTGGGATAGGGTAGGTGCAGTGGCTTAAGCTGCCACCTCTGACACAGACATCCCATATCTGAGTGACGGTTTCAGTCTGAGATGCTCCACTTCCCCACTTCTGATCTAGCTCCCTACTGATGTACCTGGGAAGGCAGAGGAAGATGGTCCAAGTGCTTGGGCCCCTGAACCCATGTGGGAGCCCCATATGAAGTTCCTGGCTCCT
Source organism: Oryctolagus cuniculus (assembly GCF_964237555.1). Taxonomy (NCBI): domain Eukaryota; kingdom Metazoa; phylum Chordata; class Mammalia; order Lagomorpha; family Leporidae; genus Oryctolagus; species Oryctolagus cuniculus. The sequence continues at coordinate 40,996,714 of NC_091448.1, read as the reverse complement.
GACTTCAGCCTGGTCTAGCCTGAGCTGTTGTGGCCATCTGGGGGAGTGGCAGATTGAAGATTCTCTCTCTCTCTCTCTCTCTCTCTCTCTCTCCTCTCTCTCCTCTCTCTCATTTTTCTCTCCTCTCTCTCCTCTTTCTCTCTCTCTCTTCTCTCTCTCTTTCCCCTTCCCTCTCTCTCTGTCACTCTGCCTTTCAAATACATGAATAAATGGATTTTTTTTTAGAAGAAGCAGAGCTGGGCTCTGGTCCCCTGGAGTGTGGCCTCTGGCAGGGCACTGCTCATGTCTGGGCATCAGTTTGCTGATTTGGAAAGAGAGCGAGGTTGGACTTGACAACCTCGAAGGCTCCCTCCACCCTGAGGCTTCCTTGGCTTCTGGCTACAGGTTCCCCCAGAGCCAAAGCTGGAGGCTTCCTGCCATCACCTCTGCCTGGGGTTCAAGGACTGTCGGCAACGCCATTTCTCCTCGACTTTGAAGCTGTTATAGCCCCAGGGCCCACTTTTTCCTGCCTACCTGTCACCTGGCTTGGACTTACCTTCCGGGCCTCTCCAGGTGAGCCCAGCCTCCTCCTCCCACTGGAGTTGAGTGTAGGAACAGTGGAGCTGTTTCAAATCTCTTCCCCGCCCTGACGCCCATCCTCTTACTGATGCCCACATCAAGGCTGTGTGGGAAAATCTTTTCAGTACATTCTGTCCTTGACTCTGGTGAGTAAGTAGCTAAATCGCATCCTCTTTTGACTCCCTGGGTAATTAATCTGAGACTGTGGTGTGCAGCAGTGTTCTGAGCACAGACCTTGGGCCACCTTCTGCCTTCGTTTTCCTCCAATCTTTTCTGTGACTGCCCTGGGCAGACCTCCGTCTCTCACCCAGGCTGCCACAGGCTCCTTAACCCTTGGCCTTGCTGCTGATGCTGCCGGGGTCCCCTCCTGCAGGCCCCACAGTCTGGCCTCTGGTCTCAGGACCCCTCTCGGAACTCCCCCAGCACGAGCCTGTCTTGATGAGGTTCTGCTCCCTTCCTCTCCCATCTCTCCCCAGAAGACGAGACCCCCTGTCTGAATGTGTGCAGACCCAGGAGGCACTGGGACCCAAGTGTCACCTGTGGCCTTGTCCCTCCCTGTTGTGTTTCGTGCTAGGGCTCATCTGGATCCCGCTGACTTCTGAAGATGGGATGAAAAGGTCTTGCTCCACCTACCTCCAGGGCAGGGGCAAGGGTCACATGGGGTCATGAATGCCCTTGTGTGTGTCTGTAAATCAGGACAGATATGCACAGCGGCGAGGGCTCTGGGGGAGCTGGGGAGGGCCAGGAAAGGCTTGTTCCTGGGCCTGTTCAGGGCTCCTGCTCCAGACTCAGTAATCCGGGTTTGCAGTAACCTCACAGGGGATTCCTAGGGGTCCTGGAGTCTAAAGATCACAGGCTTATTTGACGGGCCCTGGACACTAGCCTCTCCCACCAGCTACCTGTGCATGTGGAGCATGCTCCGACGAGTTGCTCTGTGCCTAGAGCCCGAGCAGCACCCCTCCCCTCCCCGATTCCTTGACTATCTTGAGGAGGCGCCACCGTATAGTAGAAAGAGTAGAAGCTTTGGAATCACACCAGCATCTGAATCCCAGCTCTGCCAGTGTTTATCAGTGTGACATGGGGTGAATAGCCCAACTCCCCAAGTCTTCATGGCTCTCCTCTCTCCTCTGGGGGTTATGGCAATCATCTCAGGGCTGGGCTAAGCATTACAGAAAACAAGCGAACAGCTAAAGTAGCTGCCACATTGTATACACTCACAGAAGGCCAGTTCCCTGCACTGAAGGGGCCAGAGACCTGCTCTGGTGTGTGCCGCTTCATCTGGTGAAGCTGACCTGGAGATTCTGGTCACAAGACTTCTGCTGAAACCCCCTGAGCCCCTGTCCTGTCCTGAGTGGGACATCTGTTCCCTGTGAAGGACTGCTGCAGTTTAATTAGCCCTTCCATGGACGTGCACTAGTAAAAGCATGCTGTACTGTCGCTCCTAGGCTTCCTATCCGAGTCACGGCACCATTATGTCGCTCCCCCTCTTCGTGGAGGAACTACACAGGACCCTGAGCTGTTCTTTTGTCTGCTCAGCCCTCCCCGGGTTTGCTGCTGGTTCTTCCCGTGTTGGCTTCCAACCCTTCCACCTCCGTGGAAGGGCAGCTCCCCCTGCCACTTTCCCCACTTCCGCGGGGGAGCTGCACACCGCCGGCCAGCTCTCTCGGGGGCTGCTCAGATGTTATCCGGATGTTCCCCTTAGATGTTCCCGGTGCATGTTGTCTCTCTCCTCCTTTATAGTCCTCTTCCACCAATCCCAACTCTGCTACCCACACACCGAGTACGCTGCTCTCCTCCAATCAGGAGCAGGATCAGCTCCTGCAGGTTATTGGTCGAACTGGAGGCAGCTGTGTAGAAGTTGTTTACTCCTCTTCCAGCGCCATATTGTGGGAGAGCAGATGCATAGAATAAGTCTTAATTCCAGTAACTCAGTCTAGTCCGAGTTGCTCCCCACACTGTACTGTCTGTTAACCTCAGCTGGGGTTGCCCCAGTGAAAGGGGATGCCATAGGGGCACAGGCGAGGCCATGGGATAGAACCCCAGGACCCCATGACAGGGTGGGAATAACCAGCAGCATGGTGGCCTCCTACAGAACTCCAAGATCACAGGTATCTGCAGTGAGCCTGGCAGTGGCCCTGAGCTGCCGATTCATCTGCACCTGTCTCCATCCTTGGACAGGGGTTCCCGAGGACAGAACTTTGCTTCTCCTATCAGACTGGGACTCCCTAGGGCAGGGCTGTGCCTCTCTCATCAGATTGGGGCTCTCATTAGGGAGGGACTGTGTTCTCCCCAACAGTCTAGGGCTCCTGGGCAGGGTAGGTCTCCACCACTCGACTGAGGGACCACCCCCCAGCCCCGACCACAGGTGAGGGGTATTGTGGCCTTTGTCCCAGTGACTGTCCAGAGCACCCTGTTCTCCCACACTTGGGGCTCTGGTTGCTCTGGGGGCTCTGCCCTTTGCCTTGTTTGCAGTAGCAAAAACAGAAGGCAACTGCTTTCTGTTACAGATTGTTGGCTTTTAAGTAAAGATAGTTAAAATAATTTATATCCTGCTCAGGGGGAAAACTGGAGAGAGGAAGGAGGGGTAGGTTTTCCTGGCAGGGAACAGCAGCATAAAATGTGCTGCTAAATGCTCACTCAGCGGCCTCCATTCATCGAAGCCCAGGGCAAACACCTATGATTTAAGCTAAGCTCCAGAGACAGGAGAGCACCAAAGCCATGACTGTGCACTTGACCCAGAAGCTTTGGGGTTGGGGTTGAGCTTCTTGAAAGACAAAGGACAGGGCAGGAGGGGGATTAGGCTCCCAGGCAAGGAGAGAGGAATCTTGGGGGGATGGTGATAGCTCTCAGTAGATGTAATTCCCATTCCATGGACTTCAGCTCTTGTTCGTTAATTTATATTCTGAGCTTGAGGGCAAGAGCTGGAGCAGCAGACAAGGGCCTGGGTTTCTCCCAGCCCTGTGATAAACTAACCACGTTTTCCATGGATAAATCCCACACCTCACTGAACCTCCATCTTTGATGACTTGTGCTTTTTCTCAATTTTGTCTGCAATTCCACAGGGAGCCCGTGAAATCTGGAGACTGAGGCAAACATACACAGTCCCAGTAAGGAGATATTTAGCTGGTTATGAAACGCAGTGGCCTTTCTGTGTGCAGACAATCTTGGCATGCACTTGTGTCTACATAAGTAACATTATCTAACAAGTGCCTGTCTCCTGCACTGGACCATAGGCCCCATGGTCTAGGCACATACTGACAGCTCAAACCATAATAATCAAGAGAATTATTGCATAAGCAAATGACAAGGTAACCTTGGGAATGGGGAGGGTATTGGAATAAAGTTAGGACTTGGAAAGTGAGCATGGAGAGAATACACTATGTCTGGGACACCCAGCTCATTAGCTGGGGCCCTTGTGGTGTCCAGAGGTAGAATTTCTCCTAGAAGATTTGGTTGTGATAAAAGAGACAAAGCACAGTAAGAGCCAGCATGCAGAGATGAACCCACTCTTATCACCTGGATTCTTCTGAACATTTATAGATCCATCTTCCATCTTCACAGCCTGGCCACATCCTTTCATGAAGGAATAGGCTCCTGCCCCGGGAAGCTGGAAGCATGGAAGATCAATGCATGCCCAGACAGGAGTCCTCAGAGATGCAGGGTGGACCCTGTTTCCAGAGAGGACAGAGAGAGCAAGAGAGGTTGCCACGGGGTCCTGGGACCCAACTGGAGCCCGTGGCCACGTGTTTCTCCTGTCTGAAATGTTCACCCCTTCCTAGTCTGACTTTTAAGACTTGGTTCAGTGACCACAGCTTCTGCTCAGCAGAACTGACTGCATCTTCCTTTGGGTCTCACTGAACATGAATGTTCCTTCCATGCATCTTTTTATACTGGGAACACATTTGCTAGGCACTCATCAGTGTTTCTGGTTTGGTGAGCACCCTCTGTGTGTCTCCTGCAGATGATGCCCCCCTTAAGCTGTTTGTTGGTGCATCCTGGTTCAAGTGTCCACTTGGCTCATGCTGGGCACGTATGTCGCTGTCCATGGTCCTGAATGCTATGGCGGGGGGAGAGGCATGGAGGAAGAAGTGATTAGCTCTACCTGTTCCATGTGACTCTGAGTCCTGCCAGCCTGCTGCCTGGTGGCAGACTGTAGTAGAGAAGGCAGGGTAGGTAGGCTGCCTGACCCAAGGGCCTGTCTTAGTTTGTGTAAGCTGTGTAAGCTCAGCAGGCGAAGTTCAGCCATTCTGAAAGGTGAGTATCTCAGGGGGGCCACATAGGAGTTGGGGCATACTAAGGTCTTTTGCATCCTATGAACCTATAAACTGTCCATTTTTACTAGTACTGAACTAATGATAAAAGTATTTACTTTCTTTACAACATTTGAGATACAATTCAAAAAGTACAATTTAATGAATGCCTGTTGTGTATCAGGCACCGTGAGAGTTGATTTTGCTTTTCATGGGTTATCCCTAATCTTTCAAATAACACAGTTAGGAAAACTATTATTATTCCCATTTTTAGAAGAACAAAGAGAGGTCAGAATGGCCAACCAACAAGCCCCAGGTCACAGAGCAGCTAAAAGTTGAGCTTTAGACTGGTGGTCTTTGCAGACAGTCTGTGTCTTTTTACTATAGACATTACCCGGTCTTCCACTGAATTCCTAACAGAGAAAATAGTTTCCATAGCAACAATAGTGAAATCAGTATTGGTACTTGGATAATCTGTTTTTTAAAAACCCACTTAAATGCTAAGCTAGTATTCTACTTCTGGGAACACATATTAAAGGAAATAATCCTAACTATGAAAAAGATGAAGGCAGAGAGAAATATTCTGAAGCATTAGTTATAATCTTAAAAATGTAGCAACAAGAAATGACCAACAGCAGGAGAACAATTAAACACAGTGTGGTGCCGTGTTTCTGCGTAATGTTCGTGGCTTGTCATATTATGGTCCTACTTGATGGCTGCCCCTCTGTGCTTCCAGAAACTGCTCTCATGTTCAGGGACTGACCGCTGCCCGGGGAGCAGCCATTCAATGTGAGCCTGCTCTCTTGGTCCAGGAAGTGCCCTGACCTCAGTTGGGTCAATCTGTTCTTTTCCTGGAATTTTTATTATTATTATTATTTTGCGGACAACTCAGTTTCTTTTTGTGAACGTGGAAGGCACATTGACATCAGCCATATTGTGGCCTCATCCTTCCTCTGTGGAGGGAGAGAGAGACGGAGAGAAGAGAGGAAGGAGGAGGGTTGTTCCCTGCTTAGCTCTGTATTCCCAGGACTAGCACAGGACCTGGCAGGTAGCAGGTGCCAAGAAGGTGCTTACTTGTTCACGGGAGGCAGACTGGGGCTGTTTCAGCTCCCCCTTCTCACTTGATGTATGGAGCCGCTGTTCATACATGGTTTCTTGGCTTCAAATACACCTTTTTTTTTTTAATTTTTTTGACAGGCAGAGTGGACAGTGAGAGAGAGAGACAGAGAGAAAGGTCTTCCTTTGCCGTTGGTTCACCCTCCAATGGCCGCCGCGGCCGGCGCGCTGCGGCCGGCGCACCGCGCTGATCCGATGGCAGGAGCCAGGAGCCAGGTGCTTTTCCTGGTCTCCCATGGGGTGCAGGGCCCAAGCACTTGGGCCATCCTCCACTGCACTCCCTGGCCACAGCAGAGGGCTGGCCTGGAAGAGGGGCAACCGGGACAGAATCCGGCGCCCCGACCGGGACTAGAACCCGGTGTGCCGGCGCCGCTAGGCGGAGGATTAGCCTAGTTAGCCGCGGCGCCGGCCCAAATCCACCTTTCAATCTTCTTCTCTGATGCTGGGGCCAGGGATGTGTGAGCTATACTTCCCAGGTGCCGCTTGCCAGGTGAGTGGCAGGTCTGGGTGGCCTCGCAGGGGACTAGAGAAGGGGTCATCCACCAGCTTCTGGATCAGGTCTGCGTCTTTCTGTCTCAGAGGACAGCATGGACCTTGTCTCCAGCTCCTCTGGGCTCTCCCAGAGCTCCAGGACCAGCCACACCTTGCAACCAGATCCCTCAGGGCTGCTGCCCCTTCCTGTGGCCCGGGGAACCGTCACACTGCACACATCCTCTCTTCAGCACCTGTCCGGCAACACCTCCTGGCTAGTTCCTGGTAACTCCACTCCCTCCCTTCCTTTCCCCAGCCCTAGCAGGTGCCAAGTGCTTCCTGCAGTTGCTTATGTGTAGTCAACCAACAACCCTTGCCCTTTTTTGTTCCTTTGGACTTCCAACACTCATGTAACAAATTTCCCAGATCCGATGGCCTCCATTCAAAGTTCCTTGCTTATTCTTTACATTCCATTGCAATATGTACCATATTTATCCTTTCTGCGCCTCAATATTTTCATCTGTAAGAGTGAAGGGATAAGACGTGTGTCTGGCACAGTGGTTAGGACACTGCTTGCTATGCCTGCATCCCTCACTGCAGTGCCTAGTTTGCATACTGGCTACTCCACTTTGGATCCAGTTTCCTGCTGATGCACTCCTTGGGAGGCAGCAGATGGTGGTTCAGGTAGTTGGGTCCCTATCACCATGTGGGAGACCTGGATTGAATTCCTGCTCCTGGTTTCAGCCTGGTATTTGGGGGGGTGAATCAGTGGATAGAAGATCTCTGTTTCTCAGCTTCTTACACAAAATGAAAATAAATAAGTGGAAACATTATAAATGGGGGAATAAATCTTAAGCCATGGAGTTGAGAGAATTCAGAGATATGACAGCTGTAGGCCTAGCATAGAGTCAATGTTTAGAAATGCTGGTGGGGCTGGCCTGTGGCGTAGCAGGTAAAGCCACCTGCAGCGCTGACATCCCATATGGGCACTGGTTCGAATCCTGGCTGCTCCACTTCTGATCCAGCTCTCTGCTGTGGCCTGGGAAAGCAGTGGAGGATGGCCCCAGTGCTTGGGCCTCCTGCACCCATGTGGGAGACCTAGAAGAAACTTCTGGCTCCTGGCTTCGGATTGGTGCAGCTCTGGCTGTTGCAGCCAACTGGGGAGTGAAACAGCGGAAGGAAGACCTATCTCTTTCTCTCTCTCTCTGTGTGTAACTCTGACTTCCCAATAAATAAATAAATCATTAAAAAAAAAAAAAAAGAAACGCTGGCTACTCCCTTCATCCTGTGCCCGAAACAGTCACCACGGGGGCTTTCTCCTCTTGATGATCTGAAGGAACTGGGGGGTTTTGCCCTGAGTGGTCAGAAGCTATGCCCAGTAGGGCCCCCACCTCCTACCACAATCACGCCAGGGGCACAGCCTGTGCAGACCGGCAGGTGGAGGAAACAATGACATTCAGAACAATGGCATTTTCCAAACTTCTCCTCCTCTTAACACCCCCATCTTAGTCACTTGAGCAGATTTTAATTTAGTCACAAAAAATCCTCCAATGTCCCCAGGCAAGTGCTGTATTTCGTGACAGAGATGGATACAGGGAGCTCACTTTTCATCCACCCCCTGAGAGTCAAAAAGAAATCCCTGGAAGTCACTGGAGCGAGGAGGGAGAGGGCTGGGTGGATGACTGAGTGGATACTTCTGGGCACTGGGCTATGTTCGTCCATACTGCAGATGAGGACACTGACACTCAGTGGGCTAGGGAGGTGGCCCACGTCTTACTATCAAGGTGTCAGGGCTGGGCTTTGAAGCCCACCTGGCTGCCTGCCTGCAGCACTGTCAGAGGGTGAGAGATCCAGTCTCTGGGTCCTCCCACAGGGCGTCCTGCTCTGACTCAGCTGCCCACCAGGGAAAACCAGGAGACAGGCAGGTTCTGGACGCATGAACAGGACGTCCAGCTCACGCTTCCAGACCCTGAGCCCCAGATGCCTTAGAACCACACAGCCAGAGCTGGGCTAAGCTGAGAACATGCTGTGTGAGTTAGGGTCAGAAAGGATGCTGCTGAAGCTGCCGGCAGAAGACGGCACCACACTTGTGTCCTCACCTGTTGGCTCCTGGCTAGCTGGATTCCAAAGACTCTAGATTAGAAGAAGGGGAGGAGGAGAAAACATTTGGAAGGACCTACGAGTCACGTGACGAGCGCCAGAGGTCGCAGGCTTAGATCTGGGAGCTTGGATGGCTCCAATCACTCTCAGGGAGGGAAGTCAGCCCACAGCAAGCTCAACCTGGAGCACCTGTCCAGGCTAATGCCAATCAAGTGGGCAAAGTGAGCCATTCTAGTTTTTGTCGCTGCTGCATCTGTTTAGCACCTTGCTTGCAAAGAACACCACTCTCCACTCTGAAAATGTGCCTGCTTATTGGTGCCCCACATTTGAAGTAAGGGTTTGATAAAGTTAGGGTAAAGTCAGGTTAACTGGATAATGTTATGGAGATGGGCAGATGAGAAGATTGCTATTTTTTAAAAAGATTTATTTATTTATTTGAAAGGCAGAGTTACACAGGGAGGAGGAGGAGGAGGAGGAGGAGAGAGAGAGAGAGAGAGAGAGAGAGGTTTTCCATCTGCTGGTCCACTCCCCAATTGGCTGCAATGGCCGGAGCTGCACCAGTCTGAAGCCAGGAACCCAGAGCTTCCTCCAGGTCTCCCGCGCAGATGCAGGGACCCAAGGACTTGGGCCATTTTATACTGCTTTCCCAGGCCATAGCAGAGAGCTGGATCAGAAGTGGAGTGGCTAGGACTTGAACTGGCACCCATATGGGATGCCAGCACTGCAGGTGGCTTTACCCAATATGCCACAGCGCCAGCCCTGCTATTGTTTTCATTGTCATGAAGAGTTGAGAAAATTTAAGTATTTTAGGACATAGAAGGTAAACAATAAAAATTACCAAAACAGCAGCAACTTTTAAAAAGCAGGAGGAGACAGAAGCTCACTGAGGCAGACGCTGGAGATGAGTAACTGCACATGAACTGTGGATTCAGAGTTCAATTCTCTGGTAGCCATGTCCAAGAGAAAAACAATTTTCATTGTTTGATAAAAGACACTGTGCAAGTTTGCTGGTGTTGAAGTCTAGAGACAGCTGGGCTGCTGCGGTCTCCCTGAACTAAAGCAACTACAGCTCTGCTAACACTAATAAACACCTCTGCCTGGGCCGGTGCAAGTGCTGGGTTCCTAACAGCTTTCAATTTGCAGTCTTCTTTTTTTTATATTTAATGAGACACAGCAGGATTGTCCTTAGGAAATGGTGGTGGAGCACAAGAGGGGACAAAGTGATCTTTGTGTAGTTTCCACTCTAGGTTTTAATTGAGGGAGGATCTCCTAATGAGATTTTCTAATGAGCAAAAATGACCTCACACTATAGAGAAATCCGGGGCCTGTGCCAACTTAGACTCCGTGGGCAGACAGGGGAGAGAAGGGAGCTGATACTTAGGCAGCACGGCGCATCTATCGTCACCTTTAACTGCTTGCCTTGAGCCACGGACCCAGCTGTAGCTCAGGGGCTGCCTTCTTTGTGTTGGGGCCTGCCTTGGTCCTGGAGGGCTGGGGGTGTACTGCTGTGTGTGTTCATTAGGGATCCTTCAATGTCCAAGGAGGGGAAACTGTGGAGGCCAAGGAGCCACTTGACTCTACTCAACAGACAGGGAAACTGAGGTGAGGAGAGGTAGAGATGGCAGGAGAACCCAGCCCCCTACTTAGGAAAACAAGAAGGTCAAGCACACAAGCATGGGAAGTAATAATAATTTCTTGTGGCCAGAGCTGGGGCATAGTGGGTAAAGCTGCCATCTGCAGTGCCGGCATCCCACATGGGCACCAGTTCTAGTCCCGGCTGCTCCTCTTTCGATCCAGCTCTCTGCTATGGCCTGGGAAAGCAGTAGAATATGGCCCAAGTTCTTGGGCCCCTGCATCCACGTGGGAGATCTGGAAGAAGCTCCTGGCTCCTGGCTTCGGATTGGCACAGCTCCCGCCATTGCAGCCAACTGGGGAGTGAACTAGTGGATGGAAGACCTCTCTCTCTCTCTGTCTCTCCTCTTTCTCTGTGTGACTCTGCCTTTCAAATAAGTAAATCTTTTTTAAAAATAACAATTTCTTGCAGTGTGCAGTGTGCAGTATGCATACGGTTATTAAGGTGCTGTCACACCTGCCACGCCCCATCATCTGCCCCACGGGTGGGCAGGGGAGACTCAGACCTGTTCACATGGAAACATAGAAACATATCACATGCCTCCCAGGTGAGCCAGGGCAGTGATGCCTAAACCCCTTCCACAGGTGATTAAAATGGGGCTCAGAAAGGAAAAAACAGTGGCCCCAAATCACACAGGCAAGGGCTGAGCTGGACTCAAATCAAGGTCAGCTGACCTCACAGTTAGGTTTGGTTCAGTCTTTGCCTACTTCCCTCTACAGAAATACTGGGGTGGGTTAGGAGCACACGTTAACTGTCAACACAGCATTTCCAAAGCCCATGGGGAGTCCTGTTCTGGGGTCTGAGTGCCAGCTGCGGGGTGGGGGTGTTCAACCCTCAGTTCTGCCACCCCCAGGGCCGGGCACCACCTATGTATCCTCCCTGTGCCTCAGTCTTCTTCCCAGTGAACTGGAGACACCTGCTGCACCTCCCCTACTGCTTCCTGTGGGAATTAAAGGACCCAATCAGGAAGCATTCAGAAGAACGTCCTGTTCAGCTCTCAGCAAACATCAGCTGAGGCATTTTTTTTTATTATAAAATAAGACGGGGCTGGCGCTGTGGCGCAGTCGGTTAAAGCCCTGGCCTGAAGCACCAGCAACCCATATGGGCGCTGGTTCTAGTCCTGGCTGCTCCACTTCCGATCCGGCTCTCTGCTAAGGCCTGGGAAAGCAGCAGAAGATGGCCCAAGTCCTTGGGCCCCTGCACCAACGTGGGAGACCTGGAGGAAGCTCCTGGCTCCTGGCTTTGGATCAGCACAGCTCCAGCTGTTGTGGCCAATTGGGGAGTGGACCATCGGATGGAGGACCTTTCTCTCTCTCTCTCTCTCTCTCTCTCTCTCTGTGTAACTATGACTTTCAAATAAATAAATAAATCTTTTTTAAAAAATAAAAACATAATAAGACAGTGATGATAAAATAAAAATAAAAACCCATTAAAAACCGGGGTTTTAAAAATCTGGTGCAGTGGGTTAAGCCACCACTTGAGACACCCACATACCCGGTGGAAGGGCCTGGTTTGAGTCCCAGCTACTCTGCTTCTGATCCAGCTTCCTGCTAGTGTGCCTGGGAAAGCAGTGGATGACGGCCTGAGACCCTGATGGAGTTCCAGGCTCCTGGCTTTTGTGGATATTTGGGGAGTGAACCAGTGAATGGAATCTCTCTCTCTCTCTTTCACTCACTCACTCACTCACTCACTCACTTTGCTGCCTTTCAAAGAAAGAAATAAAACCTTGACAAGGCTCTTTCCTGGTACTTTAGTTTCAGGCTACTATTTTATGGAAAACAAAGAAACAAAAAGAAGAAAAACTTAAAAAAAAATCCCTGTAGTCCCAGTATACAGTGAAAGCCACAACATTTTGACACTTTCCCAGCCCCTCTGTTCTAAGCCCAGACAGACCTGCATTCAGCCAGCCTTCTCGCTCTGGGGTTCTGCATCTGGAAATTCAACCAACTGCAGATCACAAATACTGGACAGGATAATTGTATCTGTACTGAACACGGCAGATTTTTTTCTTATCGTTATTGCTGACATAATACATGTAACAAGCATTCACGTAGCATTTACATTGCATTCAGTCTCATAAGTGATCTGGAAATGATTCACAGTGTATGCCAGAGAAAGTGCATTGGTTACATATAAACATGACCCCAACTTTTACAGGGGACCTGAGCAGCGAGGATTTTGGTATGGGGTGAGGGGAACAGGCCTGGGAACCCCTGCAGATACTGAGGGACCACTGAACTTTGATAGGCTTTTATCCTTCTTATTTAGCACCAAAGTACAGACATTTGCTTTTAAAATATAATGGAAGCTGTTACAAAATGATGCTGTTCCCCAAGTGAACTGCAAATTATGTACCTGTTCCTGTTGGCTATGTGCACTGGCTAACAGTCACTCATTTCTTAAAAAACATTTTATTTATTTATTTGAAAGGCAGAGCAATAGAGAGAAAGGAGGAGAGGGGGAGGAAGAGGGAGAAGGGGAGGGAGAGGGAGAGGGGGAGGGAGAGGAAGAGGGAGAGGGAGAGGGGGAGGAAGAGGGAGAAGGGGAGGGAGAGGGAGAGGGGGAGAGAGAGAGAGAGAGAGAGCAAGAGAGACCTCTTTCATCTGCTGTTCCATTCCCCAAATGGCTGCAATATCCAGGCTAGGCCAGGACAGAGCCAGGAGCCTGGAACTCCATCCCAATCTTCCCACATTAGCAGGATGCTGGACTGGAAGTGAAGCAGCTAGGAGTTGAACAGGTACTCCCAGGTGGGATGTTAGTGTCACAAGTGGCAGCTTAACCCACTGAGCCACAATGTCAGTGCCATGTTCACCCATTCTTGAGTGAAGAGGCTGTGTCCAGTCTGCCTTGCATACAGTAGGGGTGAATGAAAACTACTCCTGCTTTGACAGGTGCTTCTAGAGAGTTCATACCAATTTCCATTCCAAAATTCATCGTATGAATGTCTCTCATCATAATCCCAGCAGAATTTCACTTAAAAATTAACAAAAGGTATTTGCCAACTTGCTAAGTAAAGTATGGGATCTCAGTGCAGCTTCATAAAATTTATTTGACTGACAGTGAGGTTGAAAGTTTATTCACATTTTAATTAGCCAGCTGTACTAGCTTTTCTCTCTTCCCCCTCTTCCTTTTCTTTTCATCTTTCCCAGCTTCTTGTGAAGGCACCTGTTTGAAGGTGCAGGTACTGCCCAGCGGTCTTGATAACATTTCCTTGGGTAGCTTAGATTTCCAGATAATTCATGAGGTTCAAAATAACGAATTGGGTGCTTGCTAATTATTTTAAGGTAATTGCATTAATAAGTTCAGCTATTCATTAATTCTGAGAACACGGTGACAGCTCTCAGTATTAATGAATTCCTCACTCAAGTGTGGGGAGTTGGCAGTTGGCACACAGCTTTCTTGAACTTTCAGTTTTGGATTGCCATTTTGTGTTCCTATAATTCCATGCACACCATATTAAAGTTCACTCATAGCTCGGGGAAATTTTCATCTATGGCCTTAGCACCCAAGTAATGCCAAAGAGTGACAACAGTGGAAGAAAAACAGGCTCCCTTTCCTTGAATGACAACACACTCCCTCCTGCCACCTGCCCAGGACAGGGGTGTATGGAATCACAGCAAGAATGACAGAACATTCTAGAAGCAGGAGGGCCTGGATATTGGATCCATGGCCTCCAAGTGTATGTCCAAATCCTCTGAGAGAGATGTTATTCATTGTCTTCTTGGAACATCTTTGGGAATCCAGGCCTCATGTGTACCAATAATCACATATCCAGCGATGTATTATCAATGGGCAAGGAGTAATTATTATTTTTTTAATCAGAGTGATGAAGTCATTCCTGCTTTAATTTCTGCCACTTGCTCCAATGTGACCTTTAAGAGTCCTCTTCTTGCGGTTTTCTCATTTCTTGAATGAATAACGACTTTGGGTCATAATTCTAGTCTGTGGGTTTCTCTGCCTGAACCTCTGCTGACTGCACCTGCTCTCTCCCAGCGGGCCCCTTCCTGGTCTTCCTTTTACTCTTGGTTTCCAGAGCTTCGCAGCTCATCGAATCCTTTGCCATATTCAACTCACTCGGCTTCCACAGCAAGTCTGGGACACACTGGCCATCCCATTGCAGAGACGAGGAGACAGAGCCTAGGAACTGAAGACTCCTTCTAAGATGTACAGCTGGGCAGGGGCATGGGCACTGTGGGCCACGGCCTCCATCTCTGTGGCTGCCCTGCTCACTGACCCCTCCTCTGCCTCTGTCTGGTGTCCTGGCCAGCCCCTACCCCTGCTTCACTTGCTGCATGGGTGGAAGGGCACGTGGGAAGGAAGGGCAGGCTGGGTTATTTGGGGGCAACAGGAGTTTCCTGGGAAAGTGGGGAGCCCCTGGAGAGCTGGCTTATGCCTGCCTGAGTGCTTGCTGTGACCTCTACAGTCAAGAGCACACTGCAGCCTCTGGCTGGGTGGCTGAGGGGTTATGTGCGTGAATTTCTTGGATGCAGTGACGGAAGGTTGTAATCTGTTTTGATGACAGTTTTCCAAGAGTTACACTTTCATAATTTGCATGTTGTCTGCCTCCCAGGTTAGACCACTGATGCTATGTCCCGCCCCCTCTGCCCACTGCCCGTGCTGTCAGCAGAGGCTCTGGCATCGCTCCTCCAAGGACTGCCTTGGCTCGAGAGGAGCTCTGTCCACACCTCGCCCCTTCCCGAGGAGCCCACGTCCACTGCTGAGCCAGGTGGAGTCAGTGCAGCCTGACCACCTCAGCTCGTGGTAGGAGAACTCTGAAGATAGCCATTGCCAGCCTGTGGGTGGGTCCAGGCTCTTGCTGGGTCTCCATCACAGACTGAGTACTCCCCTCCCTGCCCTGTGTCACCTGCTTCCCCTCTGGCCCACGAGTGTTGATCCCAGGGGTGCCCCTTCATGAACGTCTTCACGCTATATTCCATACAGGATCTGCTTACTGGCCAGGCGCTCAGCGTGGCAGGAAACCCAGGGCCATGTAGCAGACCCAACCTCAGACAAGGGATTTCTGTATATTCTTATACTTTCATGGTGACAAAGTATTGGTTTGTTCATTTACCTACTTATGAGGCAGAGAGAGAAAGAGAGAGAAAGAGAGAGAGAGAGAGCGAGAGAGCTCTCATCCACTGGTTTACTCCCCAAATGCCTGTGATGGCCAACGCTGGTCAAGGCTGGGGTTGAGAGCCAGGAACTCAGTCCAGGTCTCCCAGGTGGGTAGCAGGGATCCAGCTACTTGAGCCATCACCTGCTGCCTCCCAGGGTGTGGAGCAGCAGGAAGTAGGAGTCCAGAAATGGAACCAGGACTGAACCCTAGGCACTCCAATCTGGGCGGGCATCCTAACGGGCATCTTCACTGACAGGCCAAACACCCCCACTCCTGACAACTGCTGTACTCTTTACAAAGCTGGCAGAGGGGCATGCGTCACATCCACCTAAAATCGTTCCCAACAGTCCTGTGACGATATCGGGGAGGCAGGTTTCACCCTCTCCAAGGGGAATCTGGAGCTCAGAGAAGTGAGAAGCTTTCCTGGGGCCACACACCCCAGCAGCCTCGAGGTGTTCAAGCCAGGTCCCGTGGAGCATGACGCCTGCGCTTCACCCGCTAGCCTGCTTGGGTTTGAAGATGCGCAGCCCGGCTGCAAGCTCCAAGCACAGCTGCGGGGAGGCACGGAGGCAGCGGAGAGTGATTACAGAACCCCAAACATGCTCAGGGCCTTTTGAAAAGTAAAATCGCTCCTGATTCACTGCCTCTCTCCCTGTGTAGGCCTAGTTCTAAGCATCTGAACTTTCTGCTAATTACTGTCACATTAATTAAAAAATAAATCCCCTTTAATTTCATAACAGGTGGTTTGTGAGGCTGGCAGAGAAGTTGAAACTTGTGTGTAATTATTGTGTGGCTTATTTGCATTTCTAATTGCTTTGGAGGACACCGAGGGCCAAGCTTCCCGTCTCCTGGCTGTCTTTCACCTGCACCGGCTGTGCCGAGCTGCTGCCAGTGGTGGCAGCGTCTTGTCTCCCAGTACCACCTGTGAGGGCAGTGGCTCCAGCTGCAGTCCCAAGACTCCCCATCAACATGGAGAGCTGCAGGGCAGGACCCATGTGGGGGTCACTGGGAAGGGCCTGGGACTCACTGAGGAGCCTGGTGCCCAGCCCCAAGCCTGGGATTTGCTGGTGGCTCCATAAACATGGGCCAACCATGGCTTTTCCAGAAAGAACCGTCACCTGGATGACCTGACCCAAGCTCCAGGGCAGCCCTCTGGGGGCTGGCAGCACTGGCCCGCAAGGCACAAGCACTTGGATTTACCTGCAGGGGGCCTGAGAAGCCATCTGGAAACCAAGCGTCTGTGTATTGAATCCATTTCCCTTCTTCATTAAAAAAATATTTATTTATTTGAGAGGCAGAGGAGAGGGAAAGGGAGACGGAGAGGGAGAGGGAGAGAGAGAGAGATTGATCCCACTCACTGGCTCACTCCCCCAGGGCCTGAAATGGCTGGGGAGGCTGAAGCCAAGAGCCAGGAACTCCACCCAGGTCTCCCATGTCAGTGGCAGGGACCCAACTACTTGGGCTATCACCACTGCCTTCCACGGTGTGCATTAGCAGGAAGCCAGAGTCAGGAGCTGGAGCCACGTGTTGAACCCAGAGTCTGATGTGGACGTGGGTGCCTTAGCCTAGAGGCCAAACTCCTGACCCTGTTCCCACCTCTGAACCACGATGGATACATGCCACTATTTTTGAGGGGCCTCACGATGCTTATGGCTTAAGTTTCTCCCCACAGGTCTTACTAAAAAGGTGACAATGAGCCACACTGTACCTACCACTCCGGAGCATTGCAAGCACTTTTTACCTAAGGACCATCTTGGAGTGGTGGGAAGACCTTGGAGTGGTGGGAAGACCTTGGAGTGGGAACTTCTAAGGTTTGAATGCCAGCCCTGCCTCTTAGCAACTGAGTAACCCTGAGTAACCATTCAGCCTCGCTGGGACGCACAATTCTAAACTCTGTAAAATGAACAGAACTGTCACTGGGTTTTGAGTTTCCAAAACTGGGCTACCCGCTGGAATCACCTGGGCAGATGTGAAGAATTCTCAGTGCTTGGGCTGGGCTGCAACCAGGGCTGATGGCATCCGATGGAGCTGGGGTGATGCGGCTGTGCAGCCAGGGCTGAGGACCAGGCCTGAAACCCTTGACAGGCTATGCACATGTTGCTCCAATCTCCCCTTCCTTCATCCTGGAGGATGCAGCCTGCCCACAGTGTGTCTGGGAGCAGGTGGTGGGGGATGCCCTGGGCAGGGCCCTGAGGCTGAGATCCCTCCCTAAGAGGGAGGACGGGGACCAGGGACAGCAACTAGCTCATGCGACAGGGCTCGGTCGAGGCACGAAATGGCAGTGGTCCTGGCCGGTGAAAATGAGGGTTCATGATCTCTATGGTTTGTCCAACTCTAGGTACCCAGGAAATCTAGCCGATCAGCAGAGCTAGGGGCTATGACAAAACGAAAGCCAAGAACGACGTTACTGAGGAAATGGCACCAAGTTCTATTCTGAGCCAGGCTTTCATTCCTTGGCCCCTGGATGTCATCACAATGCTGTCACTGAGGCACTGTGAAGCCCATTTTACAGATGACTGTTGAGACTCCGTAAGGCTAATTCTAAAACTCCACACGTGGCTTCCTTGTATCAGTGAATGGTTTATTATATGTTAACTACATCCTGTGCTCTTTGGCCAGATGCCCTGGAGTCACTGTTGACTCCATCTATTCCTCACACAGCGCATTTAACCCACTGGGAATCCTACTGGGTCTATTTATGCAATACATCAAGTACCCAAGCTCATCACCACCTCCCTGCTCCCACCTGGGCCAAGCGCCTTCCCCTCTCACCTGCAATGAGGACAGGTGTCCCCACCTCCACGTGGACCCACACCCTGCATGTGCACAGTGTGACGGTAAGCGTCTCCCCCACCGTCCTGCATCTCACTGCAGCCTGCTCTGCCCTGCCCTGCCCTGCACAGCTCCCAGAGTTCCTCTCCCTTCTCCTGTGCACACTGCCAGCTCCCAGAACTCCTCTCCCTTCTCCTGTGCACGCTGCCAGCTCCCGGAGCTCCTCTCCCTTCTCCTGTGCACACGGCTCTGCTTCTCCCCACACTCCTGAGGGCACTGCTGCCTTGGGCTTCTGCACCTGCTGTCTCCCTGCCAGCAGTGCTTCCCTCGGGGTCAGCATGGCTGCCTCTTTATCATCGGCAAGATTTCCAGGGTGCCTCATGTGTCACCTGTTTTAGATCTCTTCCTCTCCTGCTTTACTGTTTTTCTGTAGTGCTCATCGCCATCTGGTATCCTACGGGCACACTTACTTGATTTGCCTATTGTGTGCTTTCTGTGATTAGATATTTTTAAGCATTTATTTATTTATTTGGGAGATGAGTCGTGAGAGTGTTTGCATCCTTTGGTTCATTCCCCAAATGGAGGCAACAGGCAGGCTGGACCAGGCCAAAATCAGGAACAGGAACCAAAGCCAGGTGGCAGGAATTCAAGTACTCGAGCCATCACCTGCTACCTTCCAGAATGCACATTAGCAGGAAGCTGGAATCAGAAGTGGAGCAGGACTAGAACCCAGCACTTTGACATGGGATTTAGCCGACCCCAGCAGTCCCTTAACTGCTATGCCAAACGCCCGCCCCTGTGATTAGCTCTTCATCCGTTTGGTTCCCTGTTGTATCCCAGGTGCCTCCAAGAACGCCTGGCACATAGGAGGTGTTCGGTGAGTGTTGAATGGATGGATGGATGAAGTGAAAAGACTAGGGGGACTCTGCTGGGGGAGAGTGCAGCCTGTTGCCTTTCCCTCTGGCAGTGGGTCAAGGAGGCTGGCTCACCTGCAAACCCCTTACGTGTGCAAGAAAACTGGCAGGCAGTGTGTTTTCTTGTCCTGTCGTCTGGGATCTGAACCCCATTCCTCCTCTGTCCTGTTAGCTCCCCAATTCTACCTGTGATGCCATTCTGCTTATCTCATGGGTGAAGAAACTGTCTCTCAGAAAAGTAACTGGTCCAAGGTCACATGCAGCATTCGGCTCCAGGCCATGTGATGGCCATACCTGCCTCTCTGTCCTGTGTGTCTACCTCGAGTCCTCATGGCCCCTGACTTCCAACTCAGCCCGAAGCCGTCCTTCTGTGCACATTCCCAAGGGCAACCTGGTTTGCCAGGGCCTTAGACAGGGCTTATCAGCCTTACCACTCACGGGCTGCATAGTTATGTGTCAGGGGTGGGGAGAACCAAGCTGTCCTGTGGATGGAAGGATGTTTAACAGCACCCTCGGCTTCTAGCTGCTAAGAACCAGCAGAATCTCCCCCCTGCACAGTCGTGACAACCAAAAACATCTCCATTGTCTCTTAGTGAGCACACCCCTTTACAACAGAGAACCACTGAGAAGTGGGAGGGACCAGGAGGCTGGTGGGATGTTAGCCACTGCTCAGGGCTCTGGTCTGTGCATCACCATAAGCACCAGGGACTTCCAGGTATCCTCCAAACTAACCAAATAATGCAAATCTTCTCTTTATTCTTTTAGGTTGGGTGCATGGCCTGAGAAGCTCATTTTTGCCTGTAGCTGGGCCTGCTTCTCAGTGGTCTGTGGAAATGGTGTAGCACAGTAGACTCTGAACTCAGACTTCCAGGGTTCAAAAGCTGATTCCACTACTCTCAGCCGTGAGACCTTGGGAGAGCTGCTCCACCTCCCTGCCACTCACTTGCTGCTTCAGACAGTCCTTGCAGCTCCCTATGGCACTGTGAGGACCTCGAGGGATGACACCTTAGAGAGCTGGTGCAGGGGTAGGCAGGTGGCTGGCATCGGCAGGGGGCAGCTCTTGTTTGAAGCAAGGCGTGAAGAGTTGCTATGCCCTGGTGCTCATGCATGGGAATTAGCACATTGCTGAAGTTAGCCACAGGCTTTCCTTTAGTGTTCTAGCCCCAAAGTCTGGATCCCAAGCAACCTGGCGGCACTGGCAAACTCCCACCGCACCTGAGCCCAGGTGGAGTTAGTGTGGGTGACCAGAATGTGTGTGGTTACCAGTGGGCACGCTGGCACTGCTGACTTGAGCTCATGCTGCTCTCCAATTGCCACCATTCTTCTTGTCAATTATAAATTGCCGTTGGTTCAGTTTCATCATTACCAATCTGGTTTGTTGTAGGCTGTTTGCTTCACAACAGTAATTTGGGCTTGGGATTTTCCAGCGGCTGGGTTTTCAGATGTGTGTGCACTGCAGTTCAACCATGAATCATCTTGTTCCCTTTTTAAAGCAAATCCTGCTCTGGTCTTTGCCCCAGACTGCTTGCACTGTCACACTTCATTGTCTCTGAGCCCCTTTCCTGCTAGGAAGCAGGAGCCGAGGGGCAGGTGGCTGGGGTCCTTCTCCCCTGCCCCAATAGGCCATGGTCAAAACAGAGGAAAGACAGCACTCTAGATCCTTCTTCCTCTCCTCCCTGCTTGATAGACCAGGAAACTGATGCCCGGGGAGGTGAAGGGGCAACGTGCTGTATAGTCAGTAGTTCTGAGTCACTGAAATCTACTCCCCCTGTTGTATGTCCCCAGGCTGCTCCTCCCTATTGCCTCTCCTGCCTAGGCCAGTTCCTTGATGATGCTATGAAGTGGACTCAGAGTGCATAAACGCTGGGGTTCAGTCAGACTGTGTGACTCGGACAAGTCAGGTAATCTCCCTGTGCCTCAACTTCTTCAACTGTAAAATGATGGCGAGAACACCAACCTGTTGGCGGGAAAGACCTCAGTAAGACATGCACCATGCCTGGCACAAGCAAAACACTCACGAATGGGGACTACTGAGCAGAGCCCATGCTCCAGCAACATCTGGAAAAGAGTTGACCAGGCTTCAAAGTTTATAAAGCAATTTCATTTGCAGTATCTCATTGGATTCTTCATGCAACCCAGGATAAGAAGTCTTATCCCCACTTTATAGATAGGAAGACTGAGGCTCAGATGTGGAGGTGAAGACTCGCAGGTTTATGGCCAGAGCCCTTCCGCTCCTGACATGGTATTCAGGGCTAACATTGGTGTCTCTGTCCTCAAGGAGATGCTCTTTCCAGCTGACAGACCCCAGCTGCTTGCTACACATGTCTGGGCCCCTTGGAGAGCATTCTGCCCCCACCCCGCCTGGGCAGAGCCTCTCTCCCACCCTCCACTTATCACTCTGCTGGCTGATGGGAGGATGGCCAGGCAGGGCTGAGAGTGGAGGGGCTGACAGCTCCAAACCCCCTGCAAATGTCTCCCGCGGCTCTGAGCTGTGAGCGCTGCTGCTCCTGAGCGGGGAGAGGCCCTCCGGCATTTCCGAAGCCCTGGCTCCCAGTCAGCCCTGGCATTTCTGAGTCACTCAGCGAATGAGCTCCGGGTGAACAAATCCAGGGCAAGAGCAGGAAACACCTTTCTTTGACACTGGAGCTAATAAAATCAACATGCATTTGGTGAAATTAAGCCATCGAGAGCAGAGTCTCAATCTAAGGGACTGGTGCAGGATTCAGGGGATTTCCTGAACTCATCACAAGCCCGCGATGGCAAGGACCATCCGAGCAGTGGGAACAGCCACTGCCATCACAGAAGACAGGGCCTGTTCCAGAGGGAAGGAACTGGGACTTGGTTCTTTGTACTCTGGGCTGAGAAAGGGTTGGGGACTCGCTGACAAAGCATCACAGTCTTTCCTGCTGGCGTGTGTTAGAGGACGAGCATTTACAGAGCACCTACTATGTACCAGGCAGTGTGTGGGCATCTCGTCTTTTCTCCATCCTCTAGCCACCCTGACCTTTCCCTCTTGAACCTAACTGTTCCTACTGCAGGGCCTTCGTACACATTGCTCTTCCTGCTTTTTCTCTCTGCCATTTGCACAGGTGTCTCCTTGCTACCATTCATATTTTGGCTCAATTTGTTTCCTCGCAAAAGTCTTCTCCCACCCCAGTTAAAGCTGTAGCCCCACCTTGGCCCACCCTCCTCCTCTCCCGTATCCTCCTCTTCCTCTTTAATGGACTTTTTCATCTCCATGTGTTTTATTTGCTTGCTTCTTACGTGCTTCCCACCACCAGGATGTAAAGGTTCTTTCTGCCTCATTCACAGCTGTATGCCCAAGGCTTAGATAGTTCCTGGCACATAATATGTGCTCAACAAATATCCCTTTGCACCTGCTGGCTGGGATCTTTTCCCAGCATTCCATGCAGACCTCATGAGGAGCTCAGCAGGTTGTGACACTATGGCATTCTGCACAGGGACCAGGGAGTGTGAGGGACTTTTCCGGCTACAGATACAGCCAGGAATGCATTCTTCTATTTCAATATTACAGCTTTAGACACACCCTACTGCCTTGCTAGGGGCAAAACAGGAGAACCAGATCAGCACAAGGGAATGGCACTGGCCCCTGGCATCCTCCAAGCATCCTGCCAAGCAACTTTCTGGTCCTAAGCTGGCTTTCTAAGGTGATCTCACCAGAGGAGATGGTGCCTGTCCTGATTCACCTGCCATTAAACTTTCATGTGGTCTTGTGGTCGTCTCTCCCAAGGAAAGGTAAGCTCTTAGCATTCCACTTCTCTCCTGGTCTTTTGTGAGAGCTTGATGGACAGCAGCCCCCACCCAGACCCTGTCCCTGCGCTGTGGAGGCTGTGAATCCTAGGGGTACAGACACAGCTGGCACCTGATCTAGCACAGATCCTGTAGCCACCTCGTGAAGGCTGCAGGCTGCCCTAAGATTCCGTGAGGCATGCTCTCAGGACACCAGTTCTGCACCTGGGGACAAAAACCACTGCCACGCAAACCTCCTTGCACGGAGCACTGTCCCTGCCTTTGGCAGCTGGGAGGGGAGTGGCTATTTCTCTCAAGTGCTGCCACACAGAACACAACTCCTAGACAAGCAAAGGGTACAGTCTGGAAGCCAGCTTTGTACGCACCTCCCAGGCCTCCTATCCCTCATAGACCCCTCCTACTGAACCCACCCCCACCTGGAGGCCGAACCCTGACCCAGGTTCAAGAACAAGCTCACCCTCTGCAGCCCAGCTTCTTGGATGCTCCAGTTCTAGTTTTGGGGCGGACCACCTTGCACCAGGCTCTGCTCACTACCAGATCCTGGTTCTGGTGCCCAGGAGTTCATCTCACATGCTGAGTGTTGCTGGTATCTGAAGAATGGGGTGGGCACGGGGACAGTGGCTCCCCACCTTCCTGCCTCCCAGGGAGCAGCTTCCTTGGTGGGCAGCTTCTGTGACTTATTCTGAGAGTGCTATGGAGACTCGACCTACAGCCCACGTCTTCGTTGGTTCCACAATTTTGTAAGCACCTCTTTCCTTTTATGAATCCCTTTTTATACCTAAAACAACTGTGGACAGATGCAGATCAGGCTCCAGCTGGCCCAGGCACTTATCCAGGGCTGTGGGAGTTGGGGTGGTGGTCTGAGGTCAGGAAGGGGATGACTGGCTGGAAGCCGGAGGCTGCCCAGATCACGGAGGGAATGAGTGTCAGCAGGCCTCCTGAGAATGGTGTGCATGACAAAGGACAACGTTCAAGGCAGAGAAACAGCAACTTGATTTTCCCAGGCATAGAAATCATATGCAAAGGATTCCTGGGAGCCTGTGTCCTGCTTTGACACTGCTTTCCCAGAGGTGGCCTTACTTCCTACAGAGTAATCTTTGACCGCCCATCTGTGGGTGTGGAGTGCTCCACGAGGACCTGCGGGTCATCCCTGCCCCCGCCTGCTCTCTGAGACCCTCAAACGTGTCCTCTTTTTGGCTTTCATTTTTTTAAAAATATTTTATTTACTACCAGGGAGAGAGGAGAGGGAGAGGGAGAGGGAGCGAGAGAAACACTCCTTCATCTTGTTACACTCTTTGAAATACTCCCAATGACTGGGGTTGGGCTGGGGCCTAACCTGAGAGCTGGGGACTCAGATCCAGTCCCGCACAGGATGGGGAACCCTAGCAATTGAGCTAACACTGCTGCCCCTATTAATTGAGGTCTGATTCTGCACTAGTAGGAAGCTGGAGCCAGGAGCTGGAGCTGGGTATTGAATGCAGGTCCTCTGATGGGGGACTCAGGCAGCCTCAGTGCTAAGCTAAGAACTCACTGACCACTTCACAGAGGCCACCATCTGGGAGGGGAGGGGCCCTAACTTTCATTAAATACCCCCTGCTCCAGGCGTGCGGTGCCGTAGGATTTCCTGATGCTATGTCACACCCACTCATTCGTCCGATCACTCATTCTTTCATGGAGCAAGTATTTACTCAACACCTATTAGATCCTGGGTGCAGGCTTTACACAGGAGGTATAGCGTTGGACAAGGCGGATGTAAACACACGGGTCTCATGTCCCAGTGGGGTAGATAATGAGCAAAGAAAGCACGACTCAACCTGTGATGCATCAGACCAGGATAACTGCTAGGCTCAGGAGTGGGGCCGGGAGTGGCCAGGCCTGTGGCAGTTCTCAGTGGGTCGTCAGGAGGGTCAGCTGGGAAGCTGGCATTCAAGGGAAGGCCTGCAGAGGGGGAGGGGCACCCACTGCGAGTGACCTGTCTTTATAGGTGAGGAAAGGAAGTTCCAGGAGCCCAGTGCTTTGTTCACACTCACACAGCCGGGATCCGTGGGCCTGTGTGTGTCCTGCCGCCAAGCCCACACCGCCACATGTGCTTCTCGTCCTCTCCCCATCCTGAACTCTGAATTCCTGGCAGCCCCTCTGACCCGCCTGTGGCCTGCCCCAGGGCCTATCCAAGCCCACAAGGCATCTGATAAGCACATTCCCCACCCGTCTCCCCCTGGCGCCATGTTCCATGCTGATGGCTGACACAGAGCTCACCTCGCTTCTGGCAGGACAGCGCTTTCTATATTTAGGCGACTCACGAACCTTCCTGGGATTCTGATGAGTTGCCATTTCCCTGGGCTCTCTCTGTTGCCGCTCTTCCCTGTGATTCCAGCAGTAATGCTCCCTGAGGTCTCTCCCCCGGGAGTTACTGCTGGGGGTAATTGGATGTGGCAGAGCTTCCTCCAGCCACTGACCCAATTCCTCATGGCCCAAATCTCAGGCAGGGGTGGAAGCAGCATTGGAGGCTAGAGTGTGCACTGGGCACCCTGGAAACAGCTGTCCCCCAAACCAGACACTCAGACAACTGTATACAGACACACACACAGACTCATACCTGCTGACCATCACAGGGCCTCTTTCAAGGGCCGGGTATGTCCTGGCAGCTCTGCCTTACGGTTGAGTGCTTTAGAACAATGAACTCTCAAGAACTCTTTGGGTCAGCAGCTGCCTGTGGGTGGTCTTCTAGGGCAAGGACTCCAGAGCGACCCTCTCTACAATTCCATGTCCAAATTTACCCGCTAGTGTTCCCATTATCATTAGGAGTTGGTCCCTTGTCCATTCTTTTCTGTTGACTGATTTATTTTTTGAAAGGCAGTGCAACAGAGAGGGAAAGAGAAAGAGAGACATATCTTCTGACTGCTGATCGATTCCCCAAATGCCCACAACAGCCAGGGCTGGGCCAGGTTGAAACCAGGAGTCAGGAACTCCATCTGGATCTCTCAGGTGGGTGGCATCATCTGCTGTCTCCCAGGTGCATTAGCAGGAAGCTGGATTGGAAGTGCAGAATAGCTGAGTCCTGGACCAGACACTCGCACAGATTACAGGCTTGGCAAGGACAACAGAAACAACCTGCTGCACCACAAAGCCTGCCCCCTCCAGCCCCTCTTTCTTTCTGCCTGATACTTCCCTAGCCTCCAATAGACAATCAAGTGCTCTTTCTTTGTTGTAGTCTCCACTCCCCCCCCACCTGCCTAGAGTCATGTGGCCCCTTTGTCCTCATGTCCATCACAAACACTCTGACTCTTTTGGCCATTCCATCCTCTCCGACATTAACAGCTGTCTTAGATCTAAGGAAGCACCCGGCACAGAGCACGGCAGCTGGTCCAGAAGTTGCCCCCGGGTCTTGGGTTCCAACCTGAGCCTGCTGTGGACACACAGTTCCTGGAGGGGCCCTCCCGGTACCACCTCTGCTGACCTCTGGACTCTGCTGGTATTGGCATCTGGGGAGCAGGGTTGAGGGGCTAAAATTCTGGCTGCCATGGTGAGATCACAGAATACTGGCCCCGGTACAGGACTTTAATTTCATCTAGTTCAGTGGTCTCGGCACTCCTAAGAGGGGCAGTCACAGAATGGCTCAGTCTTGGGTCAGGTTCTGTGTGTGTGTGTGTGTGTGTGTGTGCGTGTGTGTGTGTGTGTGTAGGCTGTCAGTGTTTCACAGGCTGGCTGGGATGGAGTCTGGTAGAGATGGGAGATCTGATTATTCTCTGAATGGGCCCGGCCCAGGAATCAGCCAGTCTGGGTTCTTACTCCCCCACGTCACTGACCAAACACTTTCTCAGTCCATTTAAGGAGTGCCAGGGCTAGTGTTGTGGCACAGTGAGTTAAGCTTCCACCTGCGATGTTGACATTTCATTTCAAATTGTGAGTCTGAGTCCCAGCTACTTTGCTTCCAATCCAGCTCCCTGATAATGCACCTGGGAAAGCAGCAAATGATGGCCCAAGTCCTTGGGCCCCTGCACCTGCATGGGAGACCCAGACAGAGTTTCTAGTTCCTGCTTTGGGCTGATCCAGTCTTGGCCACTGTGGCCATTTGGAGAATGAACCAGCAGATGGATGATCTCTTTCTCTTCTCTCCTTCCCCCTCTCTCTGTCACTCTGCCTTTCAAATAAACACAGCTTTAAAAAATTAAAAAGGTCAGTGCCACAGAGAGTGACAGTGATGTCTGTACATATTTGGTTCCTCTGCTAAGACCTTCAGCTACGTTTTGAGGGGAGGAACAAGGATAGCAAAGACAGTAGAGGATTTCCTTTCTCACTTAGAGTGTTCTAAGTGAGTGTTCTAAGTGTTCTCTGGTTTCAGAGTTGGCTTTCATCCATTTCTTCACTCAGTCACTCTCTGACTCAATAACCGTTTACTAGAGATTCACAGGGATTTTCCAAACATTGTGTGGGGCTGTGGGACGGGCACTGTCTTAAAAGAAAGCATCAAGGACTTCAACAACAGTGTGGCGAGAGAGAACGGGCATGCGCGGACACTGGTCTGATTCCAGGGTGTGAGACCTTGGACAAGATGTTCAATAATAGCCACAATGACTATAATTTATGGAGCACTTGCGTCAGACCCTTGTTCTAAGCACGTCCCTGAGTTTACTCAGTTGCTCTTTAATTTCTTCACCTGGAAAATGAGGATGACAATCCCCCCTCCCCAGGCTGTTATGAGAACTAAATAAATACATTAGTAGAGTTACCGGCATATTGCTCAACCCACAGTAGGTGCTCATTAAATGTGACTTCCTTTCTACTTCTCTCTCTTACATAGCTCCTAGCCTAGAGGAGGAAATGGTTTATCTATTAACATTGATAGCACCCACAAAGTTGAGAGTCGGGCTGCGAAGGGCATATGTGACCAAGAGCTGTGAGCATCTTGGAGTTCCATTTACTCAGGGGGAACAAAGAAATGCTTGGTCCCACCTTGTTTCTGGAGTCCCCGAATGCTGCCTGGGCTCCCAGCCACAGGAGACACAGAAGTCCTGTGTGACTAATGCCCCAGGGCCCCTGTGTGAAGGCAGGACCTGCTTCCTAAGAGCTTCACGTGGAGCCCACCCCTCCTGCTTCACCCCTGCAGAGGCCAGGAGGATGTGGGTGAATGCTGAGACAGGGTCCAGAGCCGGGGTAAGCAGAGCCCTGCTCCCAGGCACTGGAGGAGCACAGAGGCAGTGCAGCCAGCCCGGCTTTGCAGAACGCATCTCAGCCACTCATCACAGAATGTCAAATTCAGCTAAAGTGTGAGAAATGACTGATTTGTTTGTTTCCACTCAAGAGCTCAAAATTGAGAGGCAGGATTTTGACTTGCTCCAACGAAAAGAGCATCACTTGATAACAGACTGGAATGACAGATTCATAGACAAACACTCTCTTATGGCTGGAAGGGACAGCAATGCATGTCTTATGGGCAGGTTGTGACACAGAAAACCAGAGTGTACAAAGTGCAGCGTGCAAGGCTTGGTACATAGTAGGTGTACCCTGACTGATCATGGAATACCACCCTCTTGTTTTAATTACTATTTTTATAGGGAACTGGATCAAAAGCAGATCAGCCAGGAGATGAACTGGTACCCTAACTGAATGCTGGCATCACAGGTGGCCGCTTTACCTGCTATACCACAATGCTGGCCCCCAACCCCTTATTTTCAAGATGAGGCATCAGTCTAACACATGACACTGCATGTCCCCAACCACATGACACTCATGTCCCCAGCCACATGTGCCATCCACACCTGCTTCCTTACCAGCCGCAATCCCTGCAAACTGGCCCCTCCTCCCATCCGCCATTTCTCCTGGTGACACCACCCTCCACCTGGTGAACCAGCCATAACCAAAGCCCAAGCAGCAGCTGAGTGCCTCTTTTGACCTCTGTCCAGTCTCTTGCCAAGCCACAGGGGTTTACCCTCAGTCTCCTTCTAGCTTCTTATCACTGCCACCATCATCCTAATGGTGTTCCTTGTCATTTCTTATCTAGATCATTGTCACAGCCTGGACCCCAGTTCCCACCTCCAGGTTTGTGCCTCTTTTCTCAAACAATTCTACCCATGATGCTAAATGAATTTTTTCAAAGGCAGCTTTGCTGTCACCCCTTTATTCAAAAACCTTCCATGGCTCCCTGATGCCTGTCACATTAAGTACAGACTCCTCACTCCGGCATTCCAGGCCTTCCCCAGTCGTGCCCTGCACTGAGCTCAACACAGCCAGATCACCTGCTGTCTCCCAAACGGGGGCTTTGCTGCTGCATTTGCCCACACCAGGTCCTGTGCCTGACACATCTTCCTCAACCTCGACTTGCTCGACTGAGTGGACTTCTTCTTTCAGGGCCCTTCCCATACTATCGCCTATGGGAAGAAGTCTTTCCCGTCTCCAGCCAGGTGCCTGCATTTTCCCCTGTGCCTCCACAGGACATGCTGGCTTGAGCCTCTCCTGAGACACTGCCACGGCAGACCCTGTTTGATGGACACTGGGGGACAGGTCTTGTCCCCTGTGAAGAACCTCAGGTGCCTTTGAATCCCGTACAGTGCTGAGCAGGGCTGTGTATACCACAGGCACTAAGTAAGTACCAGCTGGTCTGCATGGTGGCACTCTGGCTGTACGGCCAGATCACGCGAGCTCTTTCCCACTCCACCCTGGGCCAACTTTTGCACCTGCTGCTCAAGAAGGATGACTTCTTTAACCCTGGAAGCTCTGGGACTGCTCTGTGCTGACTGCATCTGTCTAACACATGACACTGTCGCTGACTGGCAACCCTTCCACCCCATCCATTCTAACGCCATCATTTTATGGAAGGAAAAACTGGAGGAAGGGAGAGGGCAAATGATGTGTCCAGGGCCACATCCAGGCTGAGCTGGGCCTAGAATCGTAGAGACAAGTGGGGTCTCGGACATCGCTAGTCAAATGCACGGATTCGTTCTTTGTTTAGGCATGGAATTCAGCTTCCTTCACAGAGTGCCAGAAACTGTAGAAGGCCCTGAAGTCTGAGATGAAAAAGACAGAGTGCCTGCCCCGAGGGACGTACAGCTCGGCTGGCATGAGGTGGAAGGGACAGACATGTCAGCGGACAATCTGCAAGCAGAGTGGAGGCTGATGGGCGTGCGCCGTTGGGCCCCTTCCCCAGCCTCAGCCAAGCGTGGAGACGACATCTCCCATTCCCCAGCCCCTGCCCTGCTCACTGGGGTGAGCAGCCTTAGCCTGTGTGTCCTTTGCAGCTCCTCTCCCAGAGCCCACGGGGCTGAGACCGTGCTCTGCGGCAGCACTGCGATGGGGAGAGACGCTTCCCCTCCCCCTGAGATCTGCTGTGAAAATTACTCAGGACATGCAGACCACTTAGCTCTCAGTGCCTTCCAGCCGGCAGACCCTCACTAAAAGTTCACAGTGATGGCTGCAAACGAGAAAATGGGAGCTCGGAGAGGCAGCCTGATGTGTCCAGAATCAAATAGCTCGTAAGCGGGGGAGGCTGGGCTTTGAACACAAGTCTGCATTTAAACCTCTCCTCTTTTCAAAACGACACCAGACATGAATTGGAGACTGCAGGTGTCTCTTGTCCTTGAGTGAATGATGATGACCCCACAAGCCCCTCCAGGACCCTACTTCCTCCTCTCACACACAGAAAAGAGGCTTCCTGGGGAACAGGTCTGTCCCAGGAACCTGTCACCCCACATTCTAGCCCTTTCTGCTCTCTCTGGCCGTCCTAGTTTCCATCAAGACCATCAGGAGGCTCAGTGGGCCTCTCAGTGCCCTTTTTTACCACAAAGTGCCCAGGACTCCCCAGGTAAGCCGATCCTCATCAGAGCCAGCTGTGTCCTATGCTAGGGAGGCCACAGAGGAGAGAGAGCTTTCTAGAAGTTAATAATGTGGAACCAGCATCCGTGATGGAAACACGCACAGCTATTATGTGGGAACATGGGAGCCCTTCCAAGGGAGCCAAATATGGCCAAACCATCCGTCACGTACATTCCCCCTCAGCTGATTCCCCTGAAAATTCTATCCATGGACGTGTCCAGCAAAGCGAGACAAACATAGGGGTGCCTTGTGATCCAAGTAGCAGGGCCCTGAATCAGAGATTCAACACTGGCAAATATTGCAAGGACACAAGAAACTCACCACTGAAAAGAGAGTCTCCTCCAAAGTCCCCTCAAATAGGAAATGACCTGCTTCCCACTGTCATTTTTAAAACCGATCATCACCTGTTTGACTAGGAGATGGGGGAGTGGGAGTTCGGACAAAGCTAAGGTTAATTAAAAACCTACTGAAGATCCTTAGGAAACAGCAGGAGGAGAGGGGCCTTCATCCTTCCGGCTTTGTGTTCATTTCTCTAAAGATTCTTATTTATTTCAAAGGCAGAGTGACAGAGAGAGAAGGAGATAGATAGAAAGATGATTGATAAATGGATAGATAGATGGATAGATAGATAGGGATCTACCTTCCACTGGTTTTCTTCCCAAATGTCTATAACAACTGGAGCTAGAACAGGCTGAAGCCAGGAGCCAGGAACTCCATCTGAGTCTCTTACATGAGTGGCAGGACCCCAACTACTTCAGCCATCATCTTTGGCATCCTAGGTACCTTACAAAGGAGCTGGATTGGAAGTGAAGAGTGGATGAGGCTGACCAGGCACTGGATATGGAATGCAGGCATCCTGGTCCCAAGCTTAGCTTCACTTGCTGTACTACAAGACTCACTCCTGGCTTTTTTTAAAAAGGGGTTTGCATAATTTTTACTGATGACATATACTAACAGAGTCATTATAAAATAGTATATGGTCTCCATAACCATTTTAATAAAATGAGAATAATGGAGAATAGCAATCTATTACTCACAGGCATTTGGGAACACACACATTTTTAAAACAATTCTTAACATTTTTCCATATTTACTTCACATGTAAATATTATGGGCACACACCCAATACTATTACTCCTGAAAGCAGGGATGTTAATATCACGTAACATGGGATTCATGACAAGGCCATAGAATGGTTGAAATTCTGACATTTGCAGCAGAGTGGATGGAACTGGAGATCATTATGCTACGTGAAACCAGACTGGCTTTGTTGTTGACACATTGCCCTTCCCCTATCGCGTGGGCTCCCCTGAGACAGCTGTTGGAATGTCTGCACACTCCCCTCATGCCTCCGTACACACCAAGGGGCCTGTGCTTCCCTTCCTTCAGGAACTAAAGGACAAGAAGTCCCAGGAACCCAGCAGCCCAGAGCACAAGAACTTCCTGCACCAGACTTCAGCATCTCAAAGGCCACAGGAGGCTTAAAGACCAGGTTGCCCAACCCCATCAGACACCGTCCCAGGACATTCGGTTCAAATGTTCACCCCACGTGGGTCTGGGATGAGGTGCATGCCACAGCCTATGTGATGCACCTCACCCTGCACAGCCCTGATCAGTTGGCCATCGCTCTTGTTGATCCCACATGTTCTGCCCCATCTACTTAACCCTGGTCTCCTCTCTTCCGCCCCACAGGCCCCAGTGTGACACTGGGGGCCTCCACCAGGAGACGCCGATGCACAGGTTGGGATTGGTTCCACAGGGTCCAATTTCTACATGCTATGGAAGGCATCCAACGTCTGAAAGAACTGGTGATGGATGTACCACTTCTGTGGGCCTAAGGGCAGCACAAGTCCTCAACCTTACACAGCCACTGTAAACATTAATATTTTTTCTACATACAAAATCTCATCAAAACCCATGGTTTCAGCTGACTAGCACACTCCTCCCTTTCGCTCAAACTTCTCAGAATTCTAGAACCACATACTCCACTGCTCATTTAATATCATACTTTATAAAGTAGTCTTAGAGGCTCCTCAAACTCAACACGTCCCAATGGCAGCCTGTTCTGGGAGCCCATCCCACTGAACGGTGCTGTCACGGCATCCAGCCAGTGATGGCCTTTCTACCTTCTCTGTCAACACCAACACCTTCCCACTCAGTCCTCCGCCAAGTCCTGATGACTTTAACTCCCAAATAATTCCCAATTCCACCTGATGTTCCCCATCACCATGTCTATTATCTATGGCCTGAACTCCTGTGCTAGCCTATCCTAAATGGCCAGTGTGCACCCACTTTGATCTGCTTCCAGTGGGTCTTCCACATTAAACAGTGATTCCCACAAAACAGAAACCCAATCATTTGTCCAAACACTCTCCATTGTCCTCCCGGTAGGAACACGGCCCTGTAATCCGGGGTCAGAACCCGTGCGAAAGCTGCAGTCTGTCGCCAGCCATCCCCAGCCTCAGTGGACTCTGGGCTCCAGCCCTCTTGGCCTGCTCTGGGTGCTGCATGCTTGCTGCATTCCTTCCCCCATTGCCAGTTTTGCTCCCTTGGTCTGGGAAGTTCTTCCCTGCCCCCACATCTAGTGAAATCCTCACCCTTCCAATTTCAGCTCTGTGGCCGGTTCCTCTCTTTATTTCCTGCCATAGTACCACAGTCCTCTCCCTCCTGACGCTGATCATACCTGTGAAGCTTATTTTCACGCCTCTAATTTCCTGATTCATGTCTATCTCCTCCACAAAGCTTTCAACTGTGTGATGAGAAGGAGCAATGGGTCTGCTTTGCTCACTGTTGCCTCGTGCCCTCTTGGAGGGTAAAGTCATTGCTACACAGAACTTTCCTAACAGCCATTACTGGTGAGGGATGGGGTGTGGGACCCCCACTTACAAATGATCATGTCTTAAAGCTCATCTGATAAAGCCAGTGCCTGCCTTGTATACAGAGAACACCAGAGCAGTGGGTGAATGGGAGCTCTGCTTTCCATGTATGGATCGGCCTTGGGAGGTCTCCGGTCCCATCCCTGCCCCTGGCAGTAGATTGCGGCTATTCTGAAATTGGAGCCCAGCTCTGCCTTGGCAGATGACCAGTTCATGACAGGAAAAGGTGGCAGTTTTATTTGGCAAATGGCCTAGGCATGCGGTACAATCTCCAGCCCTACATGTCTTTCCTTACACTTGGAGAGACCCAGTCAGTAGCCTTGACCAGTTACCTGCTCATCGGAATGATAGCTTTTCCCATGCATGGAGCTTCAGAGTCTGAGGAGTCCTCAGCTGTGAGCTCTACCTGAGCAGAGAACTCAGTCGCACAGTGGGGTGCAGTGGTTCTCAAGGGGTGGTCCCCAGAGTAGCAGCTTCAGTGTTCCCCAGATACTTGTTCAAAAAATGAGAAGTCCCAGGACCCACCATGCTTCTGCTGAATCAGAAACTCTGGGCGTGGGACTTGGGAGCCTGAGTTTTACCTAATAAGCCCTCGAGGCTGTCATTCATTTCCTGCAAAAGTTAGAGATCTCTGGCTGGACTGGGAAGAACTTCAGCTTGGGAGACAGGCAAACCAGAATGGAAATCCTGGCAGCTGCTGTGCCCGGTGTGGGCCTTGGAGCCAGTGCCTACACTGCTGTGGACACAGCTCTCTCATGTGTCAGAGGGGACATTACTCTCTTCCTCAGGGAAATATGAGGGTTGTCATGTGATGTGTCTGGAAGACCACAGGTGCTCCATAAATGTCCTTCCCTTCCTTCTCCCCGCGGTGGTGTGATCATGAGGAGGCCAACTCAGGAGTGTGGGCCTGGAGAGAGGGGGCCAAGGGAGGGGCCTCTGGGAGGACACAGTCAGAAACAGGTGATCAGGCAGTGACCTGATGAATGTGCATGCAACAGCACAGCCTGGCCAATGGAGGGTGAGGGCAGGGAACTGAAAACAAAGCCACCACAGGCCCCAGGCTGGTGCTGTTCAAGGGCCTGCTCTGCCTAAGCAGAAGAGGTTGAAAGCCCAAATGGCAGACAAGAATTTGGGGGCCCTGTGGAGCAGGAGGGCCTGAGCCATAGCATGAGGGATGCATTTTCCTGGGTCTCCTTTAACTGCCTTTGCAGGGTTGGCAAGAGGATGGGGTGTTGGTAAAGAAAGCCTCACCAAGGACTAAGAGCTCCCAAGGAAGGCAAACAGTGTTGGAGCTGTGAGTGCCAGCTGCTCACAGAAGACAGCTTGCCCAGCGGTGAAGGGTACCGGCTGAGAACAAGACACATCTGGGTCCTGAGCCACTTACAGCCACGAGATCTTGGGCAAATGTCTTAAGTTCTTTATGTGTCCATTTCTCACTGGTGACAAGGGCCCTCCTCACTGGGCTGCACGCGGATGCTGTTAGCAAGCTTGGGTGAAGCTGTAGGCACCACGCTGACCACAAACAAGGGCGCCAATGAGGCTACTCCCTTTCCTGATCGTGGCCTTGGTGTTCCCCACACTCAGATGACAACAGCCTTTGAAGGGTTGGGCTGCTCCTCACGGGTCCCTCCCCAACGCAGGCTGCAGGAGACCATGGGTGCTAGCTGCAGGTAAGCTACAAAGTTTTGGAGGAAAACTGGGTGAAAAAAATAGAGGCAGATCTTCTTGAAGCCACTCTCATTCAGAAAAACTCAACAGGTTATGAAAATTTAATTCATGCACCTATTCATTCAGTCATCAAAAATCCCCCATTGCTTTCTCCGCGAGAGGTGCTGCACTCACGCTGCAGATGCCACGATGAATCAGGCTTGGTGCCTGCCCTTCCGGAGCTCACAGCCTGGTGGAAGAGCAAAGGAATCAACAGCTTTGGTGCTGCTGTGTTGTCCCTGGGGCCATCCACAGATGTGCACCTTCTCCCAGGCGCACAGTAGGCCCGCACACCTCTGCAGGGTGACTTCTGGCCACAGGTGTCTTGCTTTGCCCAACGAAAGAGCCCAGCACCTGTTGCTCCAAGGAGGACACCACGAGCCAGTGGATCTCACTCTCTTTCCTTGCCCTGGTGCATAGGGGAGGTCAGACGGAGATGGGAGCTGGGTGATCCATGTTGATTCACAACGGATCCATCCTGTGAGCCAGACACAAGCTTGTGTTGCGTGAAGCAACTGACATCGGGGGTTGTGTCTTACCCCAGCGTTACCTAGCCTGGCCTGACCGACCCGGCCACCCAATGCCACCCTGGCTCTGCTGCCGCTGTCACTGGAGAAACTCCCCCCTGCTCATCCCCGACTCCTGCCTAAAATAGAGCTTGCCTTTATCAAAATTTAAAACCCTGAGCAATTAAGATGCTATAAATTGAAGAGTTCTTTCCAATGAACAAAATCACTCTGACTTCTAATGAATATGAGATTGCTTACATGAAGCTAAGCACTCTGGTGGAAATAAAATAGCTGCAGAGGAATATCAACATTTCCTTGCACTGCTGAAGTGGCCTCTGAAATAGGTAGTAATTAGGCATTCTCCTTTTGCAAAACCTCTTTCTGATACAGATTCTGTGCCCAGATTTCAACCCCAGGTTTGGCCTGCAGTGCTGTTCTCGTCCTTATGTCGTCTATGAGCATCCTAGGCACTGCTCCCAAGTACCTGTTTCCAAAAGGCAAATCCCAGGGGTGCTTTCTGTCCCCCAATTCCCAGTCCTGAGTTCAAGTCACTTTATTTTTAAAAGCACTTCATTCCACTTTGCTGTTATTTAACCACTTTTGCTTTTGCAGGAGGAGAGAGAGAAAAATGAAGCCATAGTAAGAAGAGCCTGGTTCTTCCCTCAACGAGGATGTGTACTATTGTGGTGTTCATGCAGATTGAAATGACTCAGTGTGACTCCCACACACACAGCAATGAGCCTCGGCCACGAAAGTGGCAGCGTTTCCAGTTTTGAAAGCTTCGCTTGAGTTAAGCTTGCACCTGCAATGTGCGTACCCATGTGAGCTCTGGTTCAAGTCCTGGGTGCTCCACTTGTGATCCAGCTTCCTGCTAATGCTCCCGGGACAGCAGCAGAAGATGGCTCAAGTGCTTGGACCCCTGCCACCCATGTGGGAGATCCTGGCTTCTGGCTTCAGCCTGCCACAGCCCTGAATTCTGTGGCTATTTGGGGAGTTAACCAGTGGATGGGATGGAAGATCTCTCCCCCCGCCCCCTCCTCTGTAACTCTGCCTTTTAGATAAATGAGTAAATCTGCAAGTATTACCAAAAAAATCTGCCTGTTCATTCATCAAGCCCAGTGGCTGCAGCCTCCTGTGTGTCTGGGGGACTCATTCTCATTTCCCCTTCCTTGCTGCTGCCTTCTCCCCTCATCTCTCCCCTGGACAGCTCCAACTGCCCTTACCCAGTGGATTTTCCAGTGTACTCTCTGCCTCGCAGCCTGAAGTGACCTTGCTAAAACAGAGCTCAGAATGCCCTGCTTCTCCTCGGCATCCCTCCTCACTGATTTCTAGGACCAGCCCCAGTGGGTGCACCCCCCACAGCCTAGTCCCTGATCCTGTCTTTGCCCTCCCCTTTCTGCCTCTCCCTCTGGATGCCGAGCAAGCTGTGAGCCCAGAGAGAGGTCGGAGTCCTACCCCCTGGCCTCTGCACTGACTGCCACCCCTTCCCGCCCTTCTCTCACTAACAAGTGTCTATGCAGCAGACCCCTGCTCCTCCTCTGAGAAGCCCTCAGACTTTAAACCTTCTAGACTAGGGGAGCAGCATCTTGGGGGGCTTCTTACCATGTTGGGATCTTTCCCACACTGCATGGAAGCTGATCAGCTGCCTGTGAGTGCTCTGAGAGCAGAGAGTTGTAGCTAACTTCCTCTGATACCTTCAGAGCCTAGCACACAGTAGGCATTCATTAAAGTCCGGTCAAATGTGCACGAGCAAATCTACCCAGGGACACAGGCAGGCAGAAGGAGACCAGTGGTCACTAGCAAAGGAAACAGCAGAGAATTGTGGTGCTGTGGGGTATGGTCTTGGCCTTGGACAAGGGAAGGAGGAAGAACGGTCCTGGGAAGAGAGGCTGCCATCAGACAAAGGGGAACCAGACACAACGAAGCAATGTGAGTGGACAATGCCAGGAGGGCTTGGGGGTGAGCTGAAGCGGGTGCCTGGGCTTCATCCAGGAAGAGGCTCACATCTGGCTCCTGGCTTGCTGAGAGGCAGCTGACATCCCATCAGTGACCTCCAGGTCTGACACAGGCACAAGGAAACCATCTGCTCACGTGCTCACTTCTCCCTCCAACCTACAGGGCAGAGGAACTGCTTATCTGAAGAATCAGGGTCTAGGAAACTGGTGCTGATGAGGCCACAGGCCAGGGCCTATGCTCACCCTCCCAATCCTGCTGTCAGTGAACCTGTCTGAGCACATACTGCATGCCAAGCACTTTGCCAGTCAAGGCCCCACCTTAGGGTCAGGCGGCAAGACTGTTCTCTGGAGACTAGCTTTGTTCTTGACCTCACTGTGGTCACGGCCTCTGTGAGACTTGATGAACTCTGGAGTCTTTGCTTCCAGAATAAAATGAACCTCGGTCATGCACGCGCACACACACGCATGCACACATGCGCATACACAACACACGCACCTACACACGTGCATGTAAACACACACGCAGACATGCTAAACACATGCACACGAGCATACATATGCACATGCACATGAACACGCACAGTGTGCACACACATGTACACACATTCATGCATACACATGTGCACAAATACACACAGAGAAGTGCACACACATGCACACAGGCACTGGTGCACGCTTATATTCTGTGAACGACTCAGGGGATTCCTGGTTCCCTCTGAAGCTTATTCATGCTCCCTAGACAAGAATCCCTAATTTATAGTCAATGGCAATGCACTGTATTCTTGAAAATGGCTTGGGGAGTGGATTTTTAAGTGTTCTCACTATAAAAAATGACAAATATGTGAGGTAATGCAGATGTTAATTACTTCAATTTAGCCATTCCACAATGCATATCTATTTCAAAATAACATGTTGTACATAATATATACACTTTTGTCATAATTAAGAACAAATTTTAAATGATCCTAATTCAAAACAATGATTCCCAGCTTAGATGGGGGGTGGACACTTATATACCATGTGATACAAAACATGGAGCTGTGAATCTGGGGTGAAGACGTTCTCCATCGGGGTCATGGAACTGAAGAAGACTTGGCTTGGGGTGGAGTCTACCCTAGCGGGCAAGGTGACCCTGACCCACACACGAGTGCCTGGCTTCAGTCCCTGGCTCCGGCTCCTCCTGTGTACTGCCAACTTACGTTCTAGGAGGCAGTGGGGATGGCTCAAATTATCGGATTCCTGTCACCCACGTGTGAGAGACGTGGACTGCATTCTTGGCTTGTGGCATTGACCCCCAGCCCAGCCGCAGCCAAGTGGGCATTTGGGGAGTAACCAATGGATGGGAGCTCTGTCTATCTGCTTGGCAAATAACTGAATGAAACATCTTTGAAAAAGAAGACTAGGCTTGTTATCCAGCCAACAAATATGTACTGAGCACCTCCTACCTGTCAGGTGCTGTCCTAGGCACCGGGGAGAAAGTGGTGACTAAGACCATGAAGTCCCCATCCTCTGGATCCTACAGTCCAGGTGACCAGGGTGGTGGCTTTAGAATGGAGTCTGGCCAGCACCGCGGCTCACTAGGCTAATCCTCTGCCTTGCGGCGCCAGCACACCGGGTTCTAGTCCCAGTCAGGGCGCTGGATTCTGTCCCGGTTGCCCCTCTTCCAGGCCAGCTCTCTGCTGTGGCCAGGGAGTGCAGTGGAGGATGGCCCAAGTGCTTGAGCCCTGCATCCCATGGGAGACCAGGATAAGTACCTGGCTCTTGCCATCGGATCAGTGCAGTGTGCTGGCTGCAGCGCGCCAGCCATTGGAGAGTGAACCAACAGCAAAGGAAGACCTTTCTCTCTATCTCTCTCTCTGTCCACTCCGCCTGTCAAAAAAAAAAAAAAAAAAAGAATGGAGTCTGGAGGTAGTTGGGGGAGGGTGATCCGGACAGAGGGAACAGCATGAGATAGGAAAGTGTGGTCTGAGCTTCAGGTGAACGGGAAGACAGCCATCAGGACCGGATAGGAGCCAATGCTCCTCCCCACCAACTGGGTGGGCTCAGTTCGCAGTGCTCCTTGTTGATGAAGATAGCCCAGCAGAGGAGGGGAGGCCTCTGGGTGCACAGCCAGCGATCCACCACATTTGGTCAGTGATGCATGTAAGGTTACATCACCTTGTGATACCACAGCCACCTTAGTTTGTGCAAGAGCTCCCTACAGTGTGCACACAGTGATGGAAACACCTAAGGACGCATTTCTCAGAATGCATTCCGTCAGTGGTGCATGGCTGTACACACACAAGAATACGCAGACCAGCTCCTGGTCAGCTGGGACCCTGCTTCCCCTCCAACTTCCCTGCATCACTGGGTTGCCACACCTGAGGCACTACCGAGGGCTCCTCCCTCATAGAAGCCCCAAACCCATCCATCCCGGGAGAGCCTCCTCACCCTACATTGGCCACACGTTGAAGGGCACAGGAAATGTAAGCTCATTGGTGTGCTGGAAAACTGAAGGGTCCCTGGGACCCGGTGTCATCCACCATGGCCTTGGTGCCATGGTGTACACAGCCATCACTTCTCAGGGAGGCAGAGAGAGACGCATGCAGCTCTGAACTCAGCTCACTCTTCTTCAGGCTCGACGCTGCTTTCTCACCTGCAAGACCTTGCTCCATTTTCACGGGAGGAAACCAGCTCCTGCTTCTTCTTCGTTTCTTGGCACACCCACCACCCCCTATGATATTTCTGGCAGCTTCACTGCTGGCAGTAAGAGGACGTTTTTGTGAGTACCACAAAATCACCATTAAATTAAAAAATAAATAAATAAAGAGAGATCCAAGAAAAGAATACAGACACGTCTGGCTTTGTACAATTACTGTCAGTCAGTGGACATATGGGTTCCTGAGAAGTTGGGCAGAAAGTACAATATTGTCAGAAGCATCCCTGTACTGCAGCCCACTGTGCCTGGCACACGTTCTGTCATCTTTCAGAGCCTGTTTGCATGTCCCCTCCCTTATAAAGCCTTTTCCAGACCTGTCCCCAGGACAGGGAGAGATCTGAGTTGCACCTCTACACTGTGCCAAGGCTTGGGTTATGGTCTATGTTATCTCAGGCCGTCCTCGCTGCGGCCCCATAGGCAGGTGTTCACGCCACTTGACAGGTGAAGAAATGGAGACAGAGGCACGCATAAGCTTCTGCAGCTCATGGGCGATGAGGCCAGATGGCCACAGAGTTAGTTCTATGACTAGGGCCCACTCATGCTGATTTTTCATTACGATCACACCAGTGTTGCGGACTGGTTCGCCCCTTCTGTTTGACAGCAATCCTTGATTCTAGGGAAAACTGGTCTTTTCCCTCTCCAACTTCTGGTGGCTCCTGGCAGCCCTTCTTGGCCTGTGGAAGTGAGACTCAAATGTCTACCTCCGTGGCCTTCTTCTCTGTGCCTCAAGTCTCCCCTTCCTTTCTCTTGGGACATGGCTCAATGGATTTCAGGCCCGTCCTAGATCCACATTCATCTCATACTGAGCTCCTAACTCAATTGTATATGCAGATGTAATTTTATATTACATATAATATATGTAATATATTCACTGACACCAAGGGTAAGACATATAAAAGGCTTAAGAGAAATAAAGAGGCAGGCATTTCAGAGGTCCTTGCACTAATCTCTAGCATGATGCAACAACATACAGCCTGCAGGAGATAGGCTGGGCTGATAGAAATATGGTTAGTACATATTCTGAAGGAACAGATAGCAAGGTCTGGTGGCAGGTTGGATGCAGAGTTGGACTGGCAGGTTTTATGTGATCGTTGGAAGAAAGAGGAATCAGGTTGAGCATTTATCCTAGTGGCTGAGACACCACTTAGAGATGTCCATATACTATACTGAGACGCCTGGATTCAGTACCCAGCTCCGGACTACAGCTTCCTGGTACTCCAAATTCCTGGGAGGCAGCAGGTGATGGCTCAAGTGGTTGTGTCCCTGCCATCCACATGGGAGACCTGGATTGAGTTCCAGGCTCCCAGCATTGGCCTGGCCCAGTCCTGTTTGTTGTGGGCATTTGAGGAGTTAACTAGCAGATGGGAGCTCTGCCTGTTGCATTAATAAAGATTAAAAGGAAGAAAGAAAGAGGGATTCAGTGGGTGACCCCAAGATATCTGACCCCAGCTCCTGGGAACGTGGACTGGCTGCTCTCTGGCTTATCGCGAGGTTCTTCCACAGAACCACCTGTGGTGAGGAACGGGACACCCTGTGTGAGCTCCCAAGCTCTGCTGAATGCCAGGGGTGGTGTAGTTGCTGTTTTGTGATCTGAAACGTTTTCCAGCTCTGAGTTACCAGGAAGTGCCAGACTGCGTTATGCCACAGTCAAGAGAATCAGTGTCTCAATGGCATGAGAATATAATTAGGTGATTATAATTTTAATTTGCTCTTTTAGGATCTAATGCTCTTCCTTGCCTGTGCTGAGATTCGAGAAGCCTCTCTCTGCCATAATGGAAAGGACAATGTCAGTACAGCAGCCACTGGAAGAGACCGTGGCAATTCTGAAATTATCTCCTTCAGATCCTTGTCACTTCTCTCCTGAGCCATTGCATTTAGATGGAGCTGTTGCAGGCTCTTCACAGTGCAAATGAAGCATACAATGAGAGGCTGTGTTCTGGAGGGGACACCCTCATTCCTTCCCAAAACTCACCCGGGGATTCCAGCAAAATCCTTACCAATGTTTCCCAGGGACTTTTCTTAAGGAAGAGTAATGCTTGCATTTGATTCTCGAGTACACTGGCGAATTGTCATTACTTTTTCAGTTCACCCATTCGAACAGTTCACGACCTTTATTAACACCAGGGAGCTGTTGTTCTCACCACTCCCATTTTACAGATAATAGGACTGAGGCTCAGAGCTGGAACAGATATGCTGAAGACCGCACAGGTCTCAAGAAGCAGGGCAAAGATTTGAAGCCCACCTGCTTCCCTCACAATCCCACCCAGCATAGCTAGTTTCCAAAGTAACTTTTTTTTTATTCTCCCACTTTGCCAAAGTTCTGATTAACCTTAGTGAAAAACTGGAATCTTACAACAACTTTAATGAAAAACAGTTTCATTACTTTCAAATGTTATATAAATTATCAATGAAGATATAATAGGCTGCAAATAAGGAATATGAGGGGAGTTAATGAAAAAAATTACAATTCATAATAGGCCATGGAATGCC
This sequence comes from Oryctolagus cuniculus, assembly GCF_964237555.1. NCBI lineage: Eukaryota > Metazoa > Chordata > Mammalia > Lagomorpha > Leporidae > Oryctolagus > Oryctolagus cuniculus. The sequence goes on along the minus strand of NC_091448.1, from coordinate 40,953,969 downwards.
AGCACGTATCATAAACACAGAGGACCTTTAACTTCCCAATAATTAATGGATGGACTCAGAAGTTCCTGATGCATGAACGGAATGTTTAATCCGAGAGCCCTTCATTTGAGAAGGAGGACACCACATTTCAATGGTTTTCCTTTGCCCTCTGAGGCCCAGCAAACATAGAGGACCATTTAAACTATTTACTCAAAAATGACACAGACATCAATCTTTATATCAAAATCTGGATGAGTAGGTCTCAAAGTCAAGAGCACGTATTGTGTCTTCCACCCAGGGTTCTCCCTTAAGCCTTTGCTAGAGCCGACGTGGGGAACCATCTCTGGCTGTCAGGCCTAGTTTTCTGTGGCTCGTATGAGATTTCAAGACTTGCATTCCAGCCAAATATGTGCCTTCACACTTTGCACATAATGATGGTGGCTCTGAGTGGAAAGCAGCCTGCGACTGCAGAGTTGTAACCAGGGTGCTGGCCCCATCGGCCCCCAGCTGTGCAAAGCCACGCACACTCCTCAACCTTTCAGGGCCTCTGCTTCCTCATTAGACTAACCAAGGGGTGACAATGAGGAGGTGGAAATGCTAACTCCCTGAGTTGATCATGACCCACTGTTCCTATGCACTGGATGAGCATACCACCCCCCCCCCCCAATCTGCACAGTAACCACAGGGCAATTAAAAGGTTAGGAAACCAGGTGACAGCAATGCCTGCGAAGCATATGCTCTGGGGACCATGCCTGGAATGGTGCTGACTGACAGGTGTCTGTCATTGCTGTGCAGACCCACAGAGAGCAGGACCTGACGTTTCAGGGGGTTAAGGGACTTGGCCAAATCCACCAGGCTGGCTGGCGACCCGGGTGGTACCCAAGCGGAATCAAGGTGTCCTGCTTTTGGGCTCAGCCCCTCATCAACCACTACGTTCACACTGGAGAACACTGCCTCCCCTGCGCCCATCGTAAAAGCTCTCCGTCTGGAACCTATCAATCAGCCAAGAAGGGCACTGCCTGTGAGAGGACGTGCTGCAGATGGACAAAGTCACCAATTCCCTGAGCTTCCTAAAAAGCCACTGTCTGTGAGTTAGGGGGTGGGGGAGCAAAGTCCTGCCTGTGTCTCCCATCCTTTGTTACCCTTCTCACATACCTGCCCGCATCCTATCAGCCACTGGCCTCTTGGACATGAGCACCCAGCCCCATCACCAAACCTGCTGACCCTACTGTAAGCAGTGGCCTGTGTAACCTGTGGCCTTGCTGGGTTTGTCCCAATTTAACAGGAAATGTAGGACAATAAAAGACAGATCTCCTTCAAACAGAAGATATTAAACTTCTGGAACTTATTAGCCCCAGCAGGTAGTATAGCTTTAAATGAAATTTAACACCTGCTTAATGTAACCAAATGCATTAAATTCATTAGATGCTCATCATTAGACCTAAAATCTCCCTTAACTATCGCAGGCATATTCAACTCCTATTACTCCTTTTTTCAGGGTTAATAAAAGAGAGAAATTTGCCTCAAAGATGTATGCAATTCTTGTCCTCTGGCACCTTCTCTGGACCCCTTTGTTAAAATGAAACAAAGCAACGGCAACAAGCAACAGCAAAAGCCCGAATGGAAATCAGACTGATGACCACGCCTTGTCCAGGAGGCCGCCCACTGGCATCTTTGAGCATCGTTGCTGCCGTTTCAAAACATTCCCTTCCCAGAAGAAATAGGATGCCGTTTTTCATGATTCGACTGTGTTTGTTGGCTCCCCAATCTCCTTTACGGTATGCTGTTCAGGGGACTAACATGTTCGCCACAAAACCAGCACCCCCTCCTCCTGGGGGACCGTCTGGGTCAGGAAGTTTCCAGCTGCACATCACAGAAGCAGCAGCTCTGGCCACCTCACCCGGGAAAGAATCCCTCATTCCCATGGACATCCAGAAAAGCTTTCAGACCTCAGACAGCAGGCTGCACGGGACAAGGGGTACAAGCAAGGTGAGCCCAGCGACTGCCCCCGGGGACTTTGCCAGGCGAGGGTTCAGACTCTCCTGGAGGGAGCCTGTGGTCTCCCTGAGTCAAACTGACAGGGCTGAGCCTTCAGGAAGTTAAAGGGCTGGAATTCACAGGGTAGAGAGCCTAAAGGGCAAAGGGGAGCCCTGGCAACCCAGAGAAGGAGCCACATCCTGAGTCTTCAGGGAGCAGGGATGAGTGCACGTGTGAGCAAAAGCCCAGGCTGAGGAGGGAAAACCGTCAGGGTGCACCTGCTGGGTAATGGCCCCCAGGCATCAGTCCTGGGCGGGGGGGGGGGGGGGGGGTGCTGCCTCCATTGAAAGAACAAATCTGCCATAGGCTAGGGTTGCCCTGGACCTCTCAGTGAAAGCAAGCTTTGGAGTGTGGCTCAGAAAACATCTTACGTAGAGGGCCACATAGTGATACCTGGGGCTTCACGGACCCTGTGGTCCTCTCTCGACAGCTTGAGTCTGCTGCTGAAACACAAAAGCAGCCACAGACAACGCCTAGGTGAATGGATGTGGCGGAGGTGGCCTGCAGACCCTTCGAGAGCACCGCAATTGCTCCCAAATAGTTCAACTGCATCGCAGAACAAGGACCTCGCACATCTAAAGGAGCCAAGAAAAGAAATCAACATCCTGCAACAGAAAATTCACAGTGCCTGGCTTCCAGGGAAAAGTCACAGGCATGCAAAAAAATAAAAATAGGGTGCTATGACCCACACTCAGGAGAAAAACCAGTCAATAGAAAAAGACCCAAGAAGGAAGCAGATAACTAGATGCATGAACAAGGATGAGCTGTTTCTCGTTTCTCTTCTATTCGCCCCATTTGGTCTTTCTCCCCATTTCCACATCCTTATCTTGTGATGACAGCTGTTATAAATCAGTTTTATTTGCTCTAGAAGGTACAGGAAAACATAAGCATGATGAGAGACAAGAAGACACAACAAAGACCCCAGGGAAAACTTGATGGAAAAATATATCTCACATGAAAAATACACTTAAATTATTAAGGGCAGATTAGCTACAGAAGAAGAAAAGATCAGTTACCTTCACACATAAAAATGGAAACTACCTAGGATGAAACACAGAGGAAAAGGACGAAACAAAAATAATGGAGAATCAGTGAGCTGTGTGATAATATCAAATGCATCTAATATTCATGTAATTGGAGTCACAGGAGAAGGAAGAGGAGAGAAAAACATCTCCAGAAATAATGATTTGGATTGTAAAGAAATTGATGAAAACTCTACATTCATGAATTCAAAGAAATAAATAAGCTACAGACCTAAGAAACACGTAGACAGTTCTATCAAAGCTCACCACAATAAAATCAATGAAAACTAGTAACAAAGAGAAAATCTCCAAGTCAGAGAGAAAGAGACATTGTGAACAGAGGAACAAAGATCACAAGGAAAGTAGATTTCTCAGAGACAACGAAAGCTGAACCACGGTGTGGTGATATCTTTAAGGTACTGAAAGAAAAGTGCTTGTTAACTTAGAATTCTACATCAGGTGAAAATACATTTCACGAACAAAGGTGAAGGTTTTTCTTCTCCAAACACAGAAGTGACAGAACTCATTGCCAGAAGACAATCACCACATGCAAGGTTAAACTAAGTCCTTTGTGCAGAAAATAAAATGATACCAGATGGAAATTTGAATTTACATAAAGAAATGTGAGAGAATGTAAAATGTTTTTCTTCTTTTAAAACTCTTGAGACTTTGTTTTAAAAAGTGAAAATAATAATAATATATTGTGGGGTTTATAGCCTATGTGCAAGAGGGCTTCAGAAAATTCACAAAAAATGGAACCGGAAGATAAAGTGAATGTCCATGAACTTTTTGAAGACTCCAATGTAAAATATATGACAAAAATGACATTAAAATGGGGTGGGGGAGAAGGAAGTCTATTTTTGTAAGTTTTTCATGCTAGACATGAAATGGCGTAGTATTTACTTGCTACAGTGTGAAAAGTGAGATTTGTGCAGTCAACCCTAGAGCTGTGGTTCCAGGGGTCTTCCCCTGGTGATACGGCATCCTGAGGTGGAGCCCGGGATGCTGTTAAATGCCTGGCTGTGCGCGGGACAGTCCCCCACAATAAAGCCCAATATGCCAGCAGAGTCAGGTTGGGACAGAAGAATAAAATTAGATCCCTACCTCTCACCAGATAGAAAAATCAGCTCAAGATGAATCAAAGACCTACACTTCAGAAGTGCTGCTCTAGAACAACCACTAGAAACAGAAAACAAAGAGATGCCGGCGCCGCGGCTCACTAGGCTAATCCTCCGCCTAGCGGCGCCGGCACACCGGGTTCTAGTCCTGGTCGGGGCGCCGGGTTCTGTCCCGGTTGCCCCTCTTCCAGGCCAGCTCTCTGCTGTGGCCCAGGAGTGCAGTGGAGGATGGCCCAAGTGCTTGGGCCCTGCACTCCATGGGAGACCAGGAGAAGCACCTGGCTCCTGCCATCGGATCAGCGCGGTGCGCCAGCCGCGGCGGCCATTGGAGGGTGAACCAACGGCAAAGGAAGACCTTTCTCTCTCTCTCTCTCTCTCTCACTGTCCACTCTGCCTGTCAAAAAAAAAAAAAAAAAAAAAAAAAAAAAAAAAAAAAAAAAAACAAAGAGAGGACCAAGAAGTCAACAAAGAATAAAGAGGATCACATCACAACAAATATCCAGGGGCAGGAACTGAGGCACAGGGGGTGCAGCTCTTGCTTGGGATGCCTGCATCCTGTATCAGGGTGCTGGCTTGAGTCCCGGCCCAGCGACTTCCCGTCTGATTCAGCTTCCTGCTGACAGACCTAATAAGGCAGATGGCTCGGGTGCTTGGGTCCCTGCCACCCATGAGAAAAGCCTGGATAGAGTTCTGGGCTCCTGGCATTGACCTGGTCTACCCTTGGCTGTGGTGGGCATTCGAGAAGTGAACCAGTGGATGGAAGATTGATCTCTTTTTCTGTCTCACCTGCTTGGCACTCTGTCTTTCAAATAAATAAATAAATAATAAATAATTAATAAATAAATACTGAACCCCAGGGAAGGTAAGATAAGTAAGTAGAAATGGGAAGGAAGACCAGATGGGGCAAACAGAAATGAGTTCGTGGATTTAAATCCAAAGACATCAATAATAGCATTAATAAAATGGTCTTAAGAGCCCAACTAAAAGCAGACTGCCAGATTAGATTAAAAAAAAAAAAAGAAGAAGACCTCACTCTTCATAAAAACAAAAATACATTAAAGACAAAGATAAAAGTCAACAGCTATAAAAGGTAAACCATGCGAACATGAATCAAAAGAAAACTGGAATGCTTTATTATCATCAAAGGAGACTTGAGAGCAAGGGATGTTACAAGGACAAGAAGGCCCAGCTCCGAAGGGGTCAGTTCACCACAAGGACAGAATGAGAAGAAATGTTCACTCCCCTAGCAGAGCGCTTCTGGAGGCTCGAAGCAAAACCCCACGGCCTGGAAGTTATTGCTGCGGGCACCAACACGGCTCTCAGCAGAAAATCAGTGAGGACCGAAGACTCGGGTAACACGGAGAGTGAGTGGCTTTCCCTAGAGGTCAAGGACAAAGGACAGACAAGACAAAGAATCTACTCCCACCACTTCTATTCAGCACTATAGTGGAGATCCTAGCAAGTGCTGGAAGATGAGAAAAATAATTAAAAGGCATACAGAAGAAGTAAAGCTGGCTTTGTTCACAGATGAAATAATTGTTTGCATAGAAATCTTAAGGAAGTTATTTAAGAGCTATTAGAACTAATAAATGTGTTTGACAACATTCTAGCATGCATGATTAGTACACAAAAATTAATTGTGTTTCAATATACTTGTATTTGCGATGAGTAATTGGAAATTAAAATTTAGAAAACAAAGTCATTTACGATATGAATTATGTAGGGATAAACTTTACAAAATATGTTTAAAAGTTGTACACTGAAAACTATAAGACATCACTGAGAGAATCTAAAGACCTACATAAGTAGAGACATGACATGTTGTTTATGGATAGGAAAATTCATATTTTTAAATATCAATTCTCATCACACTGTCTATAGAGTAAATGAACCCCAATCAAAATCCCAGCAGAATTTTCAAAAAATAGATATTGATAGGCTGAATCCAAAAACTACAGGGAAATGCAAAGAATCCTGGATAGTCAGAACAGTTTTGAAGAAGGACTTAAAGCTAAAACAGTACTCTATACTTTGTGTATCTGTGCGGGTGCAAACTGTTGAAATATTTACTTAGTATATACTAAATTGATCTTCTGTATATAAAGATAATTGAAAATGAAAAAAAAACCAATAACCAAGACAGCGTGGTATTGGTGTAAACAAAGACACAGGGAATTTTTAAACACTGCACTCAGCAATAAAAAGGAATGAACTATTAATGTGTACAATAACATGGAGCGGTCTAGAAATTACTCCTCTCTGCTGAAGAAGTCAGGCAAGAAAGAGACCCACCACACTGTCTGATTCCATCTGTACACAGTTCTGGTAAATGCACAGCAATGTGTGTAGTGAAAAGCAGATCAGTGGTTTCCCAGGTGTGGAGATGGAAGGAGGGTGGACTACAAGGGGGCAGTGAGGAAACTGTTGTGGGGGGGGGCGGGGTGGAAATATTTATTTTCTGGATTATGTTGATGGGTTCATAGGTGTACGTCTTTGTCAAGATTCATCAGATACAGCACTTTAAATATATGCATATTGTTGTATAATGATTGTGCCTTAATAAAGCCATAAAAACGCTGAAAGGAAAACAAGGGGAAGGAAGAGAAGAAAGCAGAGGAGGAGGAAGCAGGGCAGGAGGAGGAGAAGGAGGACAGGAGAAGCCACAGCAGGGTGGGCTACACAACAAGGACTCTGCCGCTCACCGCGCTGTCTGCCCCCACGTGACAGCACGGGCTGCCCATGGTCAGCCACGATGCACTCCCCCGTTCACTTCTGCAGGCTCCACAAAGCCCCCTTTTCAGAAGAGCGCACTCCCCCAGACGCCTCCTGCAAGTCTCCCTGTCTCACTGGCCCAAACACTGCCAGGGGCCTGTCTGCACCTTGCAAGGAGGGCTGCCCCACTGCTCAGGAGACGAGGGGCCGGGATGCTGGAGATCTGAACCCCAGCTCCACTGCAGCACCTCTCTCTCTGAGAAGCTGACTTCACCACACCAGGAAAGTTCTTTTCCTTCTCTCCTCCTCCTCCTTGTTCCCTTGTTTCTTCCTAGTAAAGACATGTTGCAGGCAGAAGCTATGCATGAGTTCACGGTTAGCGAAAGTCTATTTGGCCATGCTGATGAAGGCTGGGGCTGTAAACACGGACACAAAGATGGGATGGAGCTGCCAGTGATGGGGACGCTGGTTCAGGAAGCCCTGCAGCGTGCTGGTGAGGCAGGCGGCAGCCAGGTGTGGTTGCGCTGTGGTCCCTCACCTCCTGACTTGGAGCATCACTAGTTCAGATCGCTCAATAATCATCCTGGCCAGGCGAGAGTTGCCTTCTGTATTGAACAGCAAATGCACACTCGATCCAGTTCCATGGCATGGTCTGTGACTTGTTTTCTAGAGGAAAAATGGGAAAGCTGCCTCTCTGATGTGCTATTTCTCAAAAAATGTCCATATATGAATATTTTATGGGCTAAAAAGCAGCCAAACTTTTAAATTGACATTAGACACTAAGCAAGATGCATTATGTTTTAAGAATACACTGTTTTGAGGTCATGGAACTCAATGTAACCTTTCTTTTCCTTTAAATGTTTATTTATTATTTGAAAGGCAGAGTTACAGAGAGGCAGACAGACAAAGGGAGAGGGTCTTCCAAGTGCTGGTTCACTCCCCAGATGGCCGCAATGGCCGGAGTTGCACCGATCCGAAGCCAGGAGCCAGGAGCTTCTTCTGGGTCTCCCACGCGGGTGCAGGGGCCCAAGAACTTGGGCCATCTTCTACTGCTTCCCCAGACCATAGCAGAGATCTGGAGCAAAAGTGGAGCAGCCAGGACCTGAACTGGCACCCATATGGGATGCCAGCACTGCAGGCGGTGGCTTTACTTGCTATGTCACAGCGCTGGCCCTTCAATGTAACCTTTTTAAGAAAGAACAGGGTTCAAACCCTTAGCTTACATACTCTATCTCCAGCTCCATCTTTCTCTATCTATATCTCTCTAACTCTACTAATCCCTCTATTTCTATCTGTATCCATCCATCCATCCTTCCTTCCATCTCTAGTCTCTCTCTTTATCCCTATCTCTGTATCTCTATCCCTCTATCTCTCTCTCTATCCCTCTATCTTTACTCTATCTCTGTCTGTCACTATCTTTATCCTTCCACTGAATTGGCCCTTATTCAAGGAGTGCTCACCACCTGCCTAGAGGCAGAAACTTGCTAAGCAACCATATAGCTCACACTAGGTTTGGGGGCAAGGTTTAACCTACTCATTGAACTAATCCATTTGAAAGTCCTGGGGAGGCCTCATTTACACGTTAATGTTCTACTTACAAAGACAGTTCATTTTTCTCTTAAGGAGGGAAAACCCTGCCTAACTCTCCTTAGACCCCTTGTTAACACCCGGTAAGTGTCAGGCAGAGATAGGGCTTCCCCCAGGAGGAGTCCTTTTCCCCACAGCCTCCAAGCCCTTGCCCCACTCCCCACCTCAGGAATTCGTGCCCATGCATCCTGGACTTGCTCACCTGGGGCTGCCTGGGTCCGGTCAGGCCCTACGTGCTCCACTCATGCATTTCTGGGGCCTCTGCCATTGTCCTGTCGGGGGTGCTTTCATGCCCAGCCACCAGCCTCTCTGCTGGGATTCTGTCCTGTCTGCCTGGCCTGCACCCACCACCTGGAAAGCCAGAGGTACTCAGGAATTCACATTTCCCAGGGAGCTGCCCCAACCAATGCCTGACAGGTGCAGCTCCTTGGCTGCTTGCTGGGACCACTGTGAGACGTGATCGAGATGGCTCTCCTGGGACCTGGGGATCTTGTTCTAGTGCAGATTCTGAGTCACAACATTTGGGCTCAGGGGAGACTGTGCACGTCCGACCAGCTCCCAGGGGATCACGCCTGCTCTGGGGCCAGGGCCACAGTGGGAGTCCCAGGGGTCTACACTGCTACCAGACAGGCCACAAAGCTGAACAAAGTTTCCTGCTGTGGGACTTCGCTTGGCTGCCTTCCTTGGTGTGGCCATCTTTCAGGTCTCAGTTCAGTACTGGTCAATTCTGGAATACTTTCTAACAAATCACTGGCACAGTAATCCTGGCCTTGGGGTCTTCTTCTAAGAGGCCACCCTAAGACACCAGATTTTAAAAGCCTTGGGATGTGGAAGGCCTCAAGAGCTACTGGGACCACAGCCTTTCTCCATCCTCACCGTTTGCCACTGGCCTCCTCCAACCACCTCGTGTGCCAGGCCCATGTCACCATCCAGGGCCTTCCCAAGCCTCCTGACTTCTGCTCGCAGTGTCCCACAGATCTGGGGCCCTTGCTTCCACACCTCTGCACACTGAAAATCTCCTCTGGTGCTCTCCTTACCAGGAAGTCATTGCTGATGTCCACACTCAAAGTCAGCCCCTGCTTCCTTACACTCCCCCAGCATGTTGATCCTGGCTGCTTTCTTCATCCAAATAATGGATATGCACTGTGATGACCAAATGAGCAGAGAGCCCTAAGCTGCCCACTGAGCTCTTAAGATGACAATTATTATTCCAGGAAAATACAGCATCTGTGGACTTCTCTATAAAGAATTTTTCTAAAGTCAGGTGTTTTGTGAGATAATGGGTTTACAACACTTGAAATAGGAAACATACCTATTGGGTGAACCTAAGCCGTACAGTTTCCAGATTGGGGTTTAAATCTGTTATTCTCAGATAGGGAATCTCTTGCTGTCACCTTTTTCTTTTATTGAAAGGCAGAGAGACAGAGAAAGACAGTGACACAGACAAATGGAGAGAGATCTCCTATTTCACTTCTCAAATGCCTGCAACAGCTGAAGCTGGGCCATGCCAAAGCCAGGAGCCCAGAACTCAAATCTGGCCTCCAATATGAGTGGCAGGGACCTGAGTACTCGAGCCATTACCTCTGCCTCCCAGAATGCACACTTGGGGGAAGTTGGCATTAGAAGCAGAGCAGGGACTTGAACCTAAGCCTAGGCACCCTGCAATGGGATGCAGGTGTCGCAAGGAGCATCTTCACTGCTGTGCCAAAGGCCTACCCCACGGCTGACTTGTGATCCTCAGGCCACCCTATTGCCCCACAAAAACAGGGCCACTGTCAAAGCGGGCTGTTGCCCATGATCTGCAGGTGGGTATGTGTGGAAACGGCTCCTGGGTATCTCAGGGGCACCACAGGCCGTCGGCTCTCTCCACTCCCACGCACTGAGCTGCACAGCTCATCACAATAGACGGAGTGCGAAACTTTGGGGAAAGACAAGGACTTTAACATTTGCCACTTCTCAGGGATGATGACAGCACTCAGGCAGAAATATCTGGAGCTCAGCGGGATGTGTGAAGACTGGCCTGAGAGAGGTAGGAGGCAGGAAGACAGGAGCGGGAAAGAGCTAAGTTGGGCTCTGGGTTTGACAAATTATTATTCTGCTGGCTTGCCTGAATTGTGACATACTATTTATTAAAATGGAAAGAAAAATTAAAAAGTGAGATGTCAGCCCCAACCCCAGCCTTCTTCCTGAGCACAGGCAGCTGGCACGAAGCAGCTTCTGCACGGCCCCCAAAACCCAAGATGACAGCAGTGCAGGGAAGAGAGAGGCACTGCACCCACCTGGACTCGCACAGGCTCTGGTGCAGGCTGCGCGCCTCTTGTGCAATGTCGGCCTGACCTTGGACAGGCTCAGAGCCTCAGCACTCCTACTGCAGAACAGGAATGGTCATTTATTAGAGGGGCATTGTCAGGGGAGGCAGGCAATGGGTGGAAGAGCACACTGACCACATTTTACTGCACTGGAACTATGACAATCACAACGGTGGTTGGGCAGCCAGTTTTCGGTTTATCAAGTTTTTTCAACCCAGTTTAGTTTATGTCCACTGGTTATCAACTGTGTGACATTAAGAAATGAACTCTGGCGGCCAGTGCTATGTCGTAGAAGGTTAAGCCACTATGTGCAGTGCTAGCATCCCATGGGCACCAGTTCGAGTCCTGGCTGTTCCATTTCTTTTTTTTTTCTTTTAAAGATTTATTTATTTGAGAGTCAGAGTTACACAAAGAGGAGAGGCAGAGAGAGAGAGAGAGGTCTTCCATCTGATGGTTCACTCCCCAATTAGCTGCAATGGCTGGGACTGTGCCGATCTGAAGCCAGGAGCCAGGAGCCAGGAGCCTCCTCTGGGTCTCCCACACAGGTACAGGGGCCCAAGGACTTGGGCCATCCTCCACTGCTCTCCCAGGCCACAGTGGAGTGCTGGATCAGAAGTAGAATAGCCAGGTCTTGAACTGGCACCCATATGAGACGCTGGCGCTTCAGGCCAGGGTGTTAACCCACTGTGCCACAGCGCCAGCCCCTTCGGCTATTCCATTTCTGATCCAGCTCCCTGCTGATGGCCTGGGAAAGTAGTGGAAGATGGCCCAAGTGAGTGGGCCCCTGCATCCACTTGGGAGACCTGGAAGAAGCTCTTGGCTTCAGATCTGCCCAGCTCTGGCCATTTTGGCCATCTGGGAAGTGGACCAGCAGATGGAAGATATCCTCTCTCTTTCCCACCCTCCCTCCCTCCCTCCCTCTCTCTCTCTCTCTCCTTCTCTCTGTATCTCTGCCTTTCAAATAAATATATAAATATTTAAAAAACAAGAAAGTAATGAACTCTGGCCTCAGGGTGTCTGCAGGCTATCAGGGTAGACAGACTGGTGACCCAAGAATTAAAATATTACTTTGGTGTCAGATTGCACGTGATCATCTTCATTGCACAGCTGTAGAGACTGAGGGTGAGGGGTCCAGTGACCCAACTAACGTTACAGCAAGGATGCAGGGTCACACCTCCTGTCCAGTTTTCTGACCACTCCATTGTTCCAACCCCCATCCTCAGCAAACACACTGCATCTCGGGGACCCCTGCCCTTACCCTCCTGGGACATGGAGAGGAGACTCTGAGATTGATGGATGGTCTGGAGGTGGGGGTGAGGGACAGGAAGAAGGTGATAGATTTGAATTCTGCCCAACCCACACCACACACAGCATTTAAATGTATGTGCTGTTGCAGGTGTTTGGGTTAAACTCCCAGTTAAAATAGCCACATCCCAACGGGAATGCCTGGGTTCATTAGCCACCTCTGGCTCCTGACTCTGGTTTCTAGCTAATGCACACCCTGGGAGGCAGTGGCGATGCTTCAAGTAGCTTGGGTTCCTGCCCCCAAAGTGGGAGACCTGGATTGGCAATTGCGGGTATCTGGAGAGTAAACCAACAAATGGGAGCATGTCTCTCTCACTTTGCCTCCCAAATAAACAAATTATAATTTTTTTCAATGTAAATATAGATGAGGGTGTTGTGGTTCTGCAGGTTAGGCCACCCACATCCTATACTGGAGTGCCCAGGATTGAGTCCTGCCTCTGCTTCTGCTACAGCTTCCTGCTAATGCACATTCTGGGAAAGCAGCAGTGATGGCTCAAGTACTTGGGTCCCTGCTATCCACATGGGAGACCTGAATGGAGTTCCAGGCACCTGGCTTCAGCTTGGCCCAGCCTGGGCTGTGAGTTGGGAGTGAACCAGCAGATGGAAGATCTCTCTCTCTCTCCCTGTCAGTCTGCTTTTCATATAGATAAATAAGTAAATAAACTTTAAAAAATTAAACGTGATATTGCAGGTGGTGAAGCAGTGTGTTGAAGGAGGCCTTTGGGTGCTGGGGGACGACCCTGGCCAGCACCCTCCCTGTCCACTGTGAGTATCCCAGGGAGGGAAGCTTGGTCCAGGCTGTAACCCACCACACACCTCTCAGCCACGCTGCTTTACTTGGGCAAGGGGGTCTGCTCTCTAGATGAACGGACGGACTTATGAAATGGCAAGCCTGGCACAGCTGCTTGCCTGTGGGGGGCATCTGGGCAGTCATGGAATTCCTCTAAGCCTCAGTTTCCCCCTTTGCAAAAATGGGCGCTTCCACATGCCCTGGCTTCCGTGATGGACTGCGTGCCTGCTGTGTGCCAGGCACCCTGCTGGTCACTCTACATGGATCAGAGGGATCAAGGAAGCAATGTTGGTCAAAGGTCAAATGCCACCTGCACTGCCCAGCACACAGTGGATGCTCCATGGAAGGCACAAGCAGGCTGAGTAACTCATTTGATCTTTTTTTTTTTTTTTTTTTGACAGGCAGAGTGGACAGTGAGAGAGAGAGAGACAGAGAGAAAGGTCTTCCTTTTCCATTGGTTCACCCTCCAATGGCCGCCGTGGCCGGCGCACCGCGCTGATCTGATGGCAGGAGCCAGGTGCTTCTCCTGGTCTCCCATGGGGTGCAGGGCCCAAGTACTTGGGCCATCCTCCAGCTGCACTCCCGGGCCATAGCAGAGAGCTCGACTGGAAGAGGGGCAACCGGCACAGAATCTGGCACCCCGACCGGGAATAGAACCTGGTGTGCCGGCGCTGCAAGCAGAAGATTAGCCTATTGAGCCATGGTGCCAGCAAGCTCATTTGATCTTAACCAGAACTCCTTCACCAGCTACTGGAGCCCGGCAGGTTAAACCACAGAGCCAACAACACACAGCCGTTAAACAGCAGAATGTAGACACACACCCTGACTTTAACATCGTATCTTTCCCACCATGGAAGAAAAGTAATGAGATGATGACAATGGCGATTACCACACACAGAAAAATGTCACCAAAAGATGGCCACCAAGGAGGGTAAAAGTGCACTGGTTTAGCCTGCAAGGCTCCCCTGTGGCTCTTTGCCTGGAGCTTCCCAAAAGCCCAGACAGGAGTGTGGAGCCAGCTGAATAGAATTGCAAATGGCCTCTTGCAGCAGAAGGTATGTGCCACTGTCAGAAGCAATAAACTCCAAGTGCAGGGCCTCGGTGCCCTGGGTCACGGCACTGTGCATCTGTTAATTCCTGATTAGGAAGCTCCACCGCACTTGGTGGTAGCTGTGCTGCTTGTCCCAGACAGCTCCAGTGACAGGAGTGCTCGGTGGGCTTGAGACAGCGAGGAGCCATGGAAGAGGCTGAAATTCAATTCCAGCAGGTGGGAAGTGGATGGATATAAATATTTGAAGACAACAAATATGATTCAGAGGGCTAATTGGAACACACTGACACCACCCAGGGCTCTTGGCGGCGTGGCACACAGATGGAAGTAGGAATCGCCGCCTCGGCAATGGAACACACACTGTAAAATGCGGGGAGGAGCTGTCCACTAGAAAGCTGGCATGGTGGGGGAGAGACAGATTGGGCAGGAGATTGGCACTGGACAGCAGCCTGGCTTTATGTCTTGATTCTGCCTGCCTTGCTGAGAAAAGCACTTAACCCCCCTGAGCCTCAGGTTCCTCATCTATAAAATGGGCAGAGAGAAAGTGATAGTGGGCAGAGGTTAGATTACATGGCCTTCAACTTGCTGAGCTCTCTCTCTTCTGCTCTAACATTGTGGGATTCCAGGAATCTACACCCACCTCTTGGATTTTACATTTGGCTGTTGATAACACAGTATAGGCAGTTCAGCACTGTGCTTTGGAACCAGACAGCCCAAGTTCAAACATCAGCCCTGCCATGTACTGTAAAACCACCTCTAGGGGCTGGCGCTGTGGCTCACTTGGTTAATCCTCCGCCTGTGGCGCTGGCATCCCATACGGGTGCTGGTTCTAGTCCTGGCGGCTCCTCTTCCAATCCAGCTCTCTGCTATGGTCTGGGAAAGCAGTAGAAGATGGCCCAATTCCTTGGGCCCCTGCACCCACGTATACCTGGAAGAAGCTCCTGGCTCCTGGCTCCTGGCTTCAGATCGGCACAGCTCTGGCTGTTGTGGCCATCTGGGGAGTGAACCAGCGGACGGAAGACTTTTCTGTCTCTCCCTCTCATTGTCTGTAACTCTATCTCTCAAATAAATAAATAAATAAAATCTAAAACAAAACAAAACAAAAAACCACTTCTAGATGTAGGCCAGAGGGGCCCTGCTCCGGGCTCTGAACATCAGCAGGGGCATCTCTGGCCTTGACTATCTGTGCCCTTCTCTATCAGGGCCAAAGGGGTGTGTCCAGTTGGAATGCACGTTTTTCTGTACTAGGTCACTCTCCACATGCCTAGGTCTCTGGACCCCTGCCCAGGAGTCGCCACGCCAGCTTTCAGGACCCGTTTGGGCCTTACTTTGGGCCGTTCTCCCTAGGGAGGACCTTGGTGTTGGCATGATACCCCCTTCTCCCAAATGGTGGCTGTTTGCTGTGGAGTGCCCAGGGCTTGGATGTGTAGGCAGGGGTGTCCATGTGCATTGCTTGCACGTTTCTTTAGAGTTGAAGACAGAGCCAAGGACAGGATGAGGATGGGGATGGGCCATTTGCCAAGGAACCCTCATCCTGAGCCACCAGCTCTGGTCTGGAACCCAGGGAGCATGACAACTCTGAATTCAAATCAGGATTTGCAGTTATTATAAGGATTTAATTGTTAAGTAGGATGATAGCATGCTATTTTATTTAACAATCTGTGGGTTGGATTCCCAACTTGGAACTAACTGGTCATGTGTAATATATGCTTCCATTGCTACTGCTGCCCAGAAACCCACAAAGGCTGTGTATGTGGGGTGACCTTGGGCCCTGAGTACATGGCTAAATCTCTGGGTGCTGGGTTTCTTCCCTGTGAATTAGAAATATTAGCTCTAACCTCACTGAGTTATTGATGAGCCAGTGGGCTGACCCATGTAAAGTAGTGCTTTATGCAGTGCATAGTGGGCATTCAGCAAAATGTTTGATGTTGTTTTTTTGTCTGTCTTGCAGGCCTGGGATTCTGCACCTCATGTCTGCACACTTTGAGGTCTCCCAGTGTGGTGGCTTTGCCCTATCACCTGTTCAGCCACTTGGCACATGGTGACTACAGTACAACCTGGCCTAGCAAGCCCCTTTGGGGTCACCTTCAGCCTGTGTAGCCCCGCCAGCCTCATGGACCCTCCTCTGTCTTGTCCTGGAAACTCTCCAATCCAGGGACAGAGGCCCTTCATCTGCACAGCCAAAGCCAGCACCAAGCTGTTCAACAAAACTGAGATGAGCAAATAAAGGTCTTTCCAAATGTCACCACCCCAGCTAGGGCGAGAGCTCAATTGCATAAGCCTCTTCTGGATAGCAAGTGAGTCAGTCTGCATCCAGGGCCCACGTCCTAGCCGTGTCATTAACCATCTTGCTGGGAGACCTGGCTCATGACAATAAGCCAGTAGGGAGGACTGCTCTTTCCACTTGACTTTGCTATCATTAAACAGCCTTCTGTAGTTCCTCCGATACGCTGACTTCGGTTTTCCGGCATCATGCCAGTTAAAAGCAGGATGAATGGGAAGTCCGTTAACGAACACCTCGGTTAATTTTATGGTAGAGATTGCAAGGGAGGCAGCAGGGGAGACCATCGCCACATGGTGGGCTCATAACCATTTTGGGCATCAAGCATTTATTAATGACCAATAATAAAAGCCCCTGTGATGGTATAATGGCTCATTCTAAATGCTTCCTGCTAATAAAATGAGCATTTACTTGAAAGACAATATTTAAATTCTATTCACAGTGTGTCAAGGAAAGGACAACTGTGGCAGGCGTGAGAAGCGCTTAGCTAACCTGCTTAATCAGCAGATGCCCTGGAAACCGTGCGCTCGTGGCAACTGGGGAAATGTTCACTGGGAAATGCTTCACGAGGGGTGCCGCCGACGGTTCAAGTCCCAGCTCCCCGCATTTGGGCTGGGTGACTTTGGGCTCCCCAGCTCCTCAGTGAAAGCGAGAGTCACACTCTTGTGTGCAGTGGTTTGGGAGGTTAAAGGCGTGATGAACATGAAATCATGCAGCAGCGTGGATCCCCCGAAAGCTCCCTGCTCTGGCTTCAGGGAAGTTACAGCGCAGAGAACAAAGTAACGGCTCAGAGATTGACAGGCTCCTCTCTCTTGTAAGCACAGCTATGCTGAAGTGCCTTGGCCGCCATCCCCAGTATGGATTCTGACTGTTAATACAGTGAACCTGACCATGACATTCGTGCGAGTCCCATCTTCCATGGCTCTCAGGACCAAGTCCACACCCCTTAGCACTGCAACCAAGACCCATGTCCCACTCTACGCCCCTGCCCCCCTAGGCCTCACTGCACCCCCCTACTCTTCCATGGGCACTGATGGTGCAGCCCCATGCTCTGTCCTGCCTCCTGCATTTGCACAGCTACAGCTGTTTCCCTGCTGCTGGAGCACCATCCCACTATCCCTTTCTAATAACCCTTTCTACTCTTCCAGGGGGCTGAGGAGCCCTCCCTAGAAGGGCTTCAGGGTTACCTTCCCCTGGAACTCTGATCACGTTACACCCACAATGCTCTGTCTTCTCCCCTGGAGTGAAAGGCGAGTCAAGCCCCCTCTCTGTGCCCAGCATGGCACCCACAAAGTATGGGTTTGTCAACTCAGCTCTTATTCCCTAGGGGCTCTTGTCCATTCTGAGATTTAAATCCAATCTATACGTGAGGACTCACAGATAGGTCTGGCTCAGCTCAATCCCTAAACCTCTACAGACTCCCGACTGTCCACTTGGAGTTCTTACTTGGATGGCCAAGCCTGACCAGAACTGAGAAGAAGGGGCGCATGGGGTCCTGGTGGTCTTTCCAAAGTGGTCCTTCCCTTGTTAGCAGACAGGAAATCCATCTTGTTGTGGCTCAGACCAAACATTCTGGCGACCTCTGTTACTTCTGTTACACCGTGGGGGTGTTCTGGCTGGGATTCTGTGGGCTGCAGCCCACAGTCTGGCCCCTTCTCATCACCCCCATTTGCACCTAAACTAACACCACAGCCACACAAGGGCTATCACTCTGTTTGCTTCCACCTCTGTCCCCGTCCCAGCAGCACAGCAGTCAGAGGGCCCCTGTGAAACACCATCAGACCTCTGCTCAGAGCTCTCCATTGGCTCCCACTGCATTTAGAGTTAAGCCGAGTTCCCTACCATTGACGCAAGGCCCTGCATGATCTGGCCCCTGGAAGCCACTGAGCTCATCGCCATCACTCTTCAGATATCACAGACAAGCTCCCAGCTCAGGGCCTTTGCACAGGCTATGCCCTCTGCCTGGGAAGCCCCTCCCCCAGCCATAAGACTAGCATCATTCCTTTCTCCAGATATCCTCAAATGCCATCTTCTTGGGAAGACCTTCTCTGGTTACTTTATCTAAAATTTTACCCCTTGGTTACAATCCCAGATTTTTTTTTCTTAAAACTTATTGTTCATCATAGTACACATTTTACCTACTTATCTTGTTTGGTTTCTGTCCCCTCCCAGCAGTGAGTGCATGGTTTTTGGTCTGTTTTGCCAGTTGCTGAGTCCTCTGTGCATACAGCTATACCTGGCTCAGGACAGGTGTCCACTAAACATTCATTGGTTGAATGAACGATGGATGGAATGAATGAATACCTTCATTAGGAGAGAAGCCAACCCCAGTAGCACTCAGTACCCTGGAGTCAGCAAGTGGTAGCAATCCCAGAGGCGTGCCTGGGCTCCACAGTGAAAGGTGAGTGCTCTTTGCCCATCGGCAATAATAGAATGCAGGACTGGTGCTGTGGGGTGAGTTTTGGAGGGAGAGGGAGGGCTGTTTGGGATGACAGGGCTGCTGGACGCCAGGATGGACCCTCTCGGGCATGTTTTGGACAGGATTTCCGAGCAGGAAGAGACTAAGCTTCCAAGTGCTGTCCCCTCTCTGAATCTATGGGCTCTTGTTTTGCCTCTTTTCTCGCTGATTCTTAAGCGCCCTGGGAGGGAGCAGAGGAGTGAATCCCTGGGTCTGTCTTGCATGTCCAGGATGCAGGGCAGGTCCCACACAAAGAACCATGGCAGAGCTGCCCCCACTCCTGAGGGATATTGTCATCCCCTCTGCGGTGGCTCACTTGGTTAATCCTCCGCCTGTGGTGCCCCCACCCCATATGGGCACCGGTTCTAGTCCCAGTTGCTCCTCCTTCAGTCCAGCTCTCTGCTGTGGCCCCGGGAAGGCAGTGGAGGATGGCCCAAGTACTTGGGCCCCTGCACCCACATGGGAGACCAGGAGGAGGCACCTGGCTCCTGGCTTTGGATCAGCATAGCTCTGGCCGTTGTGGCCATTTAGGGAGTGAACCATTGGATGGAAGACCTTTCTTTCTCTCTCTCTGTAACTCTACCTGTCAAAAAAAAAAAAAAAAAACGTATCTAAGTGAGTGGAGGAACAGGGCTGTGTGCACACTTGGCTTCCTGTTCTGTGCTTAGTCCTGGTCTGGCAGTCAAGTCCAGCTGGGGCCCTGCTGCGCCCCCTGGTGGGCCCCCAGAGGATACCCTGACCTGCTGACCATACAATTGACCCCCAAGAAGGAAAACCAATTTCTTAGGTCAGTGAGGTGCCTGGACCCTGCAACACTATCCCAGGATTCACAGTTTCTTCAGCAGATGGGCTAAAGGAGCACAGACAGCTATCAGAGAGCCATGGCCACAGAGCTCAAGGGAGTGCTTTCCCACATGGAGCCTGGCCAGGATGGAGGCTGAGGAGACCCTTGGGCACAGCCCAGGTAACAGGAGAGAACACCTGGATGGCAACTGCCGTATCCCGTGGTGCTGCATTGGGCCTCTGTGGCTGGAATGCCTGGCCCTAGCTCCTCCTGGGGGTCCTCTCTGACCTCACTACGGAGATGCAGACTCCTGTTCTCCCTGCACCAGCAGCCCTTTCTTTGTGCATAACCCCTCAGCACCTGTGCTTTGCTGTCTGAATCTGTGGCTGACTCCCCCTACGCTGGAGGCAGCCTGAGGGCAGGAACCACGCCTAGCGGATGATGGCCCCAAAGCATAGCTCAGGATCAGGTGCATTGAGTGGGTCTGTGTCTACCTCCATGATTTCCCCGAGTCATATGGTGTTAGCTGTTCTGAGTAACAGCCCCTCCCATCCAGCCTGTCCCAGGGCCCCTCCTGGGTTGCAGCCCACAGCCCCAAGGACTTACTGGAGTCCTCATGAGATGACAGTAGACCTCTGAGATGATGTAGAACAATGGTTTCCTTTTCTTCCCATATGTCTGCTCCTGATGATAAAGGAACTTCCTCCAATATTGTCCTCTTGGGACAGTGCTGAGGCTGGAGCACTCATTCTGGGTCCCCCCTTTTATCCCATGCACCCAGGGAAAGGCGTTAATCTGATGGGATGCTCTCCCTCTCTCTCTGGAGGTTGTAGTGTCCTTTAGGAGTGGGGTTGGGCTCTGCACTCAGGACACACTGGGTAGATGTGGATGCTGACCCCTCTGCTCCCTGCTCATGCAGGCTAAGCACCCTGGGGTGGGCTTGCCACTCTCTGCAGGTGTGGGGGCTGGCCAGTGATAGCTGGGAAGGGCTCTAACCATCTGCCTGACTACCTCAAGCAGGGACCAAGGTCTCAGTCGGGGTAAAGGTAAACCACGCTCCCCGTTCTGGCTCATGTCAGTGACCCCTGCATTTGAGGAGGCAGTAAGCATGCGCCTGGCCTCAAATCAGGCTGACACTTGGGTGATACTGGGCTGTGGCCCCTGTGCCTATTTCTTTTTGATCAGACAGAAGGGCAGCAGGGTGATGCTTAGGTTCCCTAACCTCTGAGAGTTTGGTATGGACAGTGACCTGCACGCAGTCATGTTCTCCATCACCCAGGCTGGGTCTTTCACCTGCATCTGGCTGTTGTCCGGTCTGTTGCCTTGTGAAGCATAAAAATCCCCTACAAGAATGTAGCCTGTCATTTTTTCTCATCAGTCCCTCCCTGTCCCTTCTTTGTCCGGTTCTGATCCTTATGTTCTTGTTACTTGCAGGTCAGCACTTGTCCTGCTACTAGGTCAACGAGAGGCCCATTCATGCCATCTGGGTGGGAAGACCAGACCCTGCACCTCCAGGGGTTGGGCAGGAAGACAGCCAGCTGTGGGCATCTGCTGTGTTGACTGCCTCATAGTCATTCACCCTCCTATAACTGGGCCCTAGTTTTTTGGACAACACCTCCCCCACCCAGTGCATGTGGTAAAGATGAAGTAGACTCTACCCAGCCTCCAAAGATGGCATTCATGGTGGAGGCCAAGCCACAGTGCATTTCATCCTCCAGAGATGAGTACATGATCCAAGTCAGGCCAGTTACAGCCAATGAAACAATTCCTATCTGTGTGTGCACCTGTGTGTGTGTGTATGTGCACACTATTGGAGAAGTGAGATTTCATTTCCATTGGAGGTAAAGCTGAAAAGTTGTAGAATGAGGAACTTCTAGCAGGCATCATGAAGAGACAATGGGGCCAAGAGCAACACCAACATGGAGGAAGCCAACACAGGTGGCAAAACACAAACTTTACCCTGGTGATAGCATTTGATCCCTAACTGAGCCAAGCCTGGAGGCAGAACGGTCAACTTGGAGGGATTGTTCAGTTGCATGAGTTGGTAAGGTAAGGTCTCCAGCTGACTCAAGCAAGTTTGATCAACATTTTCTCACTTGCCATGCAAAGTGTCTTCCTTGATAGAGAGCCTTCTGTTGCCCACTGATTATCACACAGTAGCCTTGGTCTCTGTCCTTGCTCTGTGGACTCCACAGTTTTCTCTCTGTTCTCACTTGGTGGGTATCAACTTGAGCCCCTGCTGCAAAAGGAGCCTGGACCTGCAGACCTCAAAGGCTAGCCCTGCATGCCCCTGGCATCACTGGGCACTGAGAACAGCACAGTTTACAAACTCCTGCCCTGGGTCCCTTAGAAATGCTGCCAGCGGCCGGTGCCACGGCTCAATAGGCTAATCCTCCGCCTAGTGGCACCGGCACACTGGGTTCTAGTCCCAGTCGGGGCGCCGGATTCTGTCCCGGTTGCCCCTCTTCCAGGCCAGCTCTCTGCTATGGCCCGGGAGTGCAGTGGAGGATGGTCCAAGTGCTTGGGCCCTGCACCCCACTGGAGACCAGGATAAGCACCTGGCTCCTGCCTTTGGATCAGCGCAGTGTGCTGGCTGCAGCCCGCCGTCCGTGGCGGCCATTGGAGGGTGAACCAACGGCAAAGGAAGATCTTTCTCTCTCTCTCTTACTGTCCTCTCTGCCTGTCAAAAAAAAAAAAAAAAAAAAAAAAGAAAGAAAGAAAGAAAGAAAGAAAGAAAGAAAGAAAGAAATGCCTGCCAGCCTAGGTCAGAGTCCCAACCTACGTTCCGAGGGACACTGGTCCCACTGGATGCTCTTTGGAGAGAAAAAAAAAATTAAAGGTTTACAGTTTTAAAAAGTTGACAAAACATTCTCTTCTTGGAAATTCAGAAGCAAATGTACTTTCTAAAACTTCTAGTGAGCATAGCCATAAGAAGAAGTATTCCACAATGCATAATTTAGCATTTTCAAACATCTACAAAGAACAAACAAACTTTTTTTGGTTATAGGTACAATATCTATGCAATCCAAACACTTGACTAGATTTGCAGAAGTTCCTTGGACCTGGCAGTTATACAAATGGTCTCTTGGTGGAAGGAGCCTACCTTTTGGTTCCAGTTGGGACCTGGCACTTCCATCCTGGCCTGGTGATGTCTGGTGATGTGACATCATTCCTTCCTGGCCATGCTGGCTGTGCTGTTTCTTGGCTATTGCTGGCTACAGCAATGGTGCAGGAGCGAGTCTGATTGGGCTGACAACACTCATTCTTTTCTGGGGCATGTGGACTCCCCAATATCCTGTTTTCAAACTGCAGTTTGCATGTGGCTCAAGCGAGTACGCAGCTGAGTGCAAACAGGGACCTCCACACTGAACTGTGATTGATGTTTCAAATCAAACGCTCCAAGGGTCACAACAGGAGATGATTTTCCAGGAATCAGAGTCTGTAATGAAATCTGCAAGGGTCCTCGAAGTGCAGGACAGCCAGAGATGGCCTCCTGGGGATTCTAACCAAGAAGACAGAAGGAGAGCTACATTCGAATATTTTTATTCTCAAAACAGCAGCATCCTAGGAAGCGGAAATGCTTGCTGGGTATTGACTTGAGAATCCTTGTGACCCTTCTGTGATGTTATCACAGGAGCTGGGGGCCGGGAATGATCAATTCTGGGCCTGGGGTGGGGGAACAAGGGTGAGGGGAGACCACTGCTGTTGAGTACCTCCCACACGCCAAGCCCACACTATTACCCATGATCCTCTGTATTCTTAAATAAAACCCAATGAGATAAACACCATTCCTGTTTGGCAGAGGGGGGAGACCAGCAAAATGGGATTCTCATGGGAGCTTCACAAGGGTGAAGCCATTTGTCTAACGGAGGCACAGGGCTTTGAACCGAGGTCTGCCAGCTGCCCAAAGCCGCGTCCGGGAAGAGGTGGCTCTCTGGCGTGTTGGGAATATAGAGGCTCAGAGGCGGCGGCTTTGTCCTTTGACTCTCCTTGGGCAGGGCTTTCTTCCCCCTTCTCTCATACCCACTCTACAATGACAATGATGATGGCTGAGTTAAACTCAGCCAGGATTGCTTGAGTGCTAACGATACGCCAGGCACCCTTACTTGGTTAGGGGAGAGGAGTTTATCAAGGAGAATCCACAGGTCCCTATCTGCAAGTGTTTCACTTAGTGCGAAGCGGACAGGTGGAGGTGGTAAGAGCTAGTTTACATCTCAAGAGGGTTCTAGTGCTTTCCCATTCTTTGTTTCATTTAAAGCATATGATGGCTGTCTGAAGTAGCAGAGCAAATATTCTTGTTCTCATCTGACAGATGGAAGAAACTAAGGTTGCTGAAGTGAAGTGCCTTGCTGAGTGATGGTAATAACATCTAAAGTCTGTACCCACAATTTATTGGCACAAGGCTTTCATATGTGTCTTGTCATCTAATCTTCAAAACATCCCTGTGTGGTAGAACTTATTACTATCAGACCTGTATCAGAGATGAGAAAAGAAACTGGGCCAGATTGTCGGTTCCTGGAGAGGAAGAACCAGAACAGGCATACCCTGAGCATAGCATTAAGCAATAAGAGTGGCTTACAGTACATGCTTTCTGTGTCCTGCCCACAGCTTCTGGGTCTTAGCCTCTTTAGTGCATGCTGGTTCAATTTTCAACTATCAGCCCCTGCATGTCTTTGCCTAGGTGCTTTCTCTCACGGCAACAGCCTCTCGGCCCGTGCACAGGGTGGACCAGAAGAGCTGCAAAATAAATGCTCCTGGGAGCTGCTCCATCACAGACTGGGAGATACATCAATGTTCCCACTCCCTCACCCTTTAAGGGGGGTAACTCCAAGCTCAACCCTGGCTCCCAGAGTTCCCCATGAGATTAAGGTCTGGTTGTCCATGGTGCTGACTTGTTTAATAATGTACCTATTTTTGGTTACTGCTTTTTCCCTTCTCACTTCCCCGCTTCCCTGTCTGTGTTTCCTGGGATCGTCTCTCAAACAAACTACTTGTTCTTTTTCTCAGGGTCTGTGCCAGCCTAAGACGGGGTTTAGTGCTGGTTCACGAAATGAGTGAATGAAAGAATGGACACATGAGAGGGTGCATCCCATCTCCGACCCTCCCTGCCCAAGGAAGGCACTGGAAGACTGGAAGGGTCACCTACGGTCAGCCTTCACGTATTTGCTTTACAGGAACTGAGGTGGGCTTGGGAAGGTGTATCTTACCTTCTGCTGTCAGTGTGAAGCAGCAGAGGAAACATACTACAGCTCTTGTGCTTGCTGAGGTTAAATCGGGAGTGGAGTCCAGGATGGCAATCAGTCTGTGGTTGAGCCCAGGATTCCCCTGCTTCGATCCCTCCCCTGCATGCCTCAGATTCCTGGGACAAAACCCAGCCCACCTATACTTATGTGCTCTAGCCTTACTTCCTCTGTTTCCTGTACACACAGAGCTCATCCCTCCCCTGGGGTACCTTTATTCTTGCTGGCACTCTGCCTGGAACCATCTTGCCCCCCAGAGCTTTGCCAGGCTCAATTTTTTTCCTGCTTCCTTGGGATTTCAGCTTAAAAGTGACCTCCTTATAGGTGGGTTTGCTGACTAATCACCTTCGTCACTCCCTGTCACATCACTTTTCTATTTTCATCATAAAACTTGCATCTGCAGAATATTTGCTTACTACGTTCTTGTTACAGTTACTATTGTTACAGATTTGTTGTCTTAAAGGAGGCTCTGTAACAGTATTCTTGGCCTCAGCATGCATAGCAGTGGCTCACAGTAGATGCTCAATCAGCACTCACCGAATAAATGAATGAATGAGTGACAAGCAAAGGAGAAGGGGGCATGGAGGTATGGCAGAGAGGGGCGTGAGCCCCAGTGCCTCTGGCTGCCTGTTTGTGCTCTGGTGAGCATTGATTTGGACCGTCTGGGACTGTGTGCATGGGTGCAGGTTAGGTGTATGGCCCAAGGTTACTTAGAGATGGGAAGGACAGAGGCCAAACCTCAGAGCCTAAGGAGGCCTGTGCCCTTGACCCCCAGCCCACGCAGCACCTTATCTGATTCACTCAACACCCCTGAAACAAGACCTTCTGACCATTTTGTTTGGCCTCCTGCCACGTCTCACACACACACACACATACACACACAGGCTTTTATTCTTGTTGCTGTGATAGTTAAAACCGTACTTAGAAATTATTCCAGTTTTATCACTCACCAACACATGAGCAAACGCACAGGTCAGCTACACTTTGCCCTTGAAAAACAAGTCACATGAAAGGACGCTGGGGCTCCTCTGTACCTGGTTTTCTGGCCTCAGCTCTACTGAATAACTCTTGGCTGCAGGGGGCTGTTTTGTACATTTTAGGTGGTCCAGCAGCCTCCCAGGCCTCATCCCACTGAATGCCAGCAGCCCTCCTTCCCCCTAACCCAGTTACAAGGACTAAAAGTGCCTCCAGATACTACCCGTCATCTTGGGGGGATAAATTTGCCACCATCTAGGAACTACTGCCCTGAGCTACAGGAGAGCAGGCTCTATGTCTGTTTTGTCTGTGACTGATGGCATCCTCTGTAACTGGACCAAGTTAAATGCCCCATAAACATCTGCTGAGCGAAAGGATAAATGGATGAGTGAAGTGAACGAGTGCGAACACAGCCAGTGTCTTTGGATGGAGCTTCCTGAATCACCTGACCTCATGGGCCTTCACTTCCTCTGCTTCTTGACATCAGGTGGTCTGCCAACCTTATCCACCTGTGAGATCCAGGGGCCAGTATAATTATTCCACGAGCTTCCATAAGCTGTACCCAATGAGGCAGCAGCTCCTGACTTGGTCTGTCCAAGCTTTCAGCATGGAACCCAGAAATTTCTAACTTGTATCCTAAACTGAAACAGGGCGGAGGGAGGCAGAGCGCAGGAGTGTAGACAACAAACGCTGCCACTCATCATGTGAGTGGGGTGACTCACACCCTTTGAGATCCAATCCAAGATTTTCTGCAGCCAACAAACTTTCTGAGCTGCCACCTTCCCCGTGTACCCCATCCTTCTCCATCTCACAGGCACGGGGGGAAGCTGGCATCCAGCAGCCAGCATTACACTGTATAATGAAGCGACTGCACTCAAATCCCAAATAAGAAAATGGGAGGCTTCTATTAGGCTTTAAGCAGCTCAGGTTCACTCAGCCTCTGCAAATTAAAATATGAGCTGCATCTGAGCCGAGCTGACTCCCTCACGTGGTCCGGTAAATATCTTAATATCTCCAGATTCCTTCCTGCCTTCTAAATTGTGTGCATCACTTCTGACATTTACAAGTTATCTCTGATGCCTGCAAGATTAAACCACCACAGAGACTCCATTTCTACTCTGCATTTTGCTCCCCCCGCCCTCCCCCCAGGGGGGATGAACTCCAATCCCCAAGGCTGGGCCAGCCCACCCCACATGGGTGGGATCCAAGGCCCACTGCAGACCCTCCAGAGCAGTCACCTGCTCATCTCTATTTGCATTGCACACGCTGGGGATTGCATTCCATTCCCTTAAGTCCCAGCTGAGTGCGTGTCTTCCCCCTGCCAGAGAACATGGGGTGAACAAAGACCCGTGGCAGGTGGACCTCCCTTCCATCCCAAGGCCTCAGCTTTTATCATTAAGAATCATCAGGGCCAGTGTTGTGGCAGGTAAAGCCACCGCCTCAGTGCCGGCATCCCATATGGGCGCTGGTTCAAATCTCGGCTGCTCCACTTCCGATCCAGCTCTCTGCTATGGCCTGGGAAAGCAGTAGAAGATGGCCCAAGTTCTTGGGCCCCTGTACCCGTGTGGGAGACCCAGAAGAAGCTCCTGGATCTTGGCTCCAGATCAACTTAGCTCCAGCTGTTGCAGCCAATTGGGGACTGAACCAGCAGATGGAAGACCTCTCTCTCTCTCTCTCTCTCTCTCTCTCTCTCTGCCTCTCCTTCTCTCCCCTGTGTAACTCTTTCAAGTAAATAAATAAATACAAAAAGACCTATCTACTCTGTTCAGGGCACCAGCTTGCAGAGTAACTCCTCAAAAGAAACCAGGGTGAAGATGGGAACCCTTGTTTCACAGAGGAGAAGTTGATGGGCTCTGAGTCACACAACTACTTCAAGGGATCCAAGTCAGGCCTGCTTCTCTGCAAATCCAGCATGTTTTCTGGTTTTGACCAGGAAGACAGGCATTTGATGACTGGGCTGGACAGAATAAGGCCTAGGAAAGGTGAAAGCAATGCTACCGTGTAACAACACAGAGAAAGAGAGGGTTAATTCATTGGGGAGGATGAGCCCAGACTTAAAGAGCAAAGAAGGGTTTTTTTTTTTCTTTTTTGATAGGCAGAGTTAGACAGTGAGAGAGAGAGAGACAGAGAGAAAGGTCTTCCTTCTGTAACCAAATGGCTGCTAAGGCTGGCGCGCTGCGCCAATCCGAAGCCAGGAGCCGGGTACTTCCTCCTGGTCTCCCATGCAGATGCAGGGCCCAAGCACTTGGGCCATCCTCCACTGCACTCCCGGGCCACAGCAGAAAGCTGAACTGGAAGAGGAGCAGCCGGGACAGAATCTGGTGCCCCAATCGGGACTAGAACCCTGGGTGCTGGCGCCTCAGGCGGAGGATTAGCCAAGTGAGCCGCAGCGCTGGCCCAAAGAAGGCTTTGATTGCTGGAAAGTAGAAAGCTCTCAGGGCTGAAGAAAGGCCTGTGCCACAGCGAAGCGCCAGTGGGGAGTCTGTGGAGAGTCCTTGGTGGAGGGATGAGGGTGAAGGCGGAGTAGTGGGGAGGTGCGCGCTTGCAGACGCTCAGAACTGTGTGCTTTCCCAGTTTGGTGTCTGCTGTTGCTACATGCGTGGCTTGCACTCAGCCTTGGAGGCAGCATTCATGCCATGGAAGTGGGCACCTGGACCCTCCCCGAAAGCCGGTGTTACACACACTGAGCATCAGGACACAGGGCCTCCAAGGTGACCCCAGGGACGCAAGTCTGAGGACCCAGCAGATTAGCAATGCTGCTGATGGACACAAGAGCTCCAGGTGCTGAGGCCGGCAGATGGGGCTTCAGATCTTAGCCGAGAACATCAGAGGCCCCCACAGCATGCCCCTTTTCTTTTTCCTGAGTAAAGAGAAAAATGCCCTATCTGAAAGAGAAGTAAACATCCCTTTGGAGCAAAGAAAAGAAATCAAAGCGGAGATGTGACCTGCTGGAGTTTCTCAGCAGGAAAGCAGAGCGGGCAGCTCGTCCATCTATTACCGCTATCACATTATCCCAGCCTCGCTTATTCAGAATTCACTTCCCATAGATCAGTGCTGTGCCTCCCCCATTACCAGCTAATCCGAAGGGGCCTCGTGCTAACTTCATTTCCAGGATAATGGAGGCCAGATCTGCTTGCACAGTCGGCTTCTGCATCCTGATGGCATTTGCTGAATTCTTAAAAGCTGCAAGGCTGCACCAGAGCAAGGGAGCTTCCTCCCAGTGAAGCAGGGTTTGCAGTCGCCCCAGCACCTACATTCACTACCTGCCATGCACCAGCCTCTGAGCACCACCCCCAGCCCTGGAAGGAGAACTTGGGGCTCCCATTTTGAAGAAGAGGAGAGAGGAACCTCAGAAAAGCCAAAAAACTTGCCCCAAATTAGGCATCTGGCAAGATCAATGCTATACTGGGAACCCACATTTTTTTTTTATTTGACAGGTAGAGTTAGAGAGAGAGAGAGAGAGAGAGAGAGAGAGAGAGAGAGAGAGATAGAGATAGAAAGGTCTTCCTTCCACTGGTTCACTCCCCAGATGGCTGCCACGGCCAGCACTGCACCGATCTGAAGCCAGGAGCCAGGTGCTTCCTCCCGGTCTCCCATGCAGGTACAGATGCCCAAGCACTTGGGCCATCCTCCACTGCCCTCCCGGGCCACAGCAGAGAGCTGGACCAGAAGAGGAGCAACCAGGACTAGAACCGGTGCCCATATGGGATGCCGGCGCCGCAGGCGGAGGATTAACCAAATGAGCCACGGTTCCAGCCCTAGGAACCCACATTTGTCTCTAAGGCTCAGGCTTGCAGCCATGTCTCGATTCTACCTGTGGCAGGCTGGATAATGGTCCCCAAAGAATCCTCATCCTAGTCTTTGGAATTTGTGAGTAGTTCCCTTGGCAATGGGAGCCTGGCAAACTGATTAAGTTAATGTCCTTAACATGGGGTGATTATCCTCAGTTATTTAAGGAAACACAATGTCAGCCCAAGAACCCTTCTAAGAGGGAGGCAGAAGGAGACTAGGCTACAGGAGATGGGGTGGCAAAGTGAAGATGTAAGCAGAGACTGGAGTGATGAGGCTACACACAAAGGAAAGCTGGCAGCCACCAGAAAGTGGAAAAGCAAGGAACAGGCTGCAGC
Source organism: Oryctolagus cuniculus (assembly GCF_964237555.1). Taxonomy (NCBI): domain Eukaryota; kingdom Metazoa; phylum Chordata; class Mammalia; order Lagomorpha; family Leporidae; genus Oryctolagus; species Oryctolagus cuniculus. The sequence goes on along the minus strand of NC_091448.1, from coordinate 40,924,194 downwards.
CTCCACAAGGGACCAGCCCTGCTGACTCCTTGATTTTAGCCATGCAAGACTCATGTTACACTTCTGGTCTCCAGAACTGTAATGGAATACACCCATGTTGTTTTTCAGTCACCAAGCTTGTGATATGAGAAAACAGCCCTAGGAAACTCACACACTTTCCAAAGCAAGAAGATAATAGAATCAAGATGTCCATGCAGACAGGAGTGGGATGTGACAGAATTTGCCTCAGGCAAGGAAGGAGTGGGGGTGCACCTGCAGGTGTCCTTGGCTCTCCCTAAGCACAGGAGGTCTGAGCAGGGTCCTGGCTCCCTCCCCTTCTCATGATCCCACTCCTCTAAGTCAATGCAACCTCTAAGTAGGGTAAGCATCCCTTCGTCCCCCTAATGGAAGAAGGCAAGGAGGCAGCAGAATGACAGAGGACAGTGCATGGGGCTCAGGCTCTTGAATTCTGTCTCAGCTCTGCCAGCCTCTTGCCGTGTGATCTGGGGTGAAGCAATTTGTTTCTCTGAACTGCAGAAGGTGCCATAGCTTCTCAGATTCATCTCTAAGATTTCTGTATCTATGTGCTAAGCAAACTAATCACATATGCTCAGTCTGAGTAGAATATTGAGCCTATCAGAGCAGCGTCCCAAACACACCATGAAAATGATTCATGTTCCTCTTTTATGCAAACAGGCTCCCCAGGACTCTGCACAGCGGGCACCTACCCCACAGGGAGTGGCTCCAGGGCACATTAATTTGGAAAGCATTCTCTGGCTGCCAGGGCTGGAGGGTGACACACACCGGTCTCATAAACTGAAGGTGGAACAAGAGCTAGCTTGGAAAGAGCAGAAGCACCTCTTGGAAGTGTGTGAATCAAAGGTTCTGAAGAGGAGCTCACAGGCATAGGAGGCGCTGGCAGTCGGAGAGATGGGAAAGGCAGGCTGATGGACTCAGCAGTCAGCAGGCTAAGCTTCCTGAAGTCTCAGGTTTCTACCAGATGTGTTCTTTTAACTCTTAAACATTAATTAATGTATGTATTTTGTTTGGAAGGGAGAGAGAGAGAGAGAGAGAGAGAGAGAGAGATATCGATTCTCCATCTGCTGGGTCACTTCCCAGATACCCACAACAACTGGGGCTGGGTCATGCTGAAGCCAGGAGTGAAGAATTCCATCGGGATCTCTCGTATAGGCGGCAGGGGCCCAGGTACTGAGCCATCACCTGCAGCTTCCCAGGGTGTGCATTATCCAGAAGCTGAACTGGAGGTGGAGCCAGGACTTGAACCCAGGCACTCTAATAAAGGAAGTGGGCATCTCACTCAGCAACATAACCACTGCACCAAGTGCCCACCCTCTTCCCCTGAAGGTTGAGGCAGGCAACACTGCTGACATTAGGCCTGGGAGTACCACTCAGGGGCTTACAGTGCAGCTTAACGGAATGACGATGGTCTGAGTTTGTGAAGGGCCGAGGCCCCAGCTCAAGTCCTGTCACTGTCCTCTTCTGTAACTGTTAGTATCTTAAACATTTGCAACCTCAACTTCCTGATCTGTCAAATGGGGGGAGAAATATTGTGGGGAGCAACCCGGACTGGACTGAGTTACTGGAATTAAGACTTATTCTATGCATCTGCTCTCCCACAATATGGCGCTGGGAGAGAAAACAGCTTCCACGCAGCTGCCTCTTGCCAACTTGAGTGATGACCTCCAGGAGCTGATCCTGCTCCTGATTGGAGGAGAGCAGCGTACTCGGTGTGTGGGCAGCCGAGTTGGGATTGGTGGAGGAGGACTATAAAGGAGGAGAGAGACGGCATGCACCAGGAACATCTAAGGGGAACACCTGTGCAGCCCCCGAGAGAGCCGGCCGGCGGTGTGCCGCTCCCCTGCGGAAGTGGGGAATGTGGCAGGGGGAACCGCCCTTCCACGGAGGTGGAAGGGACGGTAGCCAACCCAGGAAGAACCAGCAGCAAACCCGGGGAAGGCCAAGCAGACAAAAGAACAGCGCAGGGTCCTGTGTCGTTCCTCCACGAAGACGGGGAGCGACAAATATGAGGTCCTTGGAGCTGGGGAGCTCCCCTCCTTCACTCCTGATTTAGCTGAGTGTCCTGGCTGCCTATCTCTTCGAACCTCAGTTTGCTTACTCATCTGGAAAGTGGGGTTACTCATTAGAAGGTTGATGGAAGGCGAGACAGGTGGCACAGGCCCTGGAGGGCTGATTCCTTTCCCCTGGCTCCTGTGGGAGATCCTCACAGAAGGAGAGATGAGATATAAGTGACGACAAGATAGAAGTGACGACAGGTAAGTGTGCTGGTGCTGTGCTTTCTGAGGGGGGCTCAGTCTACACAGCAGGTGACTCATGACTGAAAAATGTACATGTCTCCCTGACCCCACCAGTTGCTATTCTGCTGTATCCACGGTGGAGTTCATGTCCACTTCTCACTGCCACAGTAAGCATGAAATGCACAACTGGGACCTAAAAGGCAAGTGCCTGCACTCCAAGCTCAGGCACATCTGCTCCCCACCTGTGGCTTCTGCCAGTAGCTCTGGTCATCGGGCAACACAGCAGAACATCAGCACGATATGGCTCATGATCTGCCAAGTCTACAACCTCTCACCTGCAGTCCTGGCCAGCTTTGATCTGTGATGCACACTTCTTTCAGGCCCAGAGGACGACAACACTGAGACACTGGCCAGAGGGCTGACTTCCCAGAATCTGTGCCCTGCTGGCCTGACTTCTCAGGGGACGGGTGAATGTACTCACCTTCCTGTTCTTTGGGGCTGGCAGAAGCCTTGTGAGAATAGTGTATGAGGAATCCCAGGCACCAGGCTTAAAAGTCCATGTCTTTATTCCAGGGTGAGGACTGGTGAGTGTGCCAGGGTAGCCCACCATCATCCTCCAGTCTAACAATGAGGCCCCTCAAACTTTAACCTGCACATGAACTCTGATGTGACAGGTGCAGGACCCCTGGGACTCTACAGTTCTAACAAGTTCCCTGGGTGGTGCTGATGCCAATGGTCCCTGAGTGGTAGGAGCTCAGGGTCACCCCAAGGCCAGGACAAAGTGCAGGGCTCAAGAGAAAGAAGGGAGGCACCAAGGGCAGGTCTGCCACCTGTGAGCGCTATGCCAAGTCCTTCTTGATCCTCCTGACAAACTCGCCAGGTGCAGATTAGGATCCTGCTTTCACAGAGGCCCCCAGCTGGGAGGTGGGGGTGGGGCGAGAGACACACAGCTGGCCAGAGGAGGCGGGGATTGAGCTCCTGTGTCCGGCCCCTGCTCACTTTCTCTCCTAAGATGCTTCCCCACAGATGAAGGCAAGGCTCTGTTGCGAGTGGCAGGTGAGGAAACACAGCTAGTGAGCAGACATATGGAAAAACACTCGGTCTCATCCTCCGTCCAAAACACAGAAACCCAACAGTGCGAAACGATTTCTCACCAGTCAAAATAGAACAGATATTTTCAAATAATGATTGCATGCACAGAAAGGGGTGGTAAGATGGGAACTGTCATACCCTTCTGGGGAGAACACAAATGAAAGCAACTCATTGGAAAACAGATGGCACGAATCAAGGGTCTTCAAAACTTTCCTATCCTTTGGCTTGGTGATTCTGGTTCTGAGCATCAGTCCCAACAAAGACCTGAAATTGTGTATCCCAGTACTACTCAGGATGAACAGCAGAAGCAATGTAAAATTCCAGCATTAGAGCAATGGGATGTGATGTATGAACACGCACACAATGGAACTTTGTGTAGGCACTGAATGGAGTGCATATATAACCATAAAAATGGGGATGTTGTGAGGGGAAGAAGTGCTTTGAAAGTTAGTACAGGAAGCAGAGTCTCAAAATGATACTAAAAAAGACCCCAAATCTTAAGTCTAGAGAGAAAAAGAGATGGAAAGGAATTCAGTAGCTTTTCACATATTTCCCCAAATGTTTTAAAAGTACACATCACTTTTTTAGTGATTAAAAAAAGATTAATTTGTTTATTGGAAAGTCTGAGTGTGTGTGTGTGTGTGTGTGTGAGAGAGAGAGAGAGAGAGAGAGAGAGAGGAGAAAGGGGTAGAAATCTTCCATCTGATGGTTCACTTCGTCAATGACTGCAAAAGCCAGGTCTGGAGCCTGGAACTCCATCTGGCTGTCCCACAGGGGTGGCAGAAACCCAAGTACTTGGCCCATCACCTGCTGCCTCCTAGGTGCCTTAGCAGGGAGCTGGGTCAGAGGCATGGGGTAGCCAGGACTCAAGCCAGCACTCTGATACGGGATGTAGGCATCTCCAAATGGCAGCTTACCCCACTGCACCACAACTCCTGCCTCAGTAGTGATTTTTAGAAAAACTTCCTTTTTGAGTAAACACAGGTCTACTGCACTTAAGCCAATGACTTCAAAGTCAAACGTTCACTGAAGTCCTATAAATTATTCCTGTTCTCTCACTGATTTACGTAATTTCAGAGACATGTGACCTTCACTTATGATTGATGACTGATCAGTGCAGGTTTGATTTCCCCGCCCTTAGCTTCTATGCTTACACATGTCATTAACATCTAAGCAGTAATGCTGAAGTCATCAGGAGAAGGATACATTACGGAAACCACAGCAGTGATCATTCATTCATTCCACAGATTGCACTCTGGAAATTTTGGTGAAAGTTTGCAAGTGGCCTGAAGCCTGGAAAAGGAGAGAGACCAGCTGCTTCCTACTTTCTGTAATGAGCCAATCTCTGGACCTGAGAGCATGGAGGGGGGGTTCCTGTATGACAGGTTCTAAGTGATGACAAGGGGCTGGATCAGCAAGGGACATGAATGTGTCTGGAGTAGTGTTTACCAAGACTCACAGGGAGGACCCTGGGAGCAGGGCAGGTGCCAGGACAGCACCTGGTCCAGGGAAGGTGTGGGGGCGGGAGGGACAAGGTGACTCAGGGGTGATGGGGATCACTGAAGGCTGGGGGATGTCATGCTGTGGGGTCTGGGTTTTATTTGGAAGGTGAGAAGGAGTTGTTTGTTGAGAGGGAGAGCGAGAGAGAGCGAGCGAGAGCGAGAGAGGCAGGGAGGGAAAGAGGGGGGTAGAGAGGGGGAGAGAGAGAGAGAGAGAGAGAGATCCCATCAGCTGCTTCATTCCCCACATGCTCGCAGTGACTGGGGCTGAGCCAGGGCTGAAGCTGGGAGCCAGGAACTCCATCCAGGATCCCAACTATTTGAGCCATCGCCACTGCCTCCCAGGGTCTGCACTAACAGGAAGCTGAAGTCAGAAGCCAGAGCTGGGAATTGAACTTCAGTGCTCTCCTGTGGGCTGTGGCCTCTTAATTTCTACGCTAAATGCCTACTCTCTCAGCAGGGTTTTAAAGAGGGGAAGATCATGGAAACCAGTGAAGATCATTCTGGCTGCAGAGCAGAGGTGAGAGTAGAGGGCTCCACTGATAGAGTAGGTGGGAGTGGTGAGGACAGTGGAGGGCTGTTTTAGTGACTGAGGTGAGGAAGAACATTTAGGTTGTAAATCAACAGCTAAAGGGCTTGGGAATTCATTGGGTGTGGAGGGTGAGGAAGAGGGAGAGACTTCTATCTAGCCTTCTGGTTTGGGCAACTGGGTTGACATTCAGGATGTTGGGCAATTGCTAATTTATGTATTTTTGCAGGATCAAACATCACGATAAACTAAAAGGTAATTTAAATGAATAAACTATAATTTAAACACACCCTTTCAGGAGTGTATGTAATGTAGGTGCACTGCAAACCGAATGCCCACGCCCTGTCCTTGTGCAGCTGTGCTGGCCTAGGGACCAGCTCCTTTCAGAGCCACTGGGAGGCCCTTGGCCAGTGCCTGGGGAGCAAAGTCAAGGGCCTGCTTTTGGGCAATGAACAGCACAGTTTTGTTCCCAGAGGCATTTCCTTTTAAGGAGTGGCTACTGCCAATCAAGACAGGCAGGGAGGGAAGGAATGAGAGGACGACAGAGGACAAGGAGTTTGGGAATGTGGGGAGCAACTCGGACTAGACTGTTACTGGAATTAAGACTTATTCTATACATCTGCTCTCCCACAATATGGCGCTGGGAGAGGAGGAAACAGCTTCTACACAGCTGCCTCCAGTTCAACCAATAAACAGCAGGACCTGCTCCTGATTGGAGGAGAGCAGCGTACTCGGCGTGTGGGTAGCAGAGTTGGGATTGGTGGAAGAGGACTATAAAGGAGGAGAGAGACAACATGCACCAGGAACACCTGAGGAACATCTGAGCAGCCCCCGAGAGAGCCGGCCGGCGGTGTGCCGCTCCCCCGCGGAAGTGGGGAAAGTGGCAGGGGGAACCGCCCTTCCACGGAGGTGGAAGTGTCGGTAGCCAACCCGGGAAGAACCAGCAGCAAACCCGGGGAGGGCCGAGCAGACAAAAGAACAGCGCAGGGTCCTGTGTCGTTCCTCCGCAAAGAGGGGGAGCGACATAATGGTGCCGTGACTCGGATATGAAGCCTAGGCAGGGTTTAGTGTCGTTCCTCCGCGAAGAGGGGGAGCGACAGGGAAGCTCTCCCGTGTGTAAGGCTGGGCTTCTTTCTGTGGCTGACCTTGCCTCAAAAGGCAGAAAGGAACCATGATTTGTGATTTACTTTTATGCATTTGTGAAGCACACACATGCACATGCGTACACACACACACAACTTCACAGGTGAGGCGCAGCGTGGTGGAGTGCTCTGAGTCATTGCCTCTGCACTGCGTGCCCTTCCCCATACTCTGTGCTGAAGATGTTCAAACACCGGGTGTTCACCACGCTGCTCCCCGTGACACCCTGTAAACCACCCACCGAACGGGCAGCCCGGTGTTGCAGAGAGTCTAGAGGAATTCCAGAAAGAGCTGGGTCTGCATCTGCTTGCCTTTCTTCCCAGTGACCTTGGGTTTGTCCTCTTTGAACTGCAGACTTCTGCTTTGTGAATCAGAGGCAGCAGCACAGAGGCCTGTTACTTCTCTTCTCTCTCACTACAGAGACTCCTGGGGCTGTGGGCCCACCCTCTGGGCCACGGGCCTGCTGAGCAGCAGCTTCCACTCTGGGTCTTGGGAGAGGGCACCTGAGGAGCAGGGTGCAGAAGCTCTCATGGGGTAACCCCCTCCTCCTGATATGTCTGCACAGTATGGTAATTTCTGCAGCAAAACCTCTCGTACGGTAGAGACAAGCTTCTTTGCTACAAAGTGCAATTCATGCTTTTAAATGTTTTTGTTTAAAATAAATTAGCCGTGCTGTTGACTCTGGCGCAGAAACATGGGCTGTGTTTTTGGCCGTCCCGCTGCAGTACCACAGGAGCCTGGCTTCCAGAAGCTGTGGGGCAGGCACAGGCCTGGGCTGCAGAGAGCCAGGAGGGCACACCGGCTCCCCACAGTTTGCCCTGTGGCCTTGGAAAAGTCACCTGATCGCCCCATTCAGGGGTGCAGCCCAGGGCCTGCACCGTGAGTGAATGAATCTCAGTTTCACCTCCTATCAAAGGAGGAGAATAAATCCTGCCTTGAAAGACCATAACAGAAACCCGGAACAGAGCATGCCAAGCACTGGGCCTGGCCTGTAGTGGATGCTCACAGTGTGGGAGCTGGCGGGAGGACCATGACCATCCTTAGGAGCTGAGTGCTGCCTTGGGGCAAGGCCTGACTCTGTTCTCAACACTCAAGCCTTGCACACAGTAGGTGCTCAGCTAATGATAGCACCTTTCTACAATTCACTTCCCATCTGCCTCCAGCATGGACTGTAGCTCCCACCAGAACTGCTCAGGGCACATTGTCCCCCCCCCCCCCCACCGCCCTGCCTCTTGGCTCTGCAGGGGACACGGTGACAACCAGGGGCTCCTGTATCTGAGGAGTTGCTCCACGTGTTTTCCAAGCCTGCCCGTGGAAGGAGGAGCCCAAGCAGGCCTGGGTAACTATTTTGGGCCTTTTCTCCAGCTATTCTAATCTCTCACATTTTGCAGTGGGTGGGGAGAGCTGGTGGTTTCTCCTTTCTTTTGTGCAGATGAGACGAGAATAAACAGCACAGGGTGAGTCACTTCAGACTCTTAGTGCTTCAATTACTGAAAGTCTCAGGGCCTGATGGGGCTCTGGATGTCACAAACACATGGGATGCACTCACAGTTCACACGGTTGGTGGCCGCCCGGCCCCGGGAATCTGCTACAGGCAAGGTGGACAACTGCCCTTTGGGAGGCACCTGCAATGCACACATTACTTCACATCTCACCTCAGCCCATCTTGCCCACGACCTTATGAAGTAAGACACTTCATGCCTATGAGGTAATAAGGGACAGCTCTCATGCACTTCCTGCCCACCAGGGTCAGGCCCATGGCCGGATGCCACGCCGGCATCTCCTTGAATCCTTGCACTGAGGCTGTCTCTGCTTTACAGATGAGAACACTGAAGGGCGGAGACAGGAGTCGGACCTGTGACTTTCTGCATTTCCCAAACTGTGTCTGGAGGAACTGGGGGCCTGTGGAGAGGCAAGCAGGAATATCGGAGGCAAGGAAGAAGCTTTGGGAAGGTTTGCGTGCTCGATCCCACTCCTTGGCTGGGCACACGTGCTCTTTGTGAGAGACTCTGTGGTGCAGCAATGTGTGGCCTCTGTTTGGCACAGCTGTTTCTCTCACTTGCTTGACCACACAGCATTCATTCATCTGTTCATTATTCATTTCCATCACGTTTGCCCCCACGCATGGCTCCCAGGCTGCGTGGATCAGGGCTCTTCTGCCACAGGCCCACAGAGCACTGTGAGGTTACCCATGGTGTCCCCACCGCAGGCAGCTCTCCAGGGGAACAACCCAGCAAGGAAAAGCAGAACTTAAACAAGTACTGCCTTGAACAGGAGCCCCACTTCCTTGAATACCCAGTGAACAATGGCCCTGCTCAGGTCTCACAGGGCACCTTGAGTTGATGAGGCAGCAGGAGGTCCTCTAGTCCAACCCCAGAGCAGAGGCCACAGCTTGTACCCGCTTCCAGTCTCTGACACATGCCTTTGTGGTCTGGGAGCTTGCCACCCCACGGAGCACCCAGCAGGTGCTCACACAGCTGTCCCTCTACCCCGAGTGCCCTGAGACGTGTGAAGGCCACTGTCCCCGCCCTGCTTCTGCTCTCCAGGATGCACACTCCCCTTCCTCACAAGCATGCCTCCAGCTCTCCAGGGAGAAGAAGATGCCCCTGGAAAGGAGACCAGATCCACCTGAGTGCGACCTTGTTCCAGTGACTTCTGCTCTCTGAGCCTCCATTTGCTACATCTCAGGTCCAACTCTGCTGTTGCTGGGTGTTCATAAATATTCAAACACAGCAGGCTGGTTCCACGGCTCAACAGGCTAATCCTCCGCCTGCGGCGCCAGCACACCGGGTTCTAGTCCTGGTCGGGGCACCGGATTCTGTCCCGGTTGCTCCTCTTCCAGTCCAGCTCTCTGCTGTTGCCCGGGAGTGCAGTGGAGGATGGCCCAGGTGCTTGGGCCCTGCACCCACACAGGAGACCAGGAAAAGCACCTGGCTCCTCGCTTCGGATCAGCGTGGTGTGCCGGGCGCAGCGGTCATTTGGGGGTGAACCAACGGAAAAGGAAGACCTTTCTCTCTGTCTCTCTCACTGTCCACTCTGCCTGTCAAATAAATAAATAAATAAATAAACCACAGCAGTGACCCTTTATCTATGGGAGGACAGTTATCTAAGATCCCCCTTCTCTCCAGGAAGCTTGGTACTGCAGGTCGTGCCAAGCCCTCTCTGCACACTATGCTTTTTCCTATACATACTTATGATAAAGTTTAATTTATAAATTAGGTTTGGTAAAGGCATTGGCAATAGCCAGTAAGAAAACAGAACAATTCTAACAATGTGCTATAACACCATCTGTGTGCATGTGATCTCTCTCTCACAGCACCTACATACTCTCACCTTTCTGCTTGAAGGAGGTGCTCTACTGCTTCTTCCCAGCACATTCAGATTGCCAGCATCACCACACGTGTGCTTTGGGACCATTAGGTAAAGCAAGGGTCACGTGAACACCAACACTGGCACCTTGGCAGTGGATCTCATAACTCAGACAGCTGCTACATGACTGACGGGAGGGTAGCATATACAGCATGGATGCATTGGACGAAGGTATGAGTCATGGCCTGAGAAGGATGAAGCAAAGTAGTATGGGATTTCACCACACTTTAATTTAAAACACATAAATTGTTTATTTCTGGAATTTTCCACGTAGCACTTTTGAACTGTGGCTGACCACAGGTGAAAGAGAAGCTGTGGATGAGGGAGATCTACTATACTATTTCACAGTTAAATACAGTGTACTATATCCATACAGTGGAACAATATTTGACAGTGAAAAGAAATGAGGCACTGATATACACTACAGCGTGAAAGAGCCTTGAAACGGTTATGAGAAGTGAAGGAAGCCAGTCAAGAGAGTGCATTTGTAGGAAATGTCCACAACAGGCAGATCTGCAGAGTCATAAAACAGATGAGTGGCTGCTTCGTGCTGGGAGAATGAGGGTGATGGTGATGCAGACAGGTGTATCTTAGGGGAGAGATGTTCTAATACTCAGACAGGGTGTTGGTTATGTATCATTGCGAATATACTAAACAACATCAAATTGCACACTTTAAATGGGTGGCTTGCATGGCATGTGAATTATATTTCAATAAAACTGTTTTTCAAAAACAGAATTAAGCAAAGCAATTGAAGAAATATTTCTCTCCCGTGGTCCAAGAAGAGCTTTCTCCACTCCCCTGGCTTGGAGCTGGCCCATTGTTCACATAAATATAAAGGGATGCTAGCAACATGGGGATTTGTAATTTAGGCAATACTTTTATATGTCTCGTATGAGTATCTTTTGCAAAATATGATCTAATAAAATTACAGTCTAACAGTATTCCATCAACCATTCATTTGTTCATTTCTATAACAGACTTCTCTGATTACGCTATTCTGCACTATATCCCAATCATATTAGGAAACTAGTCTCACAGCAGACAGCCAGGTTCACACCAGAGGACTTCAGTTCCCACTCAGGGGCCAGATTATAACCAGGGTTCTCATGAGGGATCCAGATTCTCCCCAGGGGGAGCCAAGTGCAAAAATCCTTTGATGTGCCACAAGCCCCAGTGAGTTGTGTTTTATTTAGCTCTCAGTCTGCATCTCACAGCACTGAATCAAAGCACACAGGACCATTCCTTTCTCCCCTTTCACATCTAGGCCCTTTAATAGTAGATTTTCATTAGTCGGAAAGTAAACAGACAGGACTTCCAGCATGGTTTCTTAGGAGGGGTCTGTCTGGTGCATGGAAGCATTTCTATACAGAATATTTGGTATCAGATAGGAGAGTTTTAAGACAAAGAAGCCCAGAATGGAAAAGTTCAAGGCAACCATCATCCTAAAGCTCTCAGAAGCCGGGGAGATGATGCAAGTGCAGGGCCCCAAATCTGATTGTGGGCCTCCTCCTCCATGCACACATGCTGTGTTAGGACCCAGACTGGACTAGAAGCACAGATGATGGAGACCCAGACACTGCCCTGGGGAGACAGAGTGTGTTGGGAAAAAGGTAAGCCAAGGGGCAAGGGAAGATCAGGTCATAGATGCCTGGCTTTTGTACATGATATTGGAGGGGTGAGGGATGCAGGCACTCCACTTTATTTCTTTTCAAGGAGTTTATTAAAAGAGCAGCTTTGGGAAAGGTGAGGACTATATGAGGATATGGGATGCATTGTCTCAAGATGGAAAGCAACTTCAAGTGCAAACCAAGAACATGGGGTCAGGTGCTGTGCACTGAAGCTTGGCAAAAGCCTACCATAAAACTAATTCGGCTGTGTTGGAATTGGTGTTCCCCTTCTGCCTCGTGTTAATTATTATGCACTTGTTTTTTCAGGCCTTGAATTATTCATGAGGGCAGATATAAAATCTGATGATGATCGGTAATCTCCAGCTGTGGCACCTGAATGTGCAGAGATGCCTCATCTGTTTCCAGGAAATAGAGATTCAGGGTGCTCCGGGCTTTGTGGGGAGTGGGAGGTGGCAGAAGGAGAAAGGTCAGAGAAGTGAGGTCAGTGGGGGAAACCTAAGGCAATGTTGCCCTTGGAGAAGGCCCAAGTGAGGTGGTCCATAAACAAGCTGAAGTGTAGGGAGCAAGAGAGGAAGCCCACCAAAGATGAGCTGGGTAGGAGGTGAATGAATGAATGAAATTTTTTTTTTGACAGGCAGAGTTAGACAGTGAGAAAGAGAGAGACAGAGAGAAAGGTCTTCCTTTTTCCGTTGGTTCACCCCACAGGTGGCCGCCACAGCTGGTGTGTTTCGGTCAGCGCACTGCACCAATCCGAAGCCAGGAGCCACATGCTTCCTCCTGGTCTCCCATGCTGGTGCAGGGCCCAAGGGCCTGGGCCATCCTCCACTGCACTCCTGGGCCACAGCAGAGAGCTGGACTGGAAGAGGGGCAACCGGGACAGAATCCGGCACCCTGACTGGGACTAGAACCCGGTGTGCCGGCGCTGCAGGCGGAGGATTAGCCCAGTGAGTTGCGGCGCCGGCTGATGAATGAATGTTACAACACTCATATGAGAAGGAAGGGAGAGAAGGCAGCTGGCTCTTTTTGGGTGCATCCTCTGAGTCATTTTATTTCATTTCCTCTGCCTTCCATTGAGGCAAGGTGGACATGGACACATGGCTTTTTGAGTTAACTCTCAAGACCCTATGGCATGCACTTAAATTACTGCTTCAGTGTTGGAAGCAGGGGCTGCACAAGAGCAGTGCACTTGCTCAGCTGGCATTGGGCACTTCTACCCCCTGTCCGGACACAATGTGGGGACACAGGGAAAAGTTGTGAGAATCAGGTGCTGTTGGGGGTGGCAGTTCAAAGCCTTTCCTCTCTGGAAGCAGGGAAAGTCTGCAGGCTGAGCAGCCCCTTGGCTGGAGTTGGATGTGCAACTGCCAGCCTCTCTTGGTCTCTCCACCTGCCACTGATCTGCTGCTCCTGGGGAGATCTGGTGTAGACAGGGCCCTCCCTGCATGTGAATTAGAGGGCAGCTTGGCACCCCATCAAAGTGAAAAGTGCCTGACTCTTGACTCAGCAATCCCAGGGAAATGCTTGTGTGTGTAGAAAACCAAGCATGCACTGTAACAATGTTGGCAAGAAAAAAAATCCACCCAACAGTACAGCAACAGGAGGTGGTTAAGTACAATGTTCTGAACAGAGAGTCTGTGGTTAGAAGGCAGGATACTGATCCCAGCTCTACCATTTATTATCTGTGTGCTCTGAGTAAGTTAATAACCTTTCTGTGCCTCAGTTTTCTCATTTGCAAAATGGGATAACAATAGTATCTTCTTCAAAGAGCTGTTGAAGTGCCAGCACGTGTGAAGTGCTTGCAACAGCACCTGGACTTAGCAAATGTTAGTAATCAACAATGCTCCACAGACACAAAGTCCTGAACACAGTTCCTCCCCCCACAAGCCCTTTGGCACTTGGGCCTGGTCCTCTGGCCAGGTGGCCATCTATGGTCAGTTTGGGTCCCAAGGGGCAGATGACTTCAGGGAAGTTAGGGGTTGGGACTCTATCCCAATCCTACAACTCAAAAAGCGAGGAGATGTGCTAATTCCATATAGCTCTGTGCATCAGTGGCGGCCAGCCTGTCCTGTGCCCTGGTGCTAGGGGAACACTGGTCACAGTCTTTGGTCACCAGCAACAGCAACCAGGAAAGGTGAGTGGGGATCAGTCTGTATTCTCTGACATTGGAGGAGGCTAGGGAAAAGAACTTTCCTTTGCCCAGTCATTGCTGGTGTGGCCCAACAACCTTTCCACTACCATCAATCACATCACAGCTTTGATTCCTTCTTTCATTCCTCCCTCATTTATTTATCAAGAGATTATGGAGATCCCAGTGTGCATCAGGCAGCATCGTACAGATCCCATGTACACAGAGACACAGAAGACACCTGTCTTTCCAGGAGCTGGTGGTCCTACGGGAGAGGCAGCCCAGAAAACAACTGATTACAAGGTCATTGTGAGCTCCGCAAGACAAGGACTGCAGCTGCTTTGTTCATCACAGATTTCTGGCTTTTGAAACATGTCTAGTGTCTTATAAGCTAATACTAACGTGTGGAACACAGATGCACAACAGAGTGCACGCCAGCTCTGTTAGGGAGAAGATGACATGGAAAGAGCCCTGGAGGTAGCGTTTGCCAGCCTAGCACAGTAGGCAGGTTGAGACATTGTAACACAGCTGCAAAGATACAGCTTACAGTCAAAGCAAATCACTGTGGTGCAAACTCTCAAATCAATGGAGACAGAAACATGCAGGGCCAAGAGGTCTCCTTTCCTTAAGCCCTAGTCACTCCTGGTGGTTTTCTTCATTTCCTTCCTAAGCCTCATCCCAATCACATATAATGTGCTTTATCAGCTTAAGTGTTGGCTGCCCCCCCCCAACTCTTAGGATAGCCTTTGGATCATAGTTAGTGCTCAATAAATGCTCATTGATAAGCTAATAAATGTGAGAAAAGGAAAGGGGGGAAAATGACCCTAACCGTCCATAGCCAGGGTCTCCCTCCTCATCTGGGTCCTGCCCAGGACAGGGCGATGTTGTCCAAGCAAAACCAAAGACAGCCTTAGATGTAGTCTCGAACAGTCTAGTAGCCATCCTTAAACTTAGCAAGAAGAAACAGATGAAATCAGTTGATTACCATTTTAGTATATGCCACTCATTATATCCAAAATAGTGTAACGTCATTGTATAATCAATATAGAAAATTATAGAGGTGTTTTCTGAAGCTCACTTTGAAACCAAGTGCAGGGATTGGATTAAGATGGTGGAGTAGAGAGGGAGCTTACCATTCTAGTCCAGGAGAAGATAGTTTTAAAAAAGTGGAGAGAGTGCAGTCTCAGTGAAGAGACAGGGAGAAATTGGCAGAGCAAACTCCATGCAAATTAGACGGACAGAGCAGAACTATGTGGAGGGTGTGGGCATGCACAAATCAGGACCCCAGCAGCCTAGAGCCTCCACACCAGCTTTGGAGAGAGGTGAAACCAGACTGCAGCAGCCCAAGTCATTGGAGATAAAGCTGCAGAAAAAGCCGGGAGGGAATCTGGCTTGGATCCCCATTGGGGATAGTGTACCTGCCAAACTAGAGGAGGGAAAAAAGGAAGGGGGGAGGCATGTTTCTCTCTCTCCAATCACCCTGCAATGGCATCCTGTAACAAGCTGATAGAGAGCGGGTGCCATTTTGGACATACATAACAGCTGCGCCAGCTCGTGTCCACATACAGCAACCAGTTGATCAGAGACTCCCGAGTCTAGCGGGGAGAACTGATGGGAGACTGGTGCTCGTGACTATGGGAGGCTTGTGTCCAGGACTGTGCAAACACTGAGACTGCGGGGCTTTGAAAACACTGAGGCTGTGTGGGGAGGCTCTGGGTGTGGCTGAGACTTTGGGCAGTCACTGCAGGAGGCTCCGCATGCTCAGGGCTCCCTGGTTCCCTGGTGAGGGACATTGCTGGGGAATCTGCTTATACTGAGGACTGCACAGATCCCCTGTGTGGTCCTTGTGGAAGTGTACAGGAATAATAACCACTGAGGTTAGTGCTCAGGCACTGGTGTCCTTTGAGTACAGAAAATGAGCTAAGTCTAAACCAACAGGAAAAAAGCTTCTCCTCTGATTAAAAAAAAAAAAAAAAAAAAAGGAGATTTACCACGCTGAACCTGGGAGTCACCCTGGAGTACTGAATAGAGGTCCCTGGCCACACCCAACATATGGCTCTACACACTCCCTGAAAGCAGACACTCCACTAATCCACACAGAAATAGTCCAAAAATAAAAGCTGCAACAGAAAACAAAGAAGAAGAAGAAGAAACCAATGAGCATCTCCACAAATGCCAAAAAATAAACGCACCAATTCAAGAAACAAGAATAAGGAATACAACGTGATACCCCCGAAAGAATACAACACTTCAATACTAGATTGTGGGGCTTCCATAGCCTAGACAGCTCATAGCAAGAGTCTCGGGTGATTGCTGATGTCATAAATAAGAGTGCCAATTGTTAAATCAACAACAGGAGTCACTGAGTACAGGCTCCCCATGTAGGATCTCTGTCCTTAATGTGTTTTACTATGAAACTTAAAAACAACACTACTAGTCGAACAATACCCTATACCTTGTACGGTTGTGTGAGTGCAGCCTGTTCAAATTTTTGCTTAGTGTATACTAAGTTGATCATCTGTATATGAAGGTGATTGAAAATGAAACTTGATGAAGGGCAGGATGGGAGAGGGAGTGGGAGAGGGGAGGGCCGTGGGAGGGAGGGAGGTTGGAGGGGGAGCCACAACAATACAAAAGTTGCACTTTGTAAATTCACATTTATTAAAAAAAAAAAAGAACTTAAAAAATACTAGATTGTGAAGATGAAGAGTTTGAAGGAATGCAAGAAATGAAATTCAAAGAATTGACCATAAGATTACATAGAAGTAATCAGAAGCAAATGCATGAACTAATGAAATCATACAAGACATGAAAGAAAATTTCTCCCACAAAACTGAGATCTTAAAGAAAAAGCAAAAATGAAATCTTAGAAATGAAGAATTCAGGCTGGCGCCACAGCTCACTAGGCTAATCCTCTGCCTGTGGCGCTGGAACTCCGGGTTCTAGTCCCGGTTGGGGCACTGGATTCTGTCCCAATTGCTCCTCTTCCAGTCCAGCTCTCTGCTGTGGCCTGGGAAGGCAGTGGAGGATGGCCCAAGTGCTTGGGCCCTGCACCTGCATGGGAGACCAGGAGGAAGCACCTGGCTCCTGGCTTCAGATTGGAGCAGCGCGCCGGCCATAGCAGCCATTTGGGGGTGAACCAACAGAAAGAAGACCTTTCTCTCTCTCTCTCACTGTCTAACTCTGCCTTTCAAAAAAAGAAAAAAAAAAAAAGAAATAAAGAATTCAACAGAACAAATAAAAAATATAGTGGAGAGCCTTAACAGAATTGGTGAAGCAGAAGAAAGAATATCTGATTTAGAAGACAAATCGTAGGAAATTATACAGTCAGACAAAAAAAAAAAAAAGAAGAATAAATTAAAAAACTAAAAAATATTGTTGGGAATCTACAGGGTACTATAAAATGACCCAACATACAGCTTCCTGAAGGCATGGAAAAAAAGAAAGGATTAGAAGGCCTTTTTAGTAAAATAATAACAGAAAACTTCCATAATTTGTAGAAAAAGGGGACATCCAAGTACAGAAAGCACACAGAACTCCTAATAGACATGACCAGAAAAGATCTTTACCACGACACATGGTAATTAAGCTCACCACAATAAAACACAAAGAAAAGATTCTAAAATGTCCACGAGAGAAATGCCAGATTACTTTTAGAAGATCTCCAATTAGACTCACAGCAGACTTCTCCTCAGAAACCCAACAGACTAGAAGAGAGTGGTGAAATATAGTCCAAGTTTTAAGAACAAAAAACTATCAACCAGAATACCATTCCCTGCAAAACTCTCATTTATGAACGAAGGTAATGACCTTCCATAGCACACAGAAATTGAAAGAATTTGTCACCACCTATTCATTCTTGCAAAAGATGCTTAAGGATGTGCAGCACACAGAAACACAGAAAGCTGCTCATCACTATGAAAGAAGGTAAAGACAGAAAATCGCTGAGTAAAAGTACAAAGGAAATTCAAAGTAAAAAATAGGAATATTTAAGGAAAAACAGCAGGGCAAAGTTGTTACTTATGAATTGTCACTTTGAATGTAAATAGCCTCAACTTTCCAGTTAAAAGACACAGACTGGCTGAATGGATTAAAAAGCAAAACCCATCTATTTGCTGCCTATAGGAAACACATCTCACCAACAAAGATGCAGGCAGACTCAAAGTGAAAGGATGGAAAAAGGTATTCCATGCTAACAGAAACCAAAAAAGAGCTGGTTTTGCCAGCACAATATCAGAGAAAATAGACTTTAACACAAAAAAAGTAAAAAAGACACAAAGAGGGGCACTATGTAATGATTAAGATATCAACTCAACAGGAAGATGTGACTATTATAAATGTATAAATGCCTAATTACAAGACACCTGGCTATTTAAAGGAAAAGTTGAGGGATTAAAAAGGAGACATAGACTCAAATATGATAGTAATCAGGACTTTACTATCCCACTTTCAGCAATGGACAGATCAACCAGACAGAAAATCAGCAAAGAAACAACAGCTAATCAACATGACAGACCAAATGGACCAAACAGTTATCTACAGAACTTTATATCTTACAGTTGCAGAATACACATTCTTCTCACCAGAGCATGGAATTTTCTCTAGGATTTACCACATGCTAGGCAATAAAGCCAATTTCAGAAAATTCAAAAAAATTGAAATCATGCCATGCGTCTTCTCAGACCACAATGGAACGAAGCTGGAAATCAGCAACTCAGGAGTCTCTAGACCATCTGTAAACACATGGAGACTGAACGACCTGCTCTGAAACGAACACTGGGTCACAGAAGAAACCAAAACAGAAATCAAAAAATTCCTGGAAACAAATGAAGATGACAATACAACATATCAAAACTTACGGGATAGAGCAAAAGCAGTGTTAAGAGGAGTTTATAGCAATTGGTGCCTACATCAAGAAATTAGAAAGGCACCAAATAAATAAGCTATCAATGCATCTCAAGGATCCAGAAAAATAACGGCAAACCAAATCTAAAACTAAGTAATTAAAATTAGAGAAGAAATCAACAAAATTGAAACCAAAAAAAAAAGAATACAAAAGATCAGCAAAACGAAGAACTGGTTGTTTGAAAAAATAAACAAAACTAACACACCATTTGCCGAATTGACCTAAAAAAGGTGAGAGAAGATCCAGATCAATAAAATTAGAGATGAAAAAGGAAATATAACAATAGACACCACAGAAATAAAAGGAATCATCAGAAATTACTACAATGAGCTGTATGCCAACAAACTGGGAAACCTAGAAAAAATGGATAGATTCCTGGACACATAGAACCTACCTAAATTGAGCCATGAAGATACAGAAAAGCTAAACAGACCCATAACCAAGACAGAAATCGAATCAGTAATAAAGACTCTCCAAATAAAGAAAAGCCCAGGACTGTATGGCTCTAATGCTGAATTCTACCACACATTTTAAAAAGAACTAACTCCACTTCTTCTCAAGCTATTCAAAACAATTAAATGGAAGGAATCCTCCCAAATTCTATGAAGCCAGCATCACCTGAATTCCTAAACCTGCAAAAGATGCAACTGAGGAAGAGAACTACAGACCAATTTTCCTGATGAACAAAGACACAAAAATCCTCAACAAAATTCTAGCTAATTGAATCCAACAACACATTAGAAAGATCAAGTAGGATTTATCCCTGGTATGCAGAGATGGTTCAACATTCGCAAATCAGTCAATGTGATAGATTACATTTACAAACTGAATAATAAAAATCATATTATTATCTCAATAGATGCAGAGAAAATATTTGATAAAATACCACACCCTTTCATGATGAAAACTCTAGGCAAATTAGGTATAGAAGGAACATTCCTCAACACAATCAAGGCAATTTATGACAAGCTCACAGCCAGCGTTCTATTGAATGGGGGGAAAGTTGGAAGCATTCCCACTGAGATCTGGAACCATGGATGTTCACTGGAACAAGGATGTCCACTCTTACCACTGCTATTCAATATAGTCCTGGAAGTATTGGCCAGAGCCGTTAGGCAAGAAAAGGAAATCAAAGGGATTCAAATTGGAAAAGAAGAAGTCAAACTATCCCTATTTGCAGGTGACATGATTCTATATGTAGGGGAGTCACAAGACGCCACTAAGAGAGCATTGGAACTCATAGAAGAGTTTGGTAAAGTAGCAGGATATAAAGTCAACACAAAAAAATCAACAACCTTTGTATACACAGACAATGCCACAGCTGAGAAAGAACTTCTAAGATCAAACCCATTCACAATAGCTACAAAAAATCAAATGCTATGGAATAAATATAACCAAGGATGTCAAAAATCTCTACAATGAGAATTACAAAACATTTAAAAAAGAAATAGAAGAAGATAAAAAAGTGGAAAAATCTTCCATGCTCATGGATTGGAGAATCAATATCATCAAATTGTCCATACTTCTAAAAGCAATTTACAGATTCAATACAATACCAATCAAAACATCAGGTATATTCTTCTCAGACCTAGAAAAAACTATGTTGAAATTCATATGGAAACACAGGACACCCTGAATAGCTAAAGCAATCTTATACAACAAAAACAAAGCTGGAGGCATCATAATACCAGATTTCAAGACATACTACTGGGCAGTTATAATCAAAACAACATATACTAGTACAAAAACAGATGGACAGACCATGGAACAGAATAGAAACACCAGAAAGCAATCCAAGCCTCTACAACCAACTTTTATTTGACTAAGGAGCTAAAATCAATCCCTGGAGCAAGGACAGTCTCGTCAGCAAATGGTGCTGGGAAAACTGGATTTCCACATACAGAAGTATCAGGCAAGACTCTTACCTTACACCTTACACAAAAATCTATTCAAAGTGGATGAAAGACCGAAGTCTATGACCCGATATCATCAGATTATTAGAGAACATTGGGGAAACCTGCAAGACATTGGCATAGGCAAAGACTTCTTGGAAAAGATCACAGAGGTACAAGCATTCAAAGCCAAAATTCACAAATGGGATTATATGAAATAGAGAAGCTTCTGTACTGCAAAAAAAAAACACTCAAGAAAGTGAAGAGACTGACAAAATGGAAGAAATTATTTGCAAACTATGCAACTGACAAAAGATTAATTACCAGAATATATAAAGAGATCAAGAAACTCCACAACAACAAAACAAGCTACCCAGTAAAGAAATGGGCAGAGGACTTAAACAGACTTTTTCAAAAGAGGAACTCCAAATGGCCATCAGACAAGTGAAAAAATGTTCAGGATCACTAGCCATCAGGGAAATGCAAATCAAAGCCATCATGAGGTTTTAACTCACTCCAGTTAGAATAGCCCTCATACAGAAATCAACAAACAACAAATGCTGGTGAGGATGTGGGGAAAAAGTTACCCTAATCCACTGTTGGTGGGAATTTAAACTGGTATAGCCACTGTGGAACACAGTATGGAGATACTTCAGAAATTTGAATATGACCTACCATATGACTCAGCCATCCCACTCCTGGGAATTTGCTCAAGGTAAATGAAAACAGTATATGAAAGAGTTATCTGCACTCCCATGTATATTGCAGCTCAGTTCACAATAGCTACAACATGGAATCAATCCATATGCCCATCAACAGAAGATGGGATAAAGAAATTATATGATATGTACACCATGGAATACTACACAGCGGTAAAAAAAAATGAATTCCAGTCATTTACAACAAAATGGATAAATCTGGAAAACATAATACTTGGTAAAATAAGCCAGCCCCAAAGGGACAAATACCACATGCTCTCCCTGACCTGTGATAACTAACAGAGCACCTAAAAGGCAATCTGTAGAAGTGAAATTGGCACTTTGAGAAGCAATGAATTGAACAGCCATTGTCTTGACTGTTGAAGAGCAGTGTTTTTTTTTATGCTATTTGTTTAACTCTTTAATTAACATAGAGTTAAACGTGTGTATAAAGTCAAACGAAAATAGATCTCAGTAAAGAGTAAGAGTGGGAATAAGGGAGGGATGAGGAAGTGTGGTGGGAGTATGAGTGGGAGGGTGGGCACAGTGGGAAGAATCATCATGTTCCTAAAGTTGTAATTATGAAGTGTATGAAGTTTGTAACTGTAAAGCTGCATAGTTCATTCATTCCTAAAGACTTACTTCTAAGGATACAGTTTAAAAACTTGTGATGGGACCCCAAATCCCCTTAAGCTGGGTGGTAAAAATACCATCTTAAGTGTTAAAGTGATCATATGGATAGGATTAAGGGCCTGATAATAATAATAGGTAGAATTAAAAAGGAGTGAATGCTCCAACATGGAAAGCAGTCCACACAGCAGACTCATAGAATGACAATTACTTTAAATAGCACTCTGACTTCAGAATCAGCCCTTAAGGCATTCTGTTCTTGCTGAAAAGCCCATGAGAGCATTTCAGACATGGGAAGCCAAGACACTGAGGCAAAAAATGCCCTACATGAAGGACCTCAGTGGTGGGACCTCAGTGGAAAGAAGTGGTCATCAAAGAAGGAGGTATTTTTCTCTGAAGGAAGGAGAGAAATCCACTTTGCTTACAGCCTTTTCTAAATACTGACAGAGACTGGATTCAAAGGCTTCCATAGGGGCTGGTGCTGTGGCACAGTAGATTGATCCTCTACCTGCAGCACTGCAATCCCATATGGGTGCCGGTTCTAGTCCCAGCTGCTCCTCTTCCAATCCAGCTCTTTGCTATGGCCTGGGAAAGCAGTAGAAGATGGCACAAGTCCTTGGGCTCCTCCTGCACCCTTGTGGAAGACGGGAAGAAGTACTTGGCTCCTGGCTTCAGATCGGCATAGCTCCAGCCATGTGGCCATTTGGGGAATGAACCAATGGAAGGAAGACCTTTCTTTCTGTATCTCCCTCTCACTGTCTGTAACTCTACTTCTCAAATAAATAAAATCTTTTAAAAAGACCCAAAAAACTAAAAGGCTTCCATAGCCTAGGCAGCTCATGTCAAGTCTCAGGTGATCACTGACCGTCATACATAAGAGTGTTAATTGTTAAATTAACAACCAGTGTCACTGTGTACTAACTTCCCATGCAGGACCTCTGTCCTCAATGAGTTGTATTATAATTATGTCTAAGTGCTCCCAAAAGATGTATCATTCTTGGGTGCTTAGTTAAAGTTAATTAAGTTTAAAAAAAAAAAAGAAGTAAAATTAACTTCAAGATGCAATGACTTTGAACAGCCCTTGTCTTGACTGTTGAGGAATAGGGTTTTTTATTTTGTGTGTGTATGTGTGTGTGTTTGTTTTTACTGTGCAAATTGTTGAACTCTTTACTTAATATAGAATTTGTCTTCTGTGTATAAAGTTAATCACAAATGGATCTTAGTGTAGAATGGGACTAAGAACAGGGGAGGGAGGAAAGGGAGGAGTGGGATAGTGGGTGGGAGTACGGATATGGTGGGAAAAATCACTATATTCCTAAAGTTGTATTATGAAATGCATGGAGTCTGTATTCCTTAAATAAAAGGTCTCTTGTGGGGATAAAAATAAAAGAAACCTAGTGCATGGTTCACACTCTGAGCTCATGTCAGTGTGGACCAGCCACATTGCAAGTGCCCAGGAGTCTCATGTTATATGGCCAGGGGTTGTTGTACTGGACAGTGAGGCCTGGGGTCTCCACTGTGCTCTCCATCACAGACTGTCAGTGGGGCTGACAGGGACCAAGCATTGAACTTAGAATCCTATCTGGAGAGCTCTGGGGATATGTCTAGCAAAATGCAAATAAAATCTAAAACTGTAGATTATACTTTTCCTTCTTCTCCATGTCACTACTCTGTCAGGCCACACCCCCTTGTTCCCAGGATTTGGGGATAGGATTCAGACCCCTTGCTCTGGCGCTAGCCGAGCCCCTCCCTACAGGGCTTCCCTGCCTGCTCCTGCTCATGGCTCTTTCCTTCTGCTCTCTTCCATGCTTTCTTCCCCAGCTCAGGGAGGCTGTAGCGTTTTCCACAGTGCACTTGCATTGATCAACTGTGTCTTACCCAGTTCTTGTGGCCATTTTGAACATCCAACCACAGGGAAGTGAAGGTTCAGGTGTGACCCTGATGCCAGGCCACCTAGATAGGCCCATGCACACTCGTTTCAAAGTATCCCCTGTTCTCCAGATGGGAAGGGCTGGGGGCCATGGCACAGAAGACACCCCAGGCACAGTTCTAAGAGCTTTGCATATGTTAACTCCTATTGTTAACAACCCTATTGGATAGGTGCTACGATTGATCCCATTATACTGGTAAGGGACCAAGGACTCATAACTGGTCAGAGTGTAGCCCACGATTCAAGGACAGGCTGTCTTCTTCCAAGGCTGTATCCCTGCCCACTAGGCTCTAAGAAAAGAGCACAAAAGAGGCATGTAAAATACTAAAGGGAGACACAGATGGCTTTTTTTCTGGGGGTGAGAGATAAGAAAGCATAGGGCTCAGCAGGTGCACGGGACTTTGAAGGGGGACTTGAACTTCAGAGATGACAGCGGCAGTGTTTCCTATATAGTGTTGTCAGCACTTATAGTCAGGCAGCCTGCTGTGCTGTCCCATTACCTGGTGATCGTTGAAAAGGTCAGGAGGAGTGCTTAGCAGGGATGGGATTTCCTTTTTGGAGTGATGAAAATGTTCTGAGACCAGATAGTGGGGATACTTGCAGGATACTGAATGTACTAAGGGCCACTGAATTGAACACTTTCAAAAGGTTAAAATGGTAAGAAACTTTTATGTTTTGTGAATGTCACCACACTTCTAAAAAAAAGAAGTGGGGACAAAAGATGCAACTTTCCTGAAGACAGAGCAAGAGAAGCTCATGACAAGATGAGAAGAGGCAGATTGATCTATACCCCCTCTACATCCATCCTGAGGATCAAGCACATCTGCAAGCATGCTGGTACTGGCCACACAGTGTGTACCATCCTGAGGGGGTGACATTGCATGATACATCCCCGCTGGTACGAGTGTGTAACAACCACCATGCCAACAAGGGGTCAAGTCTTTGTGAAAACCTCTAACGGTGGAGAATGAGGTGTATCAAATAGGAGGGGGCAGGAGGGACAGCTCAGTGAGGCTGCTTCCCGTGTGAATGAGCTTTAGTCAATTACATTAGTCTCCTGCCAGGTATGATCTATATCCACTGTAAGGGATACAGTTTCAACCCATATCCACCACAGCAGGTACTGTTACAACCTATACAATCTACATCCACTGCAATAGAAATAGTTACAATCTGTATCTACTGTAATGGGTACAGCTACAACCAATATCCACTACAGTGGGTACTGTTACAACCTATACAATATATATGTACTGCAATAGATATAGTTACAATCCGTATCCTCTGTAATGTACAGCTACAACCCATATTCACTGTAGCAGATACAGTTACAATCTATAACCAGTTCTTCTCCTGGAAGCAAGGCCTGTTGTCTCCCAGCTCCTTCTACAACCTCTCCTACCTCCATTCTTCTGGGAGGAAACAAGGACAGAAAGGGGCACATCTGCATTTCACACCCTTGTGTCCTCAGGGAGCTGGATTTCAGCTATGTTGATGCAGAATCCAAGAGAATCTCACGGGGACCCCAGTCTAAGGTCGGGGAAGAGAAAGGTACCTATGATATACTTAGGAAATCAGGCAGGGGTGGGAAGCTGCTAAGGAGGTAGTTAGGGGTCGTGGAAATTAGAAAGACAGGAACTAGAAGAGATTGCTTATAGCTGAGTGGTTTGAACAAACCATATAGCTTCTTTGAGGCAGCATAAAGGATACCCCACAAGACGAAAGCTGTGATGGGGAAGGGGATTTGAAAAGAGAAGAAAGGGGAATAGAAAGGTCAGAGTTGATAATGACTTAACAGAAATTGCAGAGCATTCATAGCTCATCCAGTGTCCAATCCCTACACCACACATGTACTCACAGACTTGAGAAATGCAATCCCCACTTTCAAGGGACTCTGGGGAGAGCTGGGGATTGGATGTGGATGGAGACAGGTAGAATCCTAGGGACAAGCACTCTGGCCATGGGCTCTACTCTGACTGTGGGAGGAGGGTCTCTGTCCAGATTTCATGGCAGAGAAAATGTCCTCATTGGACATGAAGGGCGAGTGTGCTTTCCCTGCAGATGGGAGAGGGGCGATGTGATGTGAAGGGCATTCCAGAAGGGGAACATTCCAGGAGGAGCACGTGGAGACGTGCAACAGCCTGGCTCATTTTGGGAACTGAAATATGGCCTGAGCATAGGACGTGCCAGAGAAAATAAATAGATGTCTCTTTGTTGCTGGCCTAGCTGGCTGACCTTGGAACAAGCTGTATTTCTGGTTTTGAAAATTTTCCCATCTGTACAAGGAGGGGATTGGATGAGTCTCAGGGGACTTTCCAGGCCTGGCTGATCCTGGAGCCAGCGAGCGTCCCCTCACCCGCAATCTTCATGCCAGGATAGTCAGTGACTCGATGCCTTGGGTAGGCATTTGGACCATATGACTGTTAAAGGTCCTTTCCACCCCTGAGTTACCCTGACCCTGGGACTTGGGGGCCCAGAAGGAGCCTGTGGGGCTGTACTAGGCAGCTAAGGATGGGCACACAGGAAATCTGCCCCAAGGAGGGCTCATGTGGGTTTCATGAGAGTGTGATGGACAGACACAGGTTGGCCACAGACAAACTCATTTTCTGGGGTTAGGCACGGGAATACCCCCCATATTTGCCTAATAAATGGTCACAAACCCCTGTACAGGGGCTGAGAGCTAGCAGCTGGCTCTAGCTTCTGCTGTAATAACTTAGAATGTATCAGAGCTTTTGCTATTCTAGGCTCCGGTGCTGCTCTGGAGAGATTATCCCTCTCTGATGGAGGCCAGTGTCCAGGGACAGGCTATAAGGTCTGCAGGTGAAACAGATGGTGACACGGAATCCTGCCCACCAGCCCATTAATGCAACCAAGGGAAATACCCACCACCTTTTCATGCGGCTATCAGTGTTCACTCTAATGGTGGGGACCAGAGAGGTTGGTGTTGTGAAAATAGAGCAGAGTGTGGGCTCAGGGGGCTGGGCATCAGCTCACTTCCTAGGCTGGGTGATAAGAAAGAAGCTATGACTTTTCCATAAACCTCTGTCTTGCCTGCTGCAAAATGTGGATAATCATGTCCCTATGTGCCAAATAAAAGAATGGGGGTATATTGTGAGAGTTGTCACACACAGTGTGGATGTGGAGGTAAATGCCTAGGTCCTTACTTCTAAGTGGTGTGCCATGCAAAGGTGTTCAAAAGGGAAGGATGTGGTTTTGATGTATGAGTCTTTAAAAAAAAAGACTGATTTTTGAGTTTTTCTTAGGAATGTATGTTTTCTATAGTACCAAAGAGATGTAAGCCAGGTTCTGTGAATTTACCCATTCTTTGCATAGCTCCATTTGTAGGTGGTCATTCTTCTATGCTCTGAGGAACTTCAGAACCAAAGAAGTTGGCCTTAGGATAACCCAGTGGGTAGCTCAGGCTACTTCCTTGGAGTCACGGCACTCATAGCAGCCATGGTTGCATTAGCAAAGGCTTTGGAGTCAGGCCTGGGGACCCATTCCAACACGGCTGCTGACTTGCTGTGTGACTTGGTGCAACGTGCTCCAGATACATTTCCCCCATCTGGGACATGGGAAAGGATCTCGCCAGCCACACAGCCACATGAGGACTAACAGTGATGATGTACCTGATACTTGTTAAAGAGGAGGGCACAGCACAGGCAGGGTGCTTGGGGAGACATTACAAACAGCCCAGCAGCATGAGCCCAAATCTGCCCCATGGGACCAGGGACTCACACTCCACGTGGGCACAGAAGTGTGTCTTCTAATAATGAACACTGATGAAGTATTTATCAGTTGCCTTCCGTGAGCTCAGCAGCAGGTGCCCTTGGGGACGGAAACAGAAAAGCTCTCTCTCAGACAAAGGGAGTAATTAAATACCTGCCTAGAATCGGGAGCCTAAGGCAGGGCTCTCTTGTCCTCAGGGAGCTAAGCATCAAGGTACAGATGGCTGGGGGGAGGAGTGGGCTTAGGGTCCCATGCCAGCCACATGCTTCTGGCATGAGGGGAGGCAAGTGCCACCAGGTGCACTTTGATACCAGGGTCAGGGAACTGGTATCGGCTGACCAAACACGCATCCTCATACCTTCCAGAGAAAATGGGCCTCAGTGACCTCCATGCCTGCGCTGGCCAAGCCCTAGCAAGTGTGGAACCCATCAGCCCTTTGTGGGGAGTGGATCCCAGGTAGTGGGAACCTGCAGTGTGGTTGGGACAGAGCATCTCCTAATGGGCATGACCCAAGGACTGCTCTCTCTATAAGGAGGTGACAGCTGCATGAGGGCCAGACTGTGGTCCTCTAAGAAAGGGCCCAGGTCTGAGGGTGTCTGCTCCTCAGCTTATGCCAGCTCTGCTCCTTGGACACAAGCTGAAGTCCCACAAGTCTGGGACTACTACTGATCCCAAACCCTATTCTAAGCCCCAGACACCTGCTGATCCAGGCCTGGTATCCCAAGAGGCACTCCGCTCAGCATCTCAGCACTGCCTCTGCCCTGTTATTTCTCAGGCCTAGAAATCCTCCTCCTCAGCCTACTTCTCCATTTGGAGTCTCCTGCACTGTGGGTTTCCCTCTGCAACACCCCGTAACAAGGTTTCCTGGAAGCTGAGATGAGCAATGGGGAGGAGTCAGGACACCCAGGCGCTACCCAACCCCACCTCTTATTTGTTTCACAAATCGTTATTCATTTTACTTGAAAGCAGAAAGTCAGAAACAGAGAAAGATCTGTCTTCTGCTGGTTCACGGGCCAAATGTCTGCAACAGTTACAGCTGGGCCGGAAGGCTGGAACTCAATCTGGGACTCCCACAGGGGTGGCAAGGACCGAAGTTCTTGAGCCATCACCTGCTGCCTCCCAGGGTGTACACCAGCAGGGAGCTGGAGTTAGGAGATGGAGCCTGGATTCAAACCCAGGCACTGATGTGATATGGGAATCCAAGCGGCATCTTAAGTGCTGTGCCAAATGCCTGCCCCTTAATTATAATTGCAGTAAAGTACATATAACACCAAACATGCCATATTAACCATCTTGAGTGTACGATTCAATACTACTTATTTAATTAATTTATTTGAAGGGCAGAGTGACAGAAAGAGAGAGGGAGAGACAGAGAAAAGGGGTATTTGTGTTGGAGGGGAAATCTCCCATCTGCTGGTTCAGTTATGCTGTGACACTCTCCCATAGCAGAGTGCCAGCCTGAGTCCTGGCTACCATTCTATTTCCGATGCAGCTTCCTGCTAATGCACCTGGGAGACAGCAGGTGATGGCTCAA